>NC_135239.1:169769747-170075324 GCF_051348905.1 Ranitomeya variabilis | reverse complement strand
GAACAATGGCGGTACACTTTCTGTAACATTCTGTTTTTTGTCTCACAATGTGCCCGCTTTCTCTAGTTGTTCTGACGCCTATAACACTGCTTGCTTTCTCAATAAATATACTTCTGATTAAAAAAAAGGTATATTTGCATATATTGTCCTAAAGGTACCTTCACACGAAACGACATTATAACGATATCGCTAGCAATCCGTGACGTTGCAGCGTCCTCGCTAGCGATATCGTTTCGTTTGACACGCAGCAGCGATCAGGATCCTGCTGTGATGTCGCTGGTCGCTGAATAAAGTCCAGAACTTTATTTGGTCGTCCGATCGCTGTGTATCGTTGTGTTTGAAAGCAAAAGCAACGATACCAGCGATATTTTACACTGGTAACCAGGGTAAACATCGGGTTACTAAGCGCAGGGCCGCGCTTAGTTACCCGATGTTTACCCTGGTTACTAGCGTAAAATGTAAAAAAAACAAACAGCACATACTCACATTGCGTCCCCTGCAGTCTGCTTCCTCCTCTGACTCAGCGCCGCAAAGTGAAAGTGAAAGCAGCACAGCGGTGACGTCACCGCTCTGCTCTCACTGTACGGCGCTCAGTTAGTCAGGAAGCGGACGCCGGGGGACGTGAATGTAAGTATGTGCTGTTTGTTTTTTTTAGATTTTACGCTGGTAACCAGGGTAAACATCGAGTTACTAAGCGCGGCCCTGCGCTTAGTTACCCGATGTTTACCCTGGTTACCAGGGGACCTCGGCATAGTTGATCGCTGGAGAGCGGTCTGTGTGACAGCTCTCCAGCGACCAAACAGCGACGCTGCAGCGATCGACATCGTTGTCGCTATCGCTGCAGCGTCGCTTCGTGTGAAGGTACCTTTACTGAGCCCTGATTTGTGCTTGCATATACTACTTATTTGTATGATGTACTTACCTAATTGTTCTCACTGCAGTATGATTCACCTAATTCTGTTTTTAATCACGTAACGAATATAATTAATGTGCACAAATACTGATTGATTGTGGCAGTCATTTCTTCAGGCCCATTGTTGGCACTGGTATTGTATATCCCATAAAGTTCTACAATTTTGATTTTTTTTTTGTAGATAGGTTTTATAATAAAGATGCAACAAAGAAATACAGCAAATTGTTGAGTGCGACCATCTTTATACTCCTTTCACCCCGGTCATTGTCAGGTAGATGGACCAGAACCATCTTTATTTGCTACAATACAACCACCTTCATAAAGAATGCTTTGTTTTTTTTTCAAAAGCAGAATACCTGAAAATAAATAATAAAAAAAGATATAAGATACCACAAAGAATGATAATAAATGTAGAAGCCTTACAGTGAACACGGGTCTTCTCTTGTAAGATCTGATAAGTAGATATTTGCAAAGTGGATGAACAGCATTCCTATCGCCTGCTTGGACGTATCTAGGAACCTACAGACAAAAAGACGAAAGAATTATTACCGCATAGGATTACCAAAATGTGAGAAAGTCTTAAAAAAAAAGTCACATCATAACAACTGTCTATAGTTTCTGTAACATTAACAGGTCACTGATACTTTGCTTTACATAGAACGAAACACCAGCTCTATTGTATCTACATAAAGGAGTATTCCAGCCCCGCTCCCATATGGGGAGGCGAGTAGGGCCAAAGATGGAACAGGTACATGATACTTGCCGATCATGCCCATGACCTGGTAGTATCAGTAGATGTGGTATGACGGTCCACTTTACCTCCTGAGTAAGCAGAGCAAACAGACCCCTTTAATTTTCGGACCCACATACCTAGTATGGCCAGGAAATCTTGTGCAAGTTGCACAGGAACCTACAAGAATTACGTCTCATCTTTGTGTTATGGAGGGGCATGGCAGGAGGAGAGATGCAAGAAAATGGTCACAAAACAGAGTGTCCCATAGGAAAGGCTTAAGGGCAGGCTAAGCACTTTCTATTTGTGACCTGCCATTAAAGGAGCTGCATAAACACAATGGTCACTGATACAGACATGGATATTGCAGAATCTCTGAAGATTATATGCCTGGAAATCAGGTGAGCCAGGAGTCTATGAGAACAGAGTTCGATCGGGAAGAGCACTTTCATGAGGTCCCCGGGGACTCCTGCCCTCTCCGAGAGCATTACAAGCGCTTTTAGTCCAGTAATGTATGCACTTTTCCATAGGACATCCCCTCCGCACTGTAGACCGTGTACAATCAGTCCCATGCAAACTAGACATAGAATATGGTCAGGCGGCCGTTTTTACAAAACACACAAATATTCGGATAAGCTTTGAAATGTTCTGGGTTTACCTGGGCGAACCTTTAACTTTTGTTTCCTGTTTTAAACTTATGAATTCCTTTTTTTTTTTTAACTGCATTTTTAAAGACACCAAAAATGTAAAAACTCAAAACCGCAAGAAAAATAAAATAAATCTGATAAGCTCAGACCAGAACTGCGTCATATACATGTATGTTTCCAAGCACGTCGCTCCATGCAAGCAGCAGCATCACTGGGTGGTCTTCATTTAGGTGCTTGACCGATACCTTAGTCTAAAGGGAGTCTGTCGCCCACCAGGTGCTCGCTCTTTAGGTCTTTTCAGCAAGTGCTACAGTACAGGGTGGAATATTTAGGATGCCTCCAGGCACTTATTACATACCCCGTGGATGTGATATACATGATGAAGATGGAGTACCCTTTTCACTTTCCTACACATGCATTAGAACTTACCATATCCTCCATGGACGTCGCTCGTGCTTTGGTTCTCGGAAACGTTTTACTGTGAATGAAAATACACACAAGTGTTAACCGAGGCGTGCTGCTCACTGTTTACGGTGTCTGCAATGCTTCACGTCACGTCCACTGTAACCATTGGACAGGTCAGAGCTGTGTCCAGCATCTATGAAGGCCAGGCAAAGGGAAAATGGCGGGCCCTCCAGGACTACAAGCATTCATTGCCGCTGGCATCTTAGCAGCATCTCGGGAGCACTGCTGTTAGAGGGAGATGATGGCTGTCTAACAGCTCCTGAGCCTGCATTAAAGACAGGGACCAGACACTGGCCGTCCAATGTCAGGAAGTGGTTAAACGGAGTATTGTGAGCACAAAATGACTGTTCAAACCAAGCACAGGGGCTCCATGCACCGTGTGTGTGGCCAAACAGTTTGGTGCACCTTCCCATCTACCGCACTTGTTTCGCATCCATCTCCACCCTCATCTGATTCTTGATCAGCAGAGCTGTCAATTAAGTTAGAGCAGGGTAGAGATGGAGGAAAAACAAGGCGGCAGGAAGGAGCACTGAACTGGGGGTGCACTGAGCGCCGATGCTTAGCTTGATCACACATTTTGTGCTGACAGACTTCCAGCAGCATTATGTATGGGGAGAGCGCCTGATTCCAGTGATGTGTCACTCACTGAGCTGCTTGCTGTAGTTTGGATAAAATCACAGTTTTCTCTGCTGCAGATCTAACACTTCTCTGACTGCTGACTATGCATAACCCCACCCACACCTCTGATTGGCATGTGTGTATACTCTGCATAGGCAGAAAACTGCCAATCAATGATGTGCGTCTGGTTGGACTACATGGACGCAGGTTTACTAGTCCTCTAGTGATAATCTCCTGCTGATAAAACACTTGATTTTATCAAAACTACAGCAAGCAGCCATGTAAGTGACACATTGGTGGAATCATGGTCTCTGCCCCTACATCATGCTGCTCTCAGATTAGGTGGCAAAAACAAATGGTCCATTGCAAATGCCTGATGGTCCACAATAAAAACAGAGTCCAACATTGGTTTGATTTGCGACCCAAACGCATATGGTAATGAATGGATCTGTAATGTGAACGGACATCACATGCGTGCATCCATGTGCGGTTTGATTGAAACACAGAGGTGTGAATTCGGCCTTACAGGTAGTGCAACATTGGCAAATGAGTGAGGTGGAACTGTCCATAGAAAGTAGGCACCGAATGCTCCGGATGCCAGTCTAAGGGGGTGCACTGATTTCATTCAGAGAACTAGATTTCTGCCATGGTGCCTTCTCTTTCATGTACTCAGGGGCTCCATTCTAACAGGAGGTAGTGAAGGCATCATAACACTGAAGCACCCAAGTCTGCCGTCACCCAGAGGTGATCACTAACGCAGGACAATGCGCCACCATTAATGATGGCACCGTGGCAGGCAGTGACTGTATGACATGGTTTTATCAGTACATATATTCACATTATTTGCCATTTGGGGAAATCTCAGACTCACATAACTACTTTCAGCAGCGTCTGTCACATAACAGATGTAGTGTAATCCGCAGGGCCACTCGGGACTTCTACTTTACACTCATGAGAAAACAGCAGTAATTCAGCGAGCCCGGATAACCCGGGTATATTACATAGTAAAGAGCACGGCATAAAGCCGCCCACATATCCAGCTAGTGAATAATATAGTGATAGCATGAATAACACTGCTGCCCCCTAAGGTGCGTGCTCACAGGACGGATCTGTCATAGGCAGCCAGCACGCTCACTGCAGGACTGGGGGCAGAAATCAGAGGCCCACACTAAAAGAAACCAGACTTTGTGGCGCAGGACAAAACCTGTGTGAGCCGGGTTACAAAATCCTCATTCATAAAAATGCAAAGTGGCCAGTAACTACATGTGGTATGGACGTCAGTGCAAAATCTGCATCAAAATCAGCGCAGAAGTCTCTGGATACAGAATGAGGGATATTGCAAATCCTACATGAGCTGCAGCTGAAATCTCAGGCTTCAATCAGATTTACCCAAGAATTAACTCCATTACCTTTCAATTTCCCATGTAGAAAAGCAGAAATAAAAAGAAAAATGCGGCAACTATTAATAATGTTCACCAAAATCCCTATGGTAGATATAGATATACAGTACGTGATACCATAAAACTTCACTTAAGATAAAAATATACTCAAAACCACAGATAATCATAAAAGCTGATAACAAACAAAAATATAAAAGTGCCAACGGAAACAACAGTGCAAGTAGTAGAACTGGGAACATCTCACCAGTGTCTTAGATCTGTGTCCCGATTGTTATCTGTTGTGCGCCATATAAAGGCGGTCGCCAGCCCCAGCCACTCCCAGGCGGTCGCCAGCCCCAGCCACTCCCTGGCGGTCGCCAGCCCCAGCCACTCCCTGGCGGTCACCAGCCCCAGCCACTCCCTGGCGGTCACCAGCCCCAGCCACTCCCTGGCGGTCACCAGCCCCAGCCACTCCCTGGCGGTCACCAGCCCCAGCCACTCCCTGGCCGTCACCAGCCCCAGCCACTCCCTGGCCGTCACCAGCCCCAGCCACTCCCTGGCCGTCACCTGGCCGTCACCAGCCCCAGCCACTCCCTGGCCGTCACCAGCCCCAGCCACTCCCTGGCCGTCACCAGCCCCAGCCACTCCCTGGCGGTCGCCAGCCCCAGCCACTCCCTGGCCGTCACCAGCCCCAGCCACTCCCTGGCCGTCACCAGCCCCAGCCACTCCCTGGCCGTCACCAGCCCCAGCCACTCCCTGGCCGTCACCAGCCCCAGCCACTCCCTGGCCGTCACCAGCCCCAGCCACTCCCTGGCCGTCACCAGCCCCAGCCACTCCCTGGCCGTCACCAGCCCCAGCCACTCCCTGGCCGTCACCAGCCCCAGCCACTCCCTGGCCGTCACCAGCCCCAGCCACTCCCTGGCCGTCACCTGGCCGTCACCAGCCCCAGCCACTCCCTGGCCGTCACCAGCCCCAGCCACTCCCTGGCCGTCACCAGCCCCAGCCACTCCCTGGCCGTCACCAGCCCCAGCCACTCCCTGGCCGTCACCAGCCCCAGCCACTCCCTGGCCGTCACCAGCCCCAGCCACTCCCTGGCCGTCACCAGCCCCAGCCACTCCCTGGCCGTCACCAGCCCCATTTCACCAAGGCTTCACTTGGGTACAGCCCTTGTCAGGGCAGGAGTAATTCACATGGGGCACAACAAGGGACAATAGGGACAGCGATCTCCAAAGACACGGGTGAGGTCTTCCCAATTCTATTACTTGCACTTTTATATTTTTGTGCGTCATATGTGTTAAATATGTTTTTATGATCATCTCTCTGTGGTTTGGAGTGTATTTTTATTATACCTTATTAAAATGTAAGTTGTATGGTACCCCATGCTGTATATCCATGCAGAAAAGCAACAACAAAAAATGAAGGTGGAGGAAATGTTATATATCACATCCAGCAAATGTGGCGGACCAGGCATTTGATTGCAGCAAGATTGGACACAGATTTAATTGCAGAATTCACATTGAAATTGGAAACATCAGACTGGGGCTTTACAGCCCTAAGGGCATTTTATAGGTGGCCTGATAAAGTGAGATGTATGACTAACAAAACAATCCGCCAGAACAGAAGGAAGAAGAGCGGGCGCAGCTTCAGAAATCACTGCAAGTGTCAACAAAGCAAAAGGAAAACCACAGAAGAGGAGAACATGGAAGAGAGGAAGCATCACAGCAACGACCTAGTGCCAGTTTATGAAGCTTCTCTCTGGGGTCCTCGCTTGGCAGGGGGGCCTATGGCATTGCTTCAGGGGGAAAGCAGACAGCTCCCTTCCAGCTGTGACAGTACCCTGCAGAGCTCAGCACGGCCCCTTACCGAGCAAACATCAGCTGTTTCCCAAGGACATAGGTTCCAGCAGTCAGTGCACAGGACTACACCCTTATCCCAGCTGTACAGGGGCCAGGACTGTCGGCGCCCGGCTTCACGCAGTGTATGTGCCAGCGGGGCAACATCCAGGACAGAATTACTCTTTGCTTCATTAGTATATTACATTTAGTTCATTTCCAATTGCAGACAGCAGTAAAATAATTATGTGGAATCAGTAACGGGATTTAGTCTGCACAGAAAGAAATAACAAAAGACACTTTGGAAAAACAACAGTCGCCCACGGGATTACACTAAGTAGCAGCCTGCAGAGCGTGCTGCACACAGCCGGGGTACCCCAACACACCAAGGGGGGTGCCACCGACAGCAGGAACGCTGTACATACTATCCTAAAGGAGCGTATACACCAGGTGGGTACCGGAGCTAAAGACCACCAATGTCCTAGGCTCCATGGGCTCAGGAACGGCCCCTTTTTGACAGTGCACACAGTGTAGTGAAATCCAGCAAAAAACTGGACATGAAGTGGCAACTAATGTAGTGATTGGGCACCCAAGAAAAGTAACTTGTGATGTCCTCCAGACCTAGAGAGGAAGCCCCCCCAACAATGAGGGGCATAACAAGTACAGTTAATATTTACTAATTCCCTGGCAGAAGCCCAGTGTCTCCAAGATCCCACTCATTTCACACTTACACTCACAATGTGACACTAAACTCACACATCTTATACAAACACATGTCCACAGGACAGAGCTAGAATGCAATGGTCTGCACACATCATCCAGACCCGCTACACATCCACTTATTCAGCCCCCCTCTGCTGAACGTGACCCATCAGCAGGCTACAGAGGGGGCACAAAGTCATGGGGGCTGTACTGGGTCTGTGTGACCCCCTCAGTATACGGCAAGGTGGGAAGCATGCCATGAGAAAAAGTGCTGCCACTAATGGGATCAGATCTGCCGTAACATGCACGGTCATTACATGTCACCAGACCAAAACACTGGCCAGTTTGTGTCCATATTTTATTCCTGCTGCTGTCCTGAGTATTCTCTGCTTTTATTTTTCTTAAAGGGAATCTGTCAGCAGGTTTTTGTCATTTAACCTAAGAGCAGTATAATGTAGGGGCAGAGACCTCGATTTCAGTGATGTGTCACTTATTAGGCTGCTTGCTGTAGCTTCAATACAATCAGTGTTTTATCAGCAGGAGATCATCATTAGGGGCCATTGTCTGATATGCAGGAAAGTCAGGCTAATTTGTATATCCCCGCCCCCACTACTGATTGGCAGCCTCCTGTGTACACTGGCAGAAAGCAGCCAACCAGGGGTGAAGGTTATACACAGCTTAGCATTTAACCCCGCTACATCTACAGAAGATAAAACAGGGATTCTATCAAAATTACACCAAGCAGACGAGTAAGCGATACATGATTGGAATCAGGGTCTCTGTCCCTACATCAAGATGCTCTCAGATTCCATTGCAAAAACCTGCTGACAGATTCCCTTTAAACAGTATCCATCAAAAATCAATAGTACTCCCGAAAATAAGCAACTTTGTAATATATCTTATAAGAAAAATGTGCTTCTTTCTCCACCAATATTGATCATTAATTATCAATTAATGGGTAAAATCTGTATTCAGTAAAGACAGAATTTCCCAGACAGGAGATGAGAGCCGGACAACGCGCGGCGGGCCGTCTGTGTGTCTCTAGCTTCCTCCTAGAGTTTTATCAGCACCAACTATCATCGCCTATGTCAGCAATGTGAAAGTCTGTCTTCACTGAATACAGACTGTGTCCATGACCTGAGAAGGAATGATCGGCCCTGGCGAGAACAAAGCAGAGCTCTCTGAGAAGATATATTACAAAGGTAACTATAATCATGTGGATTATTAATTTATTAAATAAAAGTCAAAACGACAGTCACCCTTTAAATTCGCCATATGGTCTATAGATATGGACCTTTCTATTCAGTACAAATTTTTGTGGTATGGTGGATTTACAAAGAAAGGGAATATTCAGGGGAGCAGAGGGAATAAGATTAGAGCACAAACTGGATAGCTGTGACGGGTTCTCTTTAAAAAGTTGGAGGGTGCGATGACTATGCCCCCAGCACTCACAGGGTATACACATCATACAGATAGGGTTAATATAGAAATCTAATACTAAGGGTCATATAGTGCCACTTGCAAGGGTGGGTCACGTGAGTATGCCCCCAGCACTGGCATGGAGAATAAAATATAAATATATATATATATATATATATATATATATATATATATATATATATATATATATATATTACAGTATATACACACAGGGTAACATATAGTGGTGACCATATCCCTAGCATGTATGTATACATACACTATACACACACATACTCATACTATATACATACACATTATACATACTATACACACACTATACATAGACCTATACACAAACAATACACGCTACATACATATACACACACACTATACACACTATACATATACACTGTACACACACTACATACATATACACTGTACACACACTACATGCATATACACACACCATACATATACACACTATACACGGTACATACATATACACACTATATACATATACACACATACTATACACACACCATACATATACACACACATACTATACACACACACCATAAACACAGACACTATACACATACGTGTGTATAGGCCCCAGACTTCCCACACTCCGCTCCACAGGACAGTATACACACATATACTGTACAGACACTACATACACACAGATTATACATACTATACACACTACACTATATACATACACTATTCACACACACGTCTGTACAGACCCCAGCCTTCCCACCCTCCGCTCCACAGGACACTATATACATACACTGTACACACACACACTACACTATATATACACACACACACACACACACACACACACACACACACACACACACACACACACACACACACACACACACACGTCTGTACAGGCCCAGCCTTCCCTCCCGCACAGATACTCACACATCAGGATGCTGAAGGCCATCACAGCCAGCAGGCCCTGCAGAAAGATCCCAAAAGGTCCAGTGAGAGAGCCCGTGCTGCAGTGTTGGGTGGTGGGGCCAGCTCCGGTGGACACGCTCCTGTTCCCGGCCATAGGGCCCATGGCTCCGTTACCGGGCCCGGAGCCAGCCCCAGCTGGTCACCGCAGCAACCACAGGACGGTAGCCGGAATGGGACGTGTCAGCTGGTCACGTGGGCTCCAGTAGAGTGACACGTGATACAACCAGGAGGCAGTCAGACACGCGAGGGGGCGGGGCTTAGTTGCCACATCGCGGATCCCTTTGTATCGTGTGGAAGGAGAACTTATACAATTGGTGACCGTATAGAACAAGGAACCGAGCGCTCAATGTCCACGGCAGCCTATCAGATCACTTGTTCTATTATGAAATCTTTTCTTGCAAAATGAAAGCCACATTCTGATTGGCTGAGCATCTTCTATGGAAAAGCCAATTATGAATAAAATCAGTTGTTTAGATTCCAGCTTTCTCAGGACATGTAAACCCTTCGTGTTACTAAGCAGTCTGCCACTAGGGGGAGCTCGGTGTATAGGATTTACACAGCGTACACTGAGCAGTGTATAGATCTCTGAGCAGTTAGCGCCCTCTCGTGGCGGCGGCTCGTAGCGAGGATTACATCACTTATAGAATGTTCTGTACAATGTAACATTGTTTTGAATAGCAGGAAAAGATACAAAAAACAAAGAGTCTTAACCCTTTATTACCCCTACCTATTGCTGCAATTAGGACGCAGCCCTATTGTTGTGGGGGGCAGTTCATTGCTTTAGAGGAGGTCTGTATATTATGAGATCCCCTGTAAATCAGTTTGTTAAACTGCACCACTTACACGTTTTTACAAGTATTTAGGAATTCTTATTAACTCTTCAGGTGCTTCATAGAAATTCATGCAAAGTGTAATAAAAACGCAATTTTTCCATTAAAATGTTGATCTTTCATCATATTTTTCATTTTCAGAAAAGGTAATAGGAGAAAAAGTACATGACAACATGTTACCCAATTTCTCCTGAGTACAGCAATATCCTATGTGGGTTTATACGCCACAGGGGGAGCACACAGCGGGGCTCAGAAGGGAAGGTGGGTTATTTGGTTTTTGCAGGACAGACTAGAATAATTTGCCAACAGACCAACATGCCTCAAGCCCCCCAGCAAGATCAACTGTAGAGCCCCACACTATAGCTATAAGAAAATACATTACAATTACACTTTCTAATATCTACAGACCTCCTGTATAATGTCACCTGTGATCACTGTTTTATCTGTACACTGTACACTATATACAGAGCTCCTGTGTATAATGTCACTGGTGATCACTGTATTATCTGTACACTATATACAGAGCTCCTGTGTATAATGTCACTGGTGATCACTGTATTTTCTGTACACTGACACTATATACAGAGGTCCTGTGTATGTCACTGGTGATTCCTGTATGATCTGTACACTATATACAGAGGTCCTGTGTATAATGTCACTGGTGATTCCTGTATTATCTGTACACTGACACTATATACAGAGGTCCTGTGTATGTCACTAGTGATTCCTGTATTATCTGTACACTATATACAGAGGTCCTGTGTATGTCACTAGTGATTCCTGTATTATCTGTACACTATATACAGAGGTCCTGTGTATAATGTCACTGGTGATTCCTGTATTATCTGTACACTGACACTATATACAGAGGTCCTGTGTATGTCACTGGTGATTCCTGTATTATCTGTACACTATATACAGAGGTCCTGTGTATGTCACTAGTGATTCCTGTATTATCTGTACACTATATACAGAGGTCCTGTGTATGTCACTAGTGATTCCTGTATTATCTGTACACTATATACAGAGGTCCTGTGTATAATGTCACTGGTGATTCCTGTATTATCTGTACACTGACACTATATACAGAGGTCCTGTGTATGTCACTAGTGATTCCTGTATTATCTGTACACTATATACAGAGGTCCTGTGTATAATGTCACTGGTGATTCCTGTATTATCTGTACACTGACACTATATACAGAGGTCCTGTGTATAATGTCACTGGTGATTCCTGTATTATCTGTACACTATATACAGAGGTCCTGTGTATGTCACTGTTGATTCCTGTATTATCTGTACACTGACACTATATACAGAGCTCCTGTGTATAATGTCACTGGTGATTCCTGTATTATCTGTACACTGACACTATATACAGAGGTCCGGTGTATGTCACTGGTGATCACTATATTACCTGTACACTGACACTACATACAGAACAAAAAAAGAGGAAAACTACCAGCTCACCTGTCAGCATGTGTTATGGGGAAGTACGGATATCGTGTAGTCATCACGTGAATAAAGTACACCAAAAAGGAGGAAAAATCCAGCTTCCAAAAATGTACAAATTTATTAAGAATAAAATGCAAAGTCCAGTCCAATCAATCACACAATAGTGAGTAGCAAGCAACGCCTTTCGAACAATGGTATGTTCTTTCTCAAAGCTACTAGACACATGTGGCAGCAAGGTTAAATACCAGCTGCCGCCAATGAAAATTACTTTATTAATCACATGATATAAAGAACGAATCATCTACTTAAAAACTTATGTTTACGAAAACAAAAAATAACTTTAAAAGAATTACAAAGAAATAAACAAAGCTCCTGTGTATGTCACCAGTGATCACTGTACTACCTGTACACGGACACAATATATATAGAGCTCCTGTGTATAATGTCACTGGTAATCCCTGTATTACCTATACACTGTACACAGAGCTCCCATGTATAATGGCACCGGTGATTACTATTACATGTACACTTACACTGTATACAGAGCTCCCTTGTATAATGTCACTGGTAATCACTGTATTACCTGTACACTGACACTATATACAGAGCTCCTGTGTATGTCACTGGTGATCACTGTATTACCTGTATACTGACACTATATACAGAACTTCCATGTATAATGTCACCGGTGATGACTGTATTACCTGAACACTATACACTATATACAGAGCTCCTGTGTATAATGTCACCGGTAATCCCTGTATTACCTGTACACTGACACTATATACAGAGCTCCTGTGTATACTGTCACCTGTAATCACTGTATTACCAGTACACTGACACTATATACAGAGCTCCTGTGTATGTCACTGTTGATCCCTGTATTACCTGTACACTGACACTATATACAGAGCTCATGTGTATAATGTCACTGGTGATTCCTGTATTACCTGCACACTATACACTATATACAGAGCTTCCATGTATAATGGCACCTGTGATCACTGTATTACATGTACACTATACGCTATATACAGAGCTCCAGTGTATAATGTCACTGGTGATCACTGTATTACCTGTACACTGACACTTTATACAGCGCTGCTGTGTATAATGTCACCGGTAATCCCTGTATTACCTGTACACTATACACAGAGCTCCATGTGTATGATTAATCAGCACTAAATAGTCTGTTGGTGAAGTAAAGTGAGAAAAATAGCCATATATTAAATTCATGGGATCAAACAATTAAGAAATGAGCACCTGCATACAGTGGGTACGGAAAGTATTCAGACCCCTTTACATTTTTAACTCTGTTTCATTGTAGCCATTTGGTAAATTCAAAAAAGTTAATTTTTTCTTCACATCAATGTACACTCCGCACTCCATCTTAACTAAAAAAAAAACAGAAATGTAGTAATTTTTGCAAATTTAATAAACAGTGCAAGTCAGGGTTGGGTTACAAAATAAAATCCCAATCTTTGATGATCACCCGGGGCAGCATCAAATTTATTATCATCAAATAGAAAGAACATGGTACCACAACAAACTTGCCATGAGGGGGCAGCCCACCAAAACTCTCAGCCCGGGCCATCAGTGAGACAGCAGAGAGACCACAGATAACACTGAAGGAGCTGCAGAGTTCCCAACCACAGACTGGAATATCTGTCCATAACACCACAATAAGCCGTACACTCCCTAGAGGTGGCCTTTATGAAAGAGTGGGCAGGAAAAAGGCTTGACAAAAATTGCAAGGCTCGTTAGTAGTTTGCCAAAATACTACAAAATAAGCCAGCAGCATGTTTAAATACTTAACTGTCATGATCTCAATGGCAAGAGATCATAGCATCAGCATATATAGGAACTAGCTCTTGGAAGATGGAAACTGAGCTGACCATGAACTAAACCTAACGCACAACTAGCAGTGGCCGGGTAGCATGCCTACGTTGATTCTAGATGCCCAGCACCAGCCGGAGGACTAAATAAAGCTAGCAGAGGAAAATATTAGTCCTAGCTCACCTCTAGAGAAATACCCCGAAAGGAGACAGAGGCCCCCCACATGTATTGGCGGTGAATCAAGATGAAATAACAAACGTAGTATGAAAATAGGTTTAGCAAATTTGAGGTCCACTTACTACATAGCAGAAGACAGAAAGGACACTTTCATGGTCAGCTAAAAACCCTATCAAAACACCATCCAGAAATTACTTTAAAACTCTGGCATTAACTCATAACACCAGAGTGGCAATTCCTGTTCACAAGAGCTTTCCAGACACAGTAACGAAACTACAGCTGTGAACTGGAACAAAAATGCAAAAACAAACATGGACAAGAGTCCAACTTATCTAGTAGTTGTCTAGGAGCAGGAACAAGCACAGAGAGGCTTCTGATAACATTGTTGACCGGCAAGCAACTAACAGAGCAGCAAGGTTATATAGCGACTCCCACATCTTGATGGGAACAGGTGAACAGAGAAGATGAAGACACCAGTTCAATTCCACCAGTAGCCACCGGGGGAGCCCAGAATCCAAATTCACAACAGTACCCCCCCCTCAAGGAGGGGGCACCGAACCCTCACCCGAACCACCAGGGCGATCAGGATGGGCCCTATGAAAGGCACGAACCAGATCAGAGGCATGAACATCAGATGCATTCACCCAAGAATTATCCTCCTGGCCGTATCCCTTCCACTTGACCAGATACTGGAGTCTCCGTCTGGAAACACGAGAGTCTAAGATTTTCTCCACAACGTACTCCAACTCACCCTCAACCAACACCGGAGCAGGAGGCTCAACGGAAGGCACAACCGGTACCTCATACCTGCGCAATAATGACCGATGAAAAACGTTATGAATAGAAAAGGATGCAGGGAGGTCCAAACGGAAGGAAACAGGGTTAAGAATCTCCAATATCTTATACGGGCCGATGAACCGAGGCTTAAACTTAGGAGAAGAGACCCTCATAGGGACAAAACGAGAAGACAACCACACCAAGTCCCCAACATGAAGACGAGGACCAACACGACGACGGCGGTTAGCAAAAAGCTGAGTCTTCTCCTGGGACAACCTCAAATTGTCCACCACCTGCCCCCAGATCTGATGCAATCTCTCCACCACAGCATCCACTCCAGGACAATCCGAAGATTCCACATGACCAGAGGAAAATCGAGGATGAAACCCCGAATTACAGAAAAACGGTGACACCAAAGTGGCAGAGCTGGCCCGATTATTGAGAGCGAACTCCGCCAATGGCAAAAAAGCAACCCAATCATCCTGGTCAGCAGACACAAAACACCTCAGATATGTCTCCAGGGTCTGATTAATCCGCTCAGTCTGGCCATTCGTCTGAGGATGGAAAGCGGACGAAAAAGATAAATCTATGCCCATCCTAGCACAGAATGCCCGCCAAAATCTAGACACGAATTGGGTCCCTCTGTCAGAAACGATATTCTCAGGAATACCATGCAAATGAACAACATTTTGAAAAAACAGAGGAACCAACTCGGAAGAAGAAGGCAACTTGGGCAGAGGAACCAAATGGACCATCTTAGAAAAACGGTCACACACCACCCAGATGACAGACATCTTCTGAGAAACAGGCAGATCTGAAATAAAATCCATCGAGATGTGCGTCCAAGGCCTCTTAGGAATAGGCAAGGGCAACAACAATCCACTAGCCCGAGAACAACAAGGCTTGGCCCGAGCACAAACGTCACAAGACTGCACAAAGCCTCGCACATCTCGTGACAGGGAAGGCCACCAGAAGGACCTTGCCACCAAATCCCTGGTACCAAAAATGCCAGGATGACCTGCCAACGCAGAAGAATGAACCTCAGAGATGACTCTACTGGTCCAATCATCAGGAACAAACAGTTTATCAGGTGGGCAACGATCAGGTCTATCCGCCTGAAACTCCTGCAAGGCCCGCCGCAGGTCTGGAGAAACGGCTGACAATACCACTCCATCCTTAAGGATACCTGTGGGCTCAGAGTTACCAGGCGAGTCAGGCTCAAAACTCCTAGAAAGGGCATCCGCCTTAACATTCTTAGAACCCGGTAGGTATGACACCACAAAATTAAACCGAGAGAAAAATAATGACCAGCGCGCCTGTCTAGGATTCAGGCGCCTGGCAGTCTCAAGATAAACCAAATTTTTGTGGTCAGTCAATACCACCACCTGATGTCTGGCCCCCTCAAGCCAATGGCGCCACTCCTCAAAAGCCCACTTCATGGCCAAAAGCTCCCGATTCCCAACATCATAATTCCGCTCAGCGGGCGAAAATTTACGGGAAAAGAAGGCACAAGGCCTCATCACGGAGCAGTCAGAACTTTTCTGCGACAACACTGCCCCAGCTCCGATCTCAGAAGCGTCGACCTCAACCTGAAAAGGTAGAGCAACATCAGGCTGACGCAACACAGGGGCAGAGGAAAAACGGCGCTTAAGCTCCCGAAAGGCCTCCACAGCATCAGGGGACCAATCAGCAACATCAGCACCCTTCTTAGTCAAATCGGTCAATGGCTTAGCAATATCCGAAAAACCAGCAATAAATCGACGATAAAAGTTAGCAAAGCCCAAAAATTTCTGAAGACTCTTAAGAGAAGAGGGCTGCGTCCAATCACAAATAGCTTGAACCTTGACAGGATCCATTTCAATGGAAGAGGGGGAAAAAATATATCCCAAAAAGGAAATCCTCTGTACCCCAAAAACACACTTAGAACCCTTCACACACAAAGAATTAGACCGCAAAACCTGAAAAACCCTCCTGACTTGCTGGACATGAGAGTCCCAGTCATCCGAAAAAATCAGAATATCATCCAGATACACAATCATAAATTTATCCAAATAATCGCGAAAAATATCATGCATAAAGGACTGGAAAAACTGACGGAGCATTTGAAAGACCAAAAGGCATCACTAAATACTCAAAGTGGCCCTCGGGCGTATTAAATGCGGTTTTCCACTCATCCCCCTGCCTGATTCGCACCAAATTATACGCCCCACGAAGGTCAATCTTAGAGAACCACTTGGCCCCCTTTAGGCGAGCAAACAAATCAGTCAGCAACGGCAATGGGTATTGATATTTAACAGTGATTTTATTCAAAAGCCGATAATCAATACATGGTCTCAAAGAGCCGTCTTTTTTTGACACGAAGAAAAAACCGGCTCCTAAGGGAGATGACGATGGACGAATATGTCCCTTTTCCAAGGACTCCTTTATATATTCACGCATAGCAGCATGTTCAGGCACAGACAGATTAAATAAACGACCCTTTGGGTATTTACTACCCGGGATTAAATCTATGGCACAATCGCACTCTCGGTGCGGAGGTAACGAATCAAGCTTGGATTCTTCAAAGACGTCACGATAGTCAGACAGGAACTCAGGAATTTCAGAGGGAATAGATGATGAAATGGAAACCACAGGTACATCCCCATGAGCCCCCTTACATCCCCAGCTCAACACAGACATAGCTTTCCAGTCGAGGACTGGGTTGTGAGATTGCAGCCAAGGCAATCCTAGCACCAAATCATCATGTAGATTATACAGCACCAGAAAGCGAATAATCTCCTGGTGATCCGGATTAATACGCATAGTTACTTGTGTCCAGTATTGTGGTTTATTATTATTAGCCAATGGGGTGGAGTCAATCCCCTTCAGAGGAATAGGAGTCTCCAAAGGCTCTAAATCATACCCACAGCGTTTGGCAAAGGACCAATCCATAAGACTCAAAGCGGCGCCAGAGTCGACATAGGCGTCCGTGGTAATAGATGACAAAGAGCAAATCAGGGTCACAGATAGAATAAACTTAGACGGTAAGGTGCAAATGGAAACAGATTTACCAAGCTTTTTAGTGCGCTTAGAGCATGCTGATATAACATGAGTAGAATCACCACAATAGAAACACAACCCATTTTTCCGTCTAAAATTCTGCCGCTCGCTTCGGGACAGAATTCTATCACACTGCATACTCTCTGGCGATTTCTCAGTGGACACCGCCAGATGGTGCACTGGTTTGCGCTCCCGCAAACGCCTATCGATCTGAATAGCCATTGTCATGGACTCATTCAGACCCGCAGGCACAGGGAACCCCACCATAACATCCTTAATGGCATCAGAGAGACCCTCTCTGAAAGTCGCCGCCAGGGCGCACTCATTCCACTGAGTAAGCACAGACCATTTACGGAATCTTTGGCAGTAAATTTCCGCTTCATCTTGCCCCTGAGATAGGGACATCAAAGTTTTTTCTGCCTGAAGCTCCAAATGAGGTTCGTCATAAAGCAACCCCAAGGCCAGAAAAAACGCATCCACATTGAGCAACGCAGGATCCCCTGGTGTCAATGAAAAAGCCCAGTCTTGAGGGTCGCCCCGGAGCAAGGAAATCACAATCCTGACCTGCTGTGCAGGATCTCCGGCAGAGCGAGATTTCAGGGACAAAAATAATTTGCAATTATTTCGAAAATTCTGAAACCCAGATCTATTCCCCGAGAAAAATTCCGGCAAAGGAATTCTCGGCTCAGATACAGGTGCATGACAAACAAAATCTTGCAAATTTTGTACCTTCGTGGCGAGATTATTCAAACCTGCAGTAACACTCTGAAGATCCATTGCAAACAGGTGAACACAGAGCCATTCAAAGGAGAGAAAAAAAAAAAAAAAAATTTCAGCAGACTACTTATTTCTCTCCTTTCTCAGCCAAGGATTTTAACCCTTTAGTGGGCCGGTCAAACTGTCATGATCTCAATGGCAAGAGATCATAGCATCAGCATATATAGGAACTAGCTCTTGGAAGATGGAAACTGAGCTGACCATGAACTAAACCTAACGCACAACTAGCAGTGGCCGGGTAGCATGCCTACGTTGATTCTAGATGCCCAGCACCAGCCGGAGGACTAAATAAAGCTAGCAGAGGAAAATATTAGTCCTAGCTCACCTCTAGAGAAATACCCCGAAAGGAGACAGAGGCCCCCCACATGTATTGGCGGTGAATCAAGATGAAATAACAAACGTAGTATGAAAATAGGTTTAGCAAATTTGAGGTCCACTTACTACATAGCAGAAGACAGAAAGGACACTTTCATGGTCAGCTAAAAACCCTATCAAAACACCATCCAGAAATTACTTTAAAACTCTGGCATTAACTCATAACACCAGAGTGGCAATTCCTGTTCACAAGAGCTTTCCAGACACAGTAACGAAACTACAGCTGTGAACTGGAACAAAAATGCAAAAACAAACATGGACAAGAGTCCAACTTATCTAGTAGTTGTCTAGGAGCAGGAACAAGCACAGAGAGGCTTCTGATAACATTGTTGACCGGCAAGCAACTAACAGAGCAGCAAGGTTATATAGCGACTCCCACATCTTGATGGGAACAGGTGAACAGAGAAGATGAAGACACCAGTTC
The DNA here is from genome assembly GCF_051348905.1 of Ranitomeya variabilis. NCBI lineage: Eukaryota > Metazoa > Chordata > Amphibia > Anura > Dendrobatidae > Ranitomeya > Ranitomeya variabilis. The sequence continues at coordinate 170,055,957 of NC_135239.1, read as the reverse complement.
AATTCCACCAGTAGCCACCGGGGGAGCCCAGAATCCAAATTCACAACACTTAACATACAAGATGGCTTAAAAAAATTACAGAAAATTAAAGAAATTAATTGTTTATTAATAAAGTACAGACCAAAAGTTTGGACACACCTTCTCATATAAAGGTTTTTCTGTATTTTCATGACTATGAAAATTGTACATTCACACTGAAGGCATCAAGGTCAGGTTTAATAAGTGGGATTTCTTGCCTTATAAATGGGGTTGGGACCATCAGTTGTGTTGTGCAGAAGTCTGGTGGATACACAGCTGATAGTCCTACTGATTAGACTGTTAGAATTTGTATTATGGCAAGAAAAAAGCAGCTAAGTAAAGAAAAACGTGAGGCCATCATTTAAGAAATGAAGGTCAGTCAGTCTGAAAAATTGGGAAAACTTTGAAAGTGTTCCCAAGTGCAGTGGCAAAAACCGTCAAGCGCTACAAAGAAACTGGCTCACATGAGGACCGCCCCAGGAAAGGAAGACCAAGAGTCACCTCTGCTTCTGAGGATAAGTTTATCCGAGTCACCAGCCTCAGAAATCGCAGGTTAGCAGCAGCTCAGATTAGAGACCAGGTCAATGCCACACAGAGTTCTAGCAGCAGACACATCTCTACAACAACTGTTAAGAGGAGTGTTGTGAATTTACTTTTTGGCTCCCTCTAGTGGCTACTAGGGATTTGACTCTGGGTATGCCTGTCATTCCTTTTATGCTCACCTGGGTCGTTAGGTCAGGGGTGTTGCTATATAAGCTCCCTGGACCTTCAGTTCAATGCCTGGCAACGTTGATATCAGAGCTAATCTGTAGTGCTCTTGTCCACTGATCCTGGTTCCTGCTTCATTAAGCTAAGTCTGTTTTTTGCTTTTTGCAATTTGTTTTTGTTTGCTATTTTTGTCCAGCTTGTATATAATCTGTATCCTGACCTTGCTGGAAGCTCTAGGGCGGCTGGTGTTCTCCCCCCGGGCCGTTAGACGGTTCGGGGGTTCTTGAATCTCCAGCGTGGATTTTTTGATAGGGTTTTTGTTGACCATATAAGTTATCTTACTATATTCTGCTATTAGTAAGTGGGCCTCTCTGTGCTAAACCTAGTTCATCTCTGTGTTTGTCATTTCCTCTTACCTCACCGTTATCATTTGAGGAGTGGCGTCATTGGCTCGAGGGTGCTAAGCATCGTGTGGTGGTCTTGACTGATCACAAAAATCTGATGTACCTCGAGTCTGCTAAACGCCTGAATCCTAGACAGGCCCGCTGGTCATTGTTTTTCTCCCGTTTTGACTTTGTGGTTTCATATTTACCAGGTTCTAAGAATGTGAAGGCCGATGCTCTGTCTAGGAGCTTTGTGCCTGATGCTCCTGGAGTCGCTGAACCTGTGGGTATTCTTAAGGAAGGAGTTATCCTGTCAGCTATTTCTCCAGATCTGCGACGTGTGTTGCAGAGATTTCAGGCTGGTAGGCCTGACTCTTGTCCACCTGACAGATTGTTTGTGCCTGCTAAATGGACCAGCAGAGTCATTTCCGAGGTTCATTCCTCAGTGTTGGCAGGGCACCCGGGAATTCTTGGCACCAGAGATCTGGTGGCCAGGTCCTTTTGGTGGCCTTCCTTGTCAAGAGATGTGCGGTCATTTGTGCAGTCCTGTGGTACTTGTGCTCGAGCTAAGCCTTGCTGTTCTCGTGCCAGCGGGTTGCTCTTGCCCTTGCCTGTCCCGAAGAGACCTTGGACACACATCTCTATGGATTTCATTTCGGATCTTCCGGTGTCTCAGGGCATGTCTGTCATCTGGGTGATATGTGATCGTTTCTCCAAGATGGTCCATCTGGTTCCTTTGCCCAAACTGCCTTCCTCTTCTGATCTGGTTCCTGTGTTCTTCCAGAACGTGGTTTGTTTGCACGGCATTCCTGAGAATATTGTGTCGGACAGAGGATCCCAGTTTGCTTCCAGGTTCTGGCGATCCTTTTGTGGTAGGATGGGCATAGATTTGTCGTTTTCGTCCGCTTTTCATCCACAGACTAACGGTCAAACGGAACGAACTAATCAGACTCTGGAGGCGTATTTGAGGTGTTTTGTCTCTTCTGATCAGGATGATTGGGTGACCTTCTTGCCGTTGGCTGAATTTGCCCTTAATAATCGGGCTAGTTCTGCCACCTTGGTTTCGCCATTTTTCTGCAACTCTGGTTTCCACCCTCGTTTTTCCTCGGGACATGTGGAGCCTTCTGACTGTCCTGGGGTGGATTCTGTGGTGGATAGGTTGCAGCGGATCTGGAATCATGTGGTTGACAACTTGAAGTTGTCACAGGAGAAGGCTCAGCGTTTTGCCAACCGCCGCCGCGGTGTGGGTCCCCGACTTCGCGTTGGGGATTTGGTATGGCTGTCTTCTCGATTTGTTCCTATGAAGGTCTCCTCTCCCAAATTTAAGCCTCGATATATTGGTCCTTACAAGATATTGGAGATCCTTAATCCTGTATCTTTTCGCCTGGATCTTCCGGTGTCGTTTGCCATTCACAACGTATTTCATAGGTCCTTGTTGCGGCGGTACGTTGTGCCTGTGGTTCCTTCTGCTGAGCCTCCTGCTCCGGTGTTGGTTGAGGGCGAGTTGGAGTACGTGGTGGAGAAGATCTTGGACTCTCGTCTCTCCAGGCGGAGGCTTCAGTACCTGGTCAAGTGGAAGGGCTATGGTCAGGAGGATAATTCCTGGGTGGTAGCCTCTGATGTGCATGCGGCCGATTTAGTTCGTGCCTTTCACGCCGCTCATCCTGATCGCCCTGGTGGTCTTGGTGAGGGTTCGGTGACCCCTCACTAAGGGGGGGGTACTGTTGTGAATTTACTTTTTGGCTCCCTCTAGTGGCTACTAGGGATTTGACTCTGGGTATGTCTGTCATTCCTTTTATGCTCACCTGGGTCGTTAGGTCAGGGGTGTTGCTATATAAGCTCCCTGGACCTTCAGTTCAATGCCTGGCAACGTTGATATCAGAGCTAATCTGTAGTGCTCTTGTCCACTGATCCTGGTACCTGCTTCATTAAGCTAAGTCTGTTTTTTGCTTTTTGCAATTTGTTTTTGTTTGCTATTTTTGTCCAGCTTGTATATAATCTGTATCCTGACCTTGCTGGAAGCTCTAGGGCGGCTGGTGTTCTCCCCCCGGGCCGTTAGACGGTTCGGGGGTTCTTGAATCTCCAGCGTGGATTTTTTGATAGGGTTTTTGTTGACCATATAAGTTATCTTACTATATTCTGCTATTAGTAAGTGGGCCTCTCTGTGCTAAACCTAGTTCATCTCTGTGTTTGTCATTTCCTCTTACCTCACCGTTATTATTTGTGGGGGGCTCGTATCCTACTTTTGGGGTCCTTTCTCTGGAGGCAAGAGAGGTCTTTGTTTTCCTCTTCTAGGGGTAGTTAGCTCTCCGGCTGGCGCGAGACATCTAGCGACCAACGTAGGCATGTTCCCCGGCTACTTCTAGGGTTGGCGTTAGGAGTAGATATATGGTCAACCCAGTTACCACTGCCCTATGAGCTGGATTTTTGTACTTCGCAGACTTGCTGATATCTCTGATACCCTCGCCATTGGGGTCATAACAGAGGAGACTTTGTGCAGCAGGCCTTCATGGTAAAATAGCTGCTAGGACACCACTGCTAAGGACAGGCAACAAGCAGAAGAGACTTGTTTGGGCTAAAGAACACAAGGAATGGACATCAGACCAGTGAAAATCTGTGCTTTGGTCGGATGAGTCCAAATTTGAGATCTTTGGTTCCAACCACCGTGTCTTTGTGCGACGCAGAAAAGGTGAGGATGGTCTCTACATGCCTGGTTCCCACCGTGAAGCATGGAGGAGGAGATGTGATGGTGTGGGGGTGCTTTGCTGGTGACACTGTTGGGGATTTATTCAAAATTGAAGGCATACTGAACCGGCATGGCTACCACAGCATCTTGCAGCGGCATGCTATTCCATCCGGTTTGCGTTTAGTTGGACCATCATTTATTTTTCAACAAGACAATGACCCTAAACACACCTCCAGGCTGTGTAAGGGCTATTTGACCAAGAAGGAGAGTGATGGGGTGCTACTCCAGATGACCTGGCCTCCACAGTCACCAGACCTGAACCCAATCGAGATGGTTTGGGGTGAGCTGGACCGCAGAGTGAAGGCAAAAGGGCCAACAAGTGCTAAGCATCTCTGGGAACTCCTTCAAGATTGTTGGAAGACCATTCCCGGTGACTACCTCTTGAAGCTCATCAAGAGAATGCCAAGAGTGGGCAAAGCAGTCATCAAAGCAAAAGGTGGCTACTTTGAAGAACCTAGAATATAAGACATAATTTCAGTTGTTTCACATTTTTTTGTTAAGTATATAATTCCACATGTGTTAATTCATAGTTTTGATGCCTTCAGTGTGAATGTACAATTTTAAAAGTCATGAAAATACAGAAACATGTTTAAATGAGAAGGTGTGTCCAAACTTTTGGTCTGTATTGTACATGATAGTACATAATAAATATAGGCTAAAACGTACAAGAAAAATCCATGTACTACCACCTAAAAAAAAAAAAAGCCCTGCGCACAAAGACCATCTAACCCACACAGTACAGATAATGGTGCACTTGGGTCGTTTCCGTGCAATTGGACTATCATATCGTTACTTTCATCTGTAGAAACATTACCCTTTACATGAACCTACCGCTTTATGGGAGAAAGACAGAAAAAAAGAAAATGACATTTTATATAGTTTGTACATCATATTATAAAGAAAAACATTCCAAACATATAAAAGGAAGTGAAGTTGGCTTCTTGCTCACATGGCAAAAAAAGTAGAATAATCACATTTGTTCTCCTTTTATGGTTCAGATAACTGAATTGGGGAAGTATAACTGTTTCCTGCAATCCACTGCAACAATGCAATCGAATGCAGAATAAATGCTGAAATGTACATGTAAAAATGAGAGCGAAGTAAAGGTGATTTTCACTGCATGATTATTGTAGAGGAGTGTGTCTAGGAACACTCTTTTCCCAATTCCCTTGCAGTCTAAACAGGTTGTTGATCACAGCAAAACACTTGTTCGCCTGGTGAAATAATCTTTTGTGCTGAAGAAAAGATCATCGTTCTCGGCAGCACATCACGTTCTCGACAGCACATCATCTTGTGAAAAAATATTCATGCTGCTGATAATATCGGCAGTCTATGAGCACAGAACGATCCTTTGGTGATAGTTCAGTGTTCATCATTAAAGAGCATCTTTCACCAAACTTTTAATTTTGAACCGGACATGATGCAATAGATACAAAGCGGAATCAATTTTTTTTTTAAATTATTTTGACTTCTTTCCATTGCAGAGACATTAAAAATCAAAGTATTTCACACCTATGATTTTTTTTTTTTTAAATCTAAGTGGGTGTTATCAGACTGTTTTCACTGGGGGGGGGGGGGGGGGGGTACTTCTTTTCTCTATATGATACTGACCAATTGTAAGCAGGCAGAAACACTCAAAAGGAAAGTAGTATGTGCCCCTGCAATAGCTTAAAGCAGTTTCTCAGTGTGTGAAATGTAGTTGTACATCTTTGATCTCCTGGTGTAACCTCCTGCATGAGCCCATGTGGTGTGAGGGGCAGCACAGCTGAGTTTAACTGTGTCACATTGCAAACCCTTCTATCAGCTCTTCTGATTACTGAGTGTCAGTAATTACATTTATGTCTGTTGCACTCAAGAAACTTGTAATCTCTTTGGAGTGAGATTTGTTTACACCATTCATAAAAGTGTTTTGCTTGTTTATTGGGTGATTGCTACCATGCTTATTTGGGCCAATATCATCTTGTGTAAAATGGCCAACACACTTAGGCTAGGTTCACATTGCGTTAGGGCAATCCGTTTAGCGCTAGCGCTAGCGGATTGCGCTAACGCAATGTTTATTTAGGGGCCGTGTTTGGGGTCGCGTTAACGTCCCCACTCTCGCAGATCCCCGATCTGCGAGAGCGGGGAACGGACCTCGGGCGCGCCGCGGACGCTGCAAGCAGCGTCCGAGGCACGTCACAGAAGAACGGCACATCACTAGCGCGAGCCGAAAAAGGCACGCGCTAGTGATGCGCTGCAGGAGACATTTACATTGCTGTCAATGGGCACGCTAACGGACCCGTTGCACGGCGTTAATTGTGACATTTTTGCCGTGCAACGCTGTCCGTTAGCGTGCACACATTAACGCAATGTGAACCCAGCCTTACGGCTCTTTACACAAGACTTTTCATCAGTCGTATTATCATCATAGACAGGATTACAATAAAAGATAATATATCTATTCATAGTAGATAAAACAGGATCTACCATTCTTAAGGTGGTGTCACAGCGCACCTTTACCCACTCTATTCCCAATGAACTTTTTCCTTTATGGGAGCCTGCTCAGCGTGTCTTCTGCATCTATGCACTTCAGAGGATGCGATGTAGTGCCGTCGTGCCCGTTGCACTGAGACGATAGATGCAGAGGGAAATGATGGAGTAGGGAGCATCAGCTCAAGCGCCCTTCTCGATACTTGCAGAGTGCCAGGCTGGGAGGCTGATGCCAGCACTAGCACTGGTCCCTCCGACTCACGGGCCCCACTGCCATTGGCGGCATTCCACTGTCTCCAGCTTTTAATCGCCTTTTTTCCTTTTACCACTAACCACTGCGAGTAGCATCTCCAATTCTAAGGAATTTGTCCTTATCACAAAATTGATTAGTTTCTGCCTGGTGATCTTGATTTACATGGACAATTCTGAGTTTTTATGAGTTTTGATGATCCTAGCTGTCTATGGGATTCGAATGAGTCTTCACCAGCACCACAGCTCAAAGGCATCAAGTATTCTTCTGTTTGCTCTTGTGAGTGTCCATGTCTTACAGCCATATGAAGAGGACTAAGGGTTGATTGTGGCTTGTAGGATCACTGATTCCAACAGGTGGCGCTATAGAGTTCAAGTCCTCTTTCTCTTTTCTGAAGAGGCAATTTGCATATTACACTTCCCAGAGGAGCATTGCACGGCAAATAAGCCTCCTTACCTTGGCATGCCAGAGCTAGCACGTCACTCTCCATAAGGAGAAACGTTACCCCTTAGACCCCAGCCATATGAAGAAAAAGACATACAGAAGCATACGCCTCTTTATGAATCGGGAACGGTGCGCCTCGCCACAAATCCGTTACCAATTGTCTCTGAAGCTTAACCCCAGCTCAGGGCCTCCTGGATGTCACCGTGAATGGTTGTATCATGCCACCGTTCATCAAGACATCCACATGTAGCAGTGATGGATTGTGGTGTGGGACGAATGTATTATCGTCTCTTCAGACAGGTAACAAATATGTTTTTCTTTACTTTCATTTTTACAGTAATAAATGGGGACAAAAAAAGGGTCAGGGAGTATTTATTTCAAATAAAGGATTCTATTCTTGCCATGTGTTTATTTCAAAACTTATTGTGGGATTATTAATGGGGGCATCTTATACACGCCTCTCCATTACTAACCCCTGGGCTTGATGTCACCTTACAATACAAAGCTGACATCAACCCCAACCCTATTACCCAATTGCCACAGCACCAGGACTAGTGGAAAGAGCCGGACAAAGCACCAGATTTGGTGCATCTTATGGATGCACCATTTCTGGGGCAGCTAAGGGCTGATGTTAGTAGCCTGGGAGGGCGTGCGATATCCCTGGCCCTTTCCCAGGCTATTAATATCAACCCACAGCTGTCTGTTCAGTCTTTGCTGGTTACAATTTATAGGGGGGCCCTTTAACATTTATTTTCTGGTGTCCCCAGCAAACTAACCAGTAAAGCTGTAACTGCTTATCATTTACTATATATATATATATATATATATATATATATATATATATATATATATATATACACACACACACTCACCGGCCACTTTATTAGGTACACCATGCTAGTAACGGGTTGGACCCCTTTTGCCTTCAGAACTGCCTCAATTCTTCGTGGCATAGATTCAACAAGGTGCTGGAAGCATTCCTCAGAGATTTTGGTCCATATTGACATGATGGCATCACACAGTTGCCGCAGATTTGTCGGCTGCACATCCCTGATGCGAATCTCCCGTTCCACCACATCCCAAAGATTTCATATTGTTTACGCCAAATTCTGACCCTACCATCCGAATGTCGCAGCAGAAATCGAGACTCATCAGACCAAGCAACGTTTTTCCAATCTTCTACTGTCCAATTTCGATGAGCTTGTGCAAATTGTAGCCTCAGTTTCCTGTTCTTAGCTGAAAGGAGTGGTACCCGGTGTGGTCTTCTGCTGCTGTAGCCCATCTGCCTCAAAGTTCGACGCACTGTGCGTTCAGAGATGCTCTTAGGCCTACCTTGGTTGTAACGGGTGGCGATTTGAGTCACTGTTGCCTTTCTATCAGCTCGAACCAGTCTGCCCATTCTCCTCTGACCTCTGGCATCAACAAGGCATTTCCGCCCACAGAACTGCCGCTCACTGGATTTTTTTTCTTTTTCGGACCATTCTCTGTAAACCCTAGAGATGGTTGTGCGTGAAAATCCCAGTAGATCAGCAGTTTCTGAAATACTCAGACCAGCCCTTCTGGCACCAACAACCATGCCACGTTCAAAGGCACTCAAATCACCTTTCTTCCCCATACTGATGCTCGGTTTGAACTGCAGGAGATTGTCTTGACCATGTCTACATGCCTAAATGCACTGAGTTGCCGCCATGTGATTGGCTGATTAGAAATTAAGTGTTAACAAGAAGTTGGACAGGTGTACCTAATAAAGTGGCCGGTGAGTATATATATATATATATATATATATATATATATATATATATATATATATATATATATATATATATATATATATATATATATATATATATATATATATATATATTACACTGGCTCTGGGCAGTTAGTCTCTGCCAGTGAAAGATTCCTCTTCCTGTGCTGAGTACTCTAGCTAAGCGGCTGGAGTGGAGTGGTCACAGTAGTGATCTGTAGTTTTGCTGTAATATGTGCGTGTTTATCTTCGGGTCCCTTTTCCCTGTTTGGTTTATTCCCCCCTTTCCTATCCTCTTCCCCTGTTGCTGGTTTGTGCTTTTGTAAAGGTTTTCTCTTAAGCCCCCGTCTCACTAAGCGAGATCGCTAGCGAGATCGCTGCTGAGTCACAAGTTTTGTGACGCAACAGCGACCTCAGTAGCGATCTCGCTATGTGTGACACGTAGCAGCAACCAGGCCCCTGCTGTGAGATCACTGGTCGTGTCGGAATGGCCTGGACCTTTTTTTGATCGTTGAGGTCCCGCTGGGTAGCACACATCGCTGTGTTTGACACCTTACCAACGACCTCGTTGACGACTCAGACACTGAATTGTCATAATAGCTCCCATGTGACATCGTTGTACAGGTCGCTGGTGAGATGTCAAACAGTGAGATCGCAGCTGCGATCGTTGGAGATCTCACTGTTTGACATCTCACTAGCGACCACATAGCGACGCAGCAACGATCCCTGACAGGTCGTATCGTTGTCGGGATCACTTTAGCGTCGCTAAGTGAGACGGGGCCTTTATTCCTGTTTTGTCTTTGTGTCTTGTTTACCTGACATTTATATCCCATGTCTCATGGGGTGGGGAGGAGACAGATTAGGGTTTTAAGGCCCCGTCTCACATAGCGATTTACCAACGATCACGACCAGCGATACGACCTGGCCGTGATCGTTGGTAAGTCGCTGTGTGGTCGCTGGGGAGCTGTCACACAGACCGCTCTCCAGCGACCAACGATCAGGGGAACGACTTTGGCATCGTTGAAACTGTCTTCAACGATGCCGAAGTCCCCCTGCAGCACCCGGGTAACCAGGGTAAACATCGGGTTACTAAGCGCAGGGCCGCGCTTAGTAACCCGATGTTTACCCTGGTTACCAAAAAAACAAACAGTACATACTCGCCTTTCGGTGTCCGTCAGGTCCCTTGCCGTCTACTTCCTGCTCTGACTGAGTGCCGCCGTACAGTGAGAGCAGAGCGCAGCGGTGACGTCACTGCTGTGCTCTCACTTCTCACTGTACGGCCGGATCTCAGTCAGAGCAGGAAGCAGACGGCAAGGGACCTGACGGACATCAGATGGTGAGTATGTACTGTTTGTTTTTTTTTACATTTACGCTGGTAACCAGGGTAAACATCAGGTTACTAAGCGCGGCCCTGCGCTTAGTAACCCGATGTTTACCCTGGTTACCAGTGAAGACATCGCTGGATCGGTGTCACACACACCGATTCAGCGATGTCAGCAGGACCTCAATGACCAAAAAAAGGTCCAGGCCATTCCGACACGACCAGCGATCTCACAGCAGGGGCCTGATCGCTGGTACGTGTCACACATAGCGAGATCGCTACTGAGGTCGCTGTTGTGTCACAAAACTAGTGACTCAGCAGCGATCTCGCTAGCGATCTCGCTATGTGAGACGGGGCCTTAACAGGAGCATAGCAAGGTCGGAGACCCGAGCCTCTCTACCTTTAATAGTACCCCTGAGACAGGGATAGTTAGGGTCCCTGGGACAGTTTGAGGCCCCTATCCCTTACCGAAGACAGTCACAGAGTGATAAATGGATAATCAAACATTTTTGAGCTGTTATTAATAGCCTGGGAACCTTTTTGGGATACGGTTCTTTTTCCCAGATTACTACATCAGCCCCCAGCTGTGGCCTTTCCCTCTGCTGGTTATGAAAATTCCACAGAAGCCCACGCCATTTTTTTTTAATTTAATTCTTAATTTTATACATAATGTATAGAGCAGGTGCTGAATACAACTCCCATCATTGTCGTCTGGTTCCACTGATCTTAGTGAGACCAATGACGATGAGAGCTGCCATCAGCAGCCGGCACCAAGGTACAGCACAAACTGTACTGCTTTTCCTAGGCGCTGGCACATGTCACACAGATGTGACACACGCACAGCTAACAGATACACGGATGTCACATGCGTACATATGGATGGCACATGGAAATGGACCACCAATCTCACCAGTACTGGTTTTTCCAGCAGGCGGCCTTAGACAGCAAGGAGAGTGGTGGAAAACCTACAGAAAGCATAATTACGTATTATTTATTAACTGCATATTACGTTAAAATGAAAAACAAAGCTTTGCTGAACTATATAATCACTTCCACAGTCGGGATATTCAAGAGACTTTATTCATTATGTAAATATGTCCGGATCTGCATAAAACATTATTCCATGTACATTATCTAGATTTATAAATATATTTTCACATCCGACATTCAGTAAAATGTAATCAATTGATTAAGGTGACCTAATATAGGAAAAAAAAAATTCCATTTTGCCATTAAGAATTCTTCTTTGAAAGATGAATATTTCATGTTACTTCCTCATGTTAATTACAAATGATTAAAAGAAAGAAGATCTCTACAAGAGAGATGTTTGCATTTCCAGATCAATTGTTAGTCCAAGACACCCAAAGAGATTTTTTATTTTGTAAATTTTCATTATAGTTTTTTTTCAAGCCCAATTTAGACCTAAGGCTATGTGCACACGTCAGGATTTCTTGCAGAAATTTCCTGAGCAAAACTGGACATTTTCTGCAAGAAATCCGCATGCGCTTTTTTTTACGTTTTCCTCGCGTTTTTTCCGGAGCTTCCCAATGCATTAAATAGCGACAAAAACGCAAAGAATCAACAAAATTAATGAACATGCTGCATTTTTTACGCAGAAAAAAACGCATCATGTGCACAAAAATTGCAGAATGCATTAAAAATGACGGGATGCTTATGTATGCGTTTAAGCGTTTTTTTTCCACGGCCGAAAAAAAAACGCAAAAAAATGCGAAAAATCTTGAACGTGTGCACATAGCCTAAATCAGTATGTTGCTAGTAAAAACCAAACCAGTAGACTAAACAGTAGATAAATCCACATAAAAAAATATGTCAAAAATTCTTCGAATAAGTTTGACTGATTTTAATTGGAAAAATGTCCTATATATTTTTTTTTCACATTATTTTGAACATTCGGCAATAAAACCAGCAGGACGCTTATTCAAACAGTATTTGTAGCATTTTTTTTATTGTGGATTTGCAGGAAGATCTGCCTCTGAATAGGCCCTAAAGATGTCATGAATATACATTGTCCTCTACAAAATGGGTCAGAGGTTTTGTGCTTGCTGCCTTCTGGTTCTCAATTCTCAAACTACAGTGGAGTCACAGGTGTTGAAGGCGACATGTCCTTTCTGGAGTGTCCATCAGGTGACGAGATCCCTTTTTTGTGATATATGAGGCATCCAGAGATGCCATCAGATCTTCCAAGGTCCTGCTCCTCAGCTGATGCCACTACTCTGCTGCTCAGAAATAATCTGTCAGACAAGTATTTTTCTGTCCATAAGTTGGGGGGGTGGTCGCACAGAATTGTATCGCAGGCCACAGGTTATGCATCCATGGATTAGACCAATGTTGGCTGTAGCCAGCGATATCGACGGGTTCAGCCAGCTGTATAATGTGTATGGAGGCCCTGGCCGACTGATGGCGGGGAGAGATGTCAATCGCACATTTCCGACTGCAGAATGCCGATTGGATTGTTCTCTCGGAGATAAGCCGCTGGCCAACGTGTCAGTCGGTGGCTTTCTCATAGGGAACACAGGAGCGCTCAGCCAAAAAAGCGCTCCTGTGTATGAGACAGAGCAAAGCTTTGTTTAGTGGATAGGCATCTAATGTGTATGGCAAGCTTTACTTTAAAGGAGGACCGGCCATTTCAGAGTGTGGAGAGGTGTGGGACCATTATCCTGTGTGGGGGATCATACGGTGTTGGGTTACCATACTTTGCCTTTGGATTTGAGGTGGGGTACAGTAGGGTCATTCTATTGTGCAGGTGGAGGACATCATCATGGGGTATCATACGGTGTTTGGGGGACACTTTTGTTGGCATGATACTTTATGGGTGCAATGAAAACAGAGTCTAGGAATTCAGCATTACGATAATTACTATGTGAAGGCTGGAAAGTTGTTAGATATGCTCTTCTGTGACCCTGATAATTATTTCATTTTTTGGGGGTGGGGTGACCTCAGTTAGAACTTCTGTTATGGGGCCCCGTGATTTCTATGTACGCCCCTATTTACATCGATGGATTGTGTTTTCAGTTTGGAGTGATGCTCTATTACTAGTTCATTTTGCACGTTTTCTAATATGAAGATTGAGAATAACATACTCAGCCATTTACAATGTTAAATATCCAAGACATATTATTCCTGATTGGTGGCGTTGTAGCAATTCGGACAGTGACTTATTGGTTAGTCTTTAAATTAAGCTTTAAAAGGGGCTGCACTGAAACATTCTCCACTCCAGCGCAGAGTGCTCTTTTGGGGCTTATAATACCGCTCCATTCATATGCTAGTTCTGTTCTAGGTTGGAAGCTGGGCAATTAGGTAAAAAGTTAATTCTGCACGTTGCCTAAAACATGTGTCTGCAAACTGAGATTCTGGTTTGACTTTTATACCAAGTCGCGCGGCAAGGCTCATTAAAGGGATTGATGTTGACTTTTTAGAATTGCTACTTCCAAAAGATAATTAGAAGATATGCCATTGATATTAAGAAGGGGGCTACACAGTGACCTTAATCATGACACAGGCCCTATGACCAAAGATTGCTCCATGCTACTACTACATTACAGCATAGAGCAAGTGAAGGGGGATGCATTGTGATACATAAAGTACCGACAACAAGCAAGTTGCAAAAAAATGACGATCAATTGTAACATTTGGTGACCTCGCGTTATGTTGCGGTGTAGAAGGGGCACTCGGTGGTCTTTGGCTGTGCGACCTGTGCATTCAAGCTGCAAAGAAGTTTAGACAAAAGATAAACTGAAGCAAAACACAACAAAATTGGTTTTCAAGTGGGCCGCTCTTAATAATGAAGCACAAGAACAGTTCATGTTAAAATAGTACAAATTTATTAAAAACAGTGATTCAAGATATCAAGTTTGATTCGTTGTGTTCGAGTCTGTACATCATATTAAACAGGTAAAATATTCCAAATATATAAAGAAAAAAATCAAATCAAATAAATTGTATGAAACCAAGACATTTTATGCTACAAAAACAGTAACTGTAGAAGGTCGACTTCTATCTTTTACAGCATATTCATTAAATAAATAAATGTGTAACCTCCACCCTGGTTCTCATTTTGTGGTTTAGAGGAATAAATTGGGGAAGTTGAATGAATATATTTCAACAATGCAAAAAAATGCAGAGGATACAACAAAACACGACGTAAGAACGTGACAATGTTCTTCTGATCTACAGAACTGTATGTCGCCAACATTTGCCTTTTTTTTTTTTTTTTTTAAACTATATTAACTGTTATAAATTATAGCTAGACTGCTTGGCAAATGCTAAAAAAAAGATTTACAATAGGTAAAATACTGTACACAGTAATGGCTCAGAAGCAAAAAAAAAAATAAAAAAATTATAGAGATATGAAGATGAAAATTAGAGCAGCACAGAGAATGAGTCCGGGTGCAGAGCCCCCCAGGCAAAATACCAAACCTCAATTGTAAAAATCCAGAAAAATTGGAGGCAGCACACCGTTTGTAGTGAAAAGGAGCTCAGAAGGCGATGTTTCGGTCCCAACAGGAACCTTTCTCCTGTTCCTGTTGGGACTGAAACGTCGCCTTCTAGGCTGATTACACAGCTCTTTTTCACTACAAACGGTGTGCTGCCTCCAATTTTTCTGGATAGATATAATATATATGTCACTGGGTTCTATAAATAAGCCTCATCACATACGTAGCACAGATGGCACAGAACTGCGCCAACTCTGGTCTTTAGAAGTCCATTGTAGTTTCACGTAATAACATGAATTTATCAATGGGTCTTTTTAACCGGAAAGATTGGGGCAGTCCAGGCTGTTTACAGGGTTTTGCCACAAGTGGAATGAGAGAACACGTGTGCCACTTGTCTGGACTTTTCTTAAAAGCTCAAGGCCTCCTGAAGTTTGACTTGCACTTGTGTTTCTTTAATATTTGTTTATCCAAGTGGATAACATTTTAGACTAAGGATTATAAATCTGCAGTATTTCTGCTATATGTGAATGTACCCTAATATTTTAGATGGAGACTCTTCATAACTCATTTGTATATTGTCAGGGCCGGACTGCGCGCCAACTCACATGTACAGTTGAATGCATTCCCTGCTCTGCCTCTGACACTGCGGGTGCGCACGCACTCACTGTGTCCCAGGCAGTGCAGCGGCAGTCGCCGAGACAGGAGCAGGGAGCAACGCGGGCATGAGGAGAGGTGAGGAGTGTTTTTTTTTTTTTTTACTGGACTTTGGGGTCATTTTCGGGGGGGAGGAGAGATGCGGGCTGTGCTGTATACTACGTGGGCTGTGCTGTATACTACTGTGTGGGCTGTGCTGTATACTACTGTGCGGGCTGTGCTGTATACTGCTACGTGGGCTGCGCTGTATACTGCTACGTGGGCTGCGCTGTATACTGCTACGTGGGCTGCGCTGTATACTGCTACGTGGGCTGCGCTGTATACTGCTACGTGGGCTGCGCTGTATACTGCTACGTGGGCTGTGCTGTATACTACTACGTGGATGTGCTGTATACTACTGTGCGGGCTGTGCTGTATACTACTACGTGGGCTGTGTTATCTGCTATGTGGGTTGTGCTATATACTATGCGGGTTGTGCTATATACTATGCGGGTTGTGCTATATACTATGCGGGGGGTATATTATATTCTATGGGGGAGGCCGTGTTATATACTATGTGGCTGTGTTATATACTATTGTGGGGTATATTATATTCTGTGGGGGAGGCTGTTATATACTACTAGATTGTGGCCCGATTCTAACGCATCGGGTATTCTAGAATATGCATGTCCCCGTAGTATATGGACAATGATGATTCCAGGATTCATGGCAGACTGTGCCCGTCGCTGATTGGTCGAGGCAACCTTTATGACATCATCATCGCCATGGCAACCATTATGACATCTACGTCGATACTGTGCCCGTCGCTGATTGGTCGAGGCGAATTCGCAGCAGACTGTGCCCGTCGCTGATTGGTCGAGGCAACCTTTATGACATCATCGTCGCCATGCTGTGCCCGTCGCTGATCAGATCAGAGACGCGGGATTTCCAGGACAGACAGACAGACGGAAAAACCCTTAGACAATTATATATATAGATGGGGGTATATTATATTCTATGGGGGAGGCTGTGTTATATACTATCGGGGCTGCATTATATTCTATGGGGGCTACATTATATATTATGGGGAGATGGGATGCATTATATTCTATGGGAGGCTGTATTAGATTTTATGAGGGATGATTGCATCATACTCTTTGATGGGGCTGCATTATATTTTGTGGGGAGGTGGGCTGTATTATATTCTATTCAGGGCTACATTATATTCTATGGGGGCTGTATTATATTTATATTCTTTTAGGGGTGATTGCATCATACTCTATGAGGGGGCTGCATTAAATTAGGAGGGGGGCTGCATTATATTCTATGGGGTGGCAGCATTATACTCTGGGGTGGCTGCATAATACTATATGTGGGCTGCATTATACTGTATTGAGGACTATAGGGAATAGGTTATACTATATGAAGACCTATGGGGTGCATTATACTATGGGAAGTGAATTGTACTACATAGGTGCATTATACTATATGGAGCACTATGAGGAGTGTATTATGCTATATGGAGGACTGAGCAGTGTATTTTAATATATGGAAGACTATAAGGAGTGTATTATACTATATGGAGGACTGTGGTGCACATTATAATATATGGAGGACTATGGGGTGTATTTTACTAAACAAGTAAAATGCTGCATATTCAGATTGTTTTTGCTGGAACAAAAATCATTGTTCTCAGCAGCACATCGCCGCTGTAAACTGTAGATGTGCTGCTGATAACATGATACTGTATGGTGATCTGTTAGTGATCTATTAGTGATCGTTCTGTCCCATCATTATTTCTCAGACGGTGGAAAGAGGCCAGGAAACAAGAGTTGAACAACTTCAGTATTGTCGATCAAACTCATTTAGCGGCCTGACCTCAGCGCTTGCAAATACAACCGAAATGCTTTTGTGTGATGTGCGATATGTTAGCATTTGGGGCCCCATTTTAAACTTTGCCTAGGGCCCCACTTTGCCTAAAACCAGCCCTGCCTACAAGTGTACAAAGATATTATACAGTCACCATGTGACAAGTGGGCCTGTGTAACTTCAAATGTCAGGGCTGAATTTTAGTCCCAGTCCGGCCCTGTATATTGTGTAGAAAGATGGAAAGCAACAGCACCTGCTACAGTGCCTCCGCGGGTGAAAAAAAGTATTACATATAACTAATTGTGCATTAAACAGTGTGGAGCTATTTTTTTGTAGTCAGTATACACTCTGAAGACTGTCCTAAATAATATCCACCCCCCCTCCTGTAAGGGCCATATTAACGTGACACACAGGCCGGCTGAATGTCTCCCGACCCGACCTCATTGGCATATGAGGATGCCAGGTTTGGGCTAGGCAGACACACGGCCAGTCCACACAATGCGGTCCGTAGTCAAGTCAGACTGTGAAACACTGATGTGTGAATCTCAACACATCTTTTATTTTTTAATGTGTGTGTGTATATATATATATATATATATATATATATATATATATATATATATATATATGTATGTATGTATGTATGTATGTATGTATGTATGTATGTATGTATGTATGTATGTATGTATATATATATATATATATATATATATATATACGCTATATTTTATTCAAGTGTTTTCCTTATGGAAAGATGAAAAAAAGGATTCAGTTCCAGACTGACTAAACTGCTGCTTAGACTTAATAATGTAAAAAAACTGACATCTTTGTATATAAATTCAGTAATATACCGTACATGTTTATGACAGACGCAAATGTATATACAAAAAAAAAATAAAAATACAAGTAAAAATGATGACTTTGTGCAAAGTTAACATCGAAAGGAGTTCAACTAAGCATCCGAGGGATATTTTCAGATCTAAATATTAACATTGTCCCTTTAACAAATCTTAACAATCACTGTTTCTAAGAGCCTAAATCAATAGAGGAAAAATCACGGCTGGTTATCGGGTACCTTCATCACTTACTACAACATGTCACCCAGCTTGCTGTACTGCACTGCAGATCACGGGCCCAATAACCCATGGTGATGGCAGGTGTAGTGACCACACCTATACCCAAAGGTAAAATCGGTAGCAATTTCATCATATTCCCAACCCTAGGTCGGAGAACGCGTGAGGACTTGTAAACAAGTGACATCTCTATAAAAAGTGCAATTCACTTAAGGCTCGCACAGAACGTAAGGGCTGCACCAGACCAAAAATATATGTCCACTCTTCCACGTTATCTAGGCAAGCTTTGGTAGAATGCCAGCTTCACTCGTTCAATGTGGTAGCAGAGCCTAATAGCCGTGGCAGGCCTGAGATCCATACAGTCTTGAACAGCAGGAAGATTGAGCAACAAGAGTGCCTTTCCGTCAATTTCCTA
This sequence comes from Ranitomeya variabilis, assembly GCF_051348905.1. Taxonomy (NCBI): domain Eukaryota; kingdom Metazoa; phylum Chordata; class Amphibia; order Anura; family Dendrobatidae; genus Ranitomeya; species Ranitomeya variabilis. Next base: position 170,037,424 of record NC_135239.1, on the reverse strand, counting down.
GATGCAAAACAGAAGAGATAAAAAAGGTTACTATGGCCAGATTGTCACAGCAAAGAGGTGTAAGGGGCAACGTTTCTCTTTGGGAAGAGTGTCAAGCCAAGCCTGGCATGTCAGAGTGAGGAGACTTCTACGCCACGAATGCTCGAGCCTCTGGGAAATTAAATATTGTCTCTTCAGAGAGCTGGAGAACTAGAACGGTAGAAAAACCTATTGGAAGCAGCGCTCCTAAAAGTCAATATCGACTCTTTAACGAGCCTTACAATATTGACATTCTGGCTGTACTTTTATCCCAAGTCATATGGCAAGGCTTGTTAAAGTGTTGCTATTGACTTTTAGGATAGATGCTTCCAATAGGTGGCGCTAGAGTTCTAGTCCTCTTGGTACCAAAGAGGAATTTCATCCTTGACTTTGTTACTAACATTACTGGGCATGGAAAACATAAAATCAACGATGAAATACCTCTTTAGTAGCAAGAGGACTAGAACTCTAGCGCCTCCTATTGGAAGCAGCGATCCTAATAGTCAATATAGATTCTTTAACGAGCCTTGCCATATGACTTAGGATAAAAGTCAAATCCAGAATCTCAATATTGTAAGGCTCGTTGAAGAGTAGATATTGACTTTTAGGATCGCTGCTGCCTTAAAAAAGTGAGTATATGCAAAAGTAGAATATCCCAGCCCGATAGGCACTTGTCCATGTGCCTTATTGGCTTCTCCACCTGGGGAAGACGCCCGCTCTTTGCAGAAGCAAAGAGTTGGGGGTAGGTTCACATGACCATATGAAAAGAAAAAAAGAAAAAAAAAAAAAAGTCAACCAGATATGTGGCATGATTTTTTTTTTTTTTTTTTAACTTGTCATCCCTGTGCAGTCCATATGCAATCCATTTTTTCACAGCAGCAGATTTGCATAATTTACAGGACCATTTGCAGCTTCCTAAGTTACGGAGTTGCAATGTATCTGTAATAATCGGATGCTGTACTGTACTGTGTCATCTGATGTTTTTCCACACATAAAAATGAATGGGCGAGTCTCATCCAATTTACGGAGGAAACTTGTGCATGCTGCAATTTTTTTTCACATGCAGATTTGGTCAGTGAAAAAAAATTATAGATATATAAAAAACAAACAAAACAAAAAAAACGGTCATCTGCACTGCCTCATTGAATAACATAGCTCCCAGTGTGTTTTTTACTGCGGGAGGTGACAGCTCTACTGACAAATGTCTCGTGAGCAGATCGCATCGCAATGCTCGGACTGGCCGTCGGCACTCCTCACCCGAGAGTGGCAGCCGCATAGAAATACATCACTGTAGGGTCCGGAGACCCGAAGACCAGTCCGTGCGATGCGATCCTTGCACGAGAACTATGGCCATCTGTCTGCACCTTCATGGTGCTTTCCTGGTTCTGATAATCAGCAAAAAAGTCAGGGTGTTGCGGTCACAAAATAGGTGTAAATTGCACTCACCTGTCTAAAAAGTATCCTTGCGGTAATCCTCTAACTAGTAGGTCAGCCTTACCTGTTCTTGAAAGAGTTGTGCAAGATGAGCACAATCTGTGGACTTGATGTACTCCACTACATCATTAACCGTCCAGTCTATTGGAATTTCCTTCAGTGCCAAGGGTTCCCTCAGCTCAATACGGATACCCTGCAAAGTATCACAGTGCGGTAAAGCCTAAACCCAACATATACAGAAGACAGACACTTTGGTCAATTTTAAAAGCAACTCAAGTTAAAAAAATTCGTTAGAGGCATCTGGTCCTTAATCCTTTCACGCTATTGCCATTTTCAGTTTTTGTTTTTTCTTCTCCTACTTCCAAGAGCCATAACCATTTTATTTTTCCGTCAATATGGCCATATGAGCACTTGATTTTTGCAGAACGAGTTGAACTTTTGAATGACACCATTCATTCTACTGGAAAGTGGAGAAAAGAAATTCCAAATTCCAAGTGCGTTTAAATTACTAAAACTGATTTTTTTTTATTTACCATGTTCACTATACGGTAAAACATACTTGGCAATAAGATTCACCAGGTCAGTACAAGTACGCAGATACCAAACATGTATTGTTTTCTTTTTTTAAATGATTTAACTGGTGAAAAGATTTGAAAATTTGTACGAAAAAATGTTTTTACTTTTGTTGCCATTTTCTGGGGCATGTAACGTTTTCATTTTTCGGCATATGGGGCTGTACGGGGGGGTTATTTTTTGTGCCCTGATCCGACAATTTTACTGATACCATTTGGAGGTAGATACAATTTTTTGACTCTTATTGCATTTTATTCCAATGTTGCAGCAGCTAAAAACAAAACAAACCCACAATTCTGTAAAAAAAAATTTTGTTACAACATTTACTGATGGGATTAATTTATTTTATGTTTTAATAGATTGGACTTTTATGAACACAGCGATGCCAAATAAGGTTTAACTGGATTTAATAGTTCCTGTAGGGGACTTGAAGCTGCGATTGTCTGGTAGTTTGTGCTATACATAGCGGTGCCTCAGCCACGAGCTAGTTTTCAAAGGAGTAACGCAATTGCAGGAAGGAAGGGCGGTCTTCAGGAGACCTTCGACTCATGACAACCCATTAGCACCACGAGATCACGTTATGGGATGCCGATGGGAGCGTGGAATGATGCATGCCCCTGTCGGAGCATGTTAAATGCTGCTGTCAGAATGACAGCGGGATTTAACAGGTTAGCAGCCGTGAGCGGATCTCGGATCCACCCGCGGCTGTTGGAGGCACATGACGGCTGATTATATCAGCGGTCATTTGCAGGGAAAGATGTCGGCTGCATCCAAGTCTGGATGGTGGCATATGATGAACCAGTACGTCATATGTCGGTAAGTGGTTAAAAAATATTTTGTATGACCAAATTCTTGTTGTTTTCATCTTTATAGGTAATATATAAAAACATCTTTTTGCCCACTATTAAATAGATATTTTATTCACCAGGGTAAATACATCCCCTGTATGTACTTATTCCCTGAAACACTAAAATTGGTCTTTTAAACAATCACTAGTGATGAGCGAATATACTCGTTACTTGAGATTTCTCGAGCATGCTCGGGGGTCCTCCGAGTATTTTTTAGTGCTCGGAGTTTTAGTTTTTAGCGCCGCAGCTGAATGATTTACATCTGTTAGCCAGCATAAGTACATGTGGGGATTCCCTAGCAACCAGGCAACCCCCACATGTACTTATGCTGGCTAACAGATGTAAATCATTCAGCTGCGGAAATAAAAACAAAATCCAAGCACTAAAAAATACTCGGAGGACACCCCAGCGTGCTCGAGAAATCTCGAGTAACGAGTATATTCGCTCATCACTAACAATCATTCTTATTTACACAACTAATGAATCACAATCAGTCAATTATTAATAACCAATGTTCCTGACAATTTAACTCCTAGTAAGAGAATTCTAGTTTAGTAAACCTTTTACTGTAAGGCCTCATTCAGACGTCCGCTATTCATGTCAGTGTTGTGTAATTCTATCCGTGAAAAACTCATTATAGTGTATGGGACTGTGTGTGCTTTTTCTTCCCCCCAGACAGGCACACGTACATTTTTAATCTGAGTCACTGATCACAAAGGGAGGCTGCCGTCACACTAGCAGTATTTGGTCAGTATTTTACATCAGTATTTGTAAGCCAAAACCAGGAGTGGAACAATTAGAGGAAAAGTATAATAGAAACATATGCACCACTTCTGCATTTATCACCCACTCCTGGTTTAGGCTTACAGATAGTGATGTAAAATACTGACCAAATACTGCTAGTGTGACGGCAACCGGAGTCTGTGAAAATCAGTGTCAGCACCCAGATGTCACCTGTGCTGACCGTTTTTAATGTAGTGAACAGGAGAAGCTTTGCAATTTTTCCATGTATTTTTTCATACGTGAAAAACACTGACGGAACAATGATGAAAATCTAATCCAAAACTCAGATTGCTTTATTGTGAAGTTTTTGCATTCACCATACCTTAGCTGGCAGATTGGATGCTTTAAAGTGACAAGGTTTTCTTTTCTTCTCACATTTAAGTGATTGTTCACTCCGGGTGGGTGAGGCTGATGAGGACGACCCTTTTCCTGATATTTCTGAGCCTTCATGAGGTTCTTGGGCACTTTCTTCACTTGGGGAGTAATCCTCATCATCATCCTCCTCCTCACCACTTCCCTAGAGAAGAAAGAATTATATAAATGAAGAATAACTTCTATTTCATTATCACTCTACAAATAGATATCATGGATTGGTTAGATCAGTATTTCCCAAACTCCAGTCCTCACGGACCCCACGGGTCATGTTTTCAGGATTTCCATAGTGTTGCACAGGTGAGACAATTCCTGATGCCTTGATGATACTTCCACTACTTGCATAATACTAAGGAAATCCTGAAAACATGACCCGAGGGGTCCGTGAGGACTGGAGTTTGGGAAACACTGGGTTAGATACATAAATTTAAGGGCTATGCTCACATCAGCGTCATGGCTTCAGTTATGTCAAAGCAGTCATACGACAGATACTAGTGTCACCCCATTGAACCACCCTATTAACTTACAATGGGGTCCGTCTGGGTTCAGCAGAGTGTCTTTTTTTACAGCAAAAAATAGCGCTGCATGCAGTGCTATTCTAACCCTCAAATGTGACTAATCTCTTAACCGAGATTCCTTATTTCGCCTCTGAAACAAAAGGTGGTAAAGAGCTGAAGCACAGTCCATTAGATAGATGATGACTTGCAGATTAGTGGGGGTCAGACTGCTGGGACCCCAACCAATCCAGAGTACACAGCTACGAAATGCTCTATTTATGGTCTATGGGACCAACAAAGATAGCCAAGCTCAGTGGACAGCTTTTCCATTAGTCTTTAAGACAACTAAGAGGTGACGCACATGTGGCCACTGCTCCATCTCATGGGGCATTTGAGAGTCCCATGTGTTTAATCAGTTGGGGTTCCACGAGTCACACCCCCACAGATAAGCAAGTAATTAATGAACCTTCAAGTTTAGTATCCAGTATGCTCTTCTTAATTCAGATATAAGAATTTACAATTCCCTGACATAACCACACACACTCCAAATGCCATGTTTAGATATCTATAGAAAGTACTACCCATGTCACTCCTGTTATATTCTCACAGTAAGGGCACAATCAGACGGCCGTATAAACTGGACCAAAATCGGAAGGGGGTGGACAGACTGGCCTGGCGGCTCTCCTGACCAGAGCATGACAGCTGCATAGAAATACATTGAGCTGTCATACCCTGGTCAGGAGAGCCGCCGGCCAGTTCATGTTTTGCGGTCAGATCTCGGTCGTCTGACTACGCCTTCAAAATAAAATCAGTATATGGTATCATTAAAAAGGAGCGATATTTCTTTGGAAGGAAAAAACATTTACCTGGGGACTTCCGACAGGAGTATTCTCTATAGAGTTGGATGTGCGTTTCTTCTTGTGGACGAAGAATTGTTTCCTTCTCTTCCTCCTCTTGGTTGGCTTCTTCAGGGCCGCCTCTATACTGCGCAATATGCCTGTAGGATTGCTCAGGTTTTTTCCACGACGCTTTCCATAATAATGAGCTATTCAATAAAGGATTACAAGAACATAGTGTGAACATTCACTTACAGCCAGAAGAAACGCCAATGGTTATAGTGCACCTAGATGGGTCACTAAAAGGGAATTACCAGTACCTTATTTTTTGGACTATATGATGCACTTTTTCCCAAAAAAATTTGGGAGGAAAATGGGGGGTGCATCTTCTACTCAGAGAAATACGGTAACGCTTTTTAGTCAACATCATTACGCAAAAAATCTTTTATATAAATAGTAAAAATGTAAAGTTATATTTCTTTTTTTTCTTTTAGTCAAATGACAAAAATTAAACTCCATGTATTGCAAAGGAAAAAAAAAAAAAAAAAAAAATTAATTATTTGAGACTCCAGGAAAAAAAATTCTTGAGCCATTAAAAGTGTGTGCAGAATATAACGCAAAAAAGGTGCCTGGTCAGGAACAGGGAAAATGGCCTGATCCTAAGCTGGTTAATGAGTAATCGCCTTTTTAATTTTGGTTTCATAAATCAATAGAAGATTTGAAAATAAGAAAATTTTTAATACATCTTACCATTCGAGAAATGTGCTTATTTTTTCCCCTTGGTTAATCTCTCACTCAGAATGAACAATCAGTCCAGAAGGAGAAAGAAGCAGATTTTGCTCATGAAACATATTGCAAGATTTCTTGTTTTTACATGTACTATTAATTTATGAAAGTGAATTTAAAGCAACGGTTACTCTTTAAAGAGATTTTCAGGTTTATTGTTTTTCAGTCCATTGTTATTTATATGTACAAGTCAAACCCCGTTGGCCTTGCCTACTGGCAAACTAGCGCCGGCTCGCTGCTGCCACTAGTTGATACGGTAGCAGCTCTGCCATCATGTGACTGCTGCAGTCACTGGCTTCAGTAACCACTGAACCCCATGATAGGCTGCAGTGGTCACAAAGTCTGTGTTAAGTCCCTGCAGAAGCCATATTAACAAATAACCAATACAGCAACAGTCTCTGTGCCGGAGCAGCACATGGTAAATGACCAGACCATTTTACAGTCCAAGAGACATAACTCAGCTATATGAGGGCTAGTAGTTTGACACAAATCATTTTTGGCATTATTTTATTGGTCGTTCTAATGATGGTGTTACAAAATTTAATGTTTATTTATATGTTTTATTTGTTTCACAAAATAGAAACTCTAAATCTTTATAAAAAAAAAAAACTGACTTGATGCATTCCAAAACACACACACAAAAAAATTATATTTCCATAGGAGTATTTTTATTTATTTATTTTTTTAAATATCTTGGATTAAGAAAAAAAAAAAAAAGTCCTAAAATTCTATGCATGCTTATGATGCAGGGGCAAACATGAGCTCACAGATGGAGCCCCCAGCAAGTCACCCGCTTCACCCAACAGCAGACACCCACACAACACTTATTACATAGTGACAGAATACCACTGTGCTGTGAAATGTGGCCTATGGTTTCAGCAGAAACAGGAGATTTTTGTGTACTCACCGTAAAATCTTTCTCTTAGCCTCTAATTGGGGAACACAGGGCCATGGGTGTTATGCTGCTGTCCACTGGGAGGCGAAACTATGCATAATTTGAAAAAGATTAACCGTGGCTCCTCCTCTGCAGTATACACCCCTGGACGGCGTCAGCCTTCTCCAGTTTTGTGCAAAAGCAGTAGGCGGAATGTAACATGAATAACAGACATGCCTATAAGAAGGCCACTATGTACGCGCTCAAAGAACAATATGAGAACTCAACAGTAACAACAGCCCGAAAAGGGCAACAGGGTGGGAGCTGTGTCCCTCAATTAGAGGCTAAGAGAAAGATTTTACGGTGAGTACACAAAAATCTCCTTTACTCTGTCGCCTCATAGGGGGACACAGGACCATGGGACGTCCCAAAGCAGTCCCTGGGTGGGAAGCAATAGACGAATATTGTGCAGACAGGCCTCTATACTTGGGGCACCGCCGCCTGCAGAACACATCTACCCAGGCTCGCTTCCGCTGAGGACTGGGTATGAACCCTGTAGTGTTAAGTAAACGAGTGTGGGCTAGTCCAAGTGGCCGCCTTACACACTTGTTGTGCCGAAGCCTGGAGCCGAATGGCCCAGGAGGCCCCTACTGCCCGTGTAGAGTGTGCCGTAATACCGGCTGGAAGAGGAGAATTCTTAAGGCAGTAGGCCTCTTGTATGGTGGATGTGATCTTCCTGGCAAGGGTAGCTTTGGAAGCTGGCAGACCCTGGCGGCTGCCTTCCGGAAGAAGGAAAAGGGATCAGACATCCGAAAGGACGCAGTCCTAGACACATATATATACGCAATGCCCTGACAAGGTCAAGCGCATGCAGAGCCTTCTCCACTCTATGAACCGGGACCAGACAAAGGGAAGGCAGAGAAACTTTCCTCATTGAGGTGGAAGTTGGTGATTGCCAAAAGGAAAAAAACACCTTCTGGGAGAGAAGGCGGAGCGGGACCTCCTTAAGGGGTTCGAAGGGTGGTTCCTGCAATGCTGTCAGGATCAGGTTGAGGTCCCACGTTTCTAGTGGTCGTCTGTAGGGGGAAACCAATTGGGAAACCCCCTGAAGGAAAGTCCTTACTTGCGGCTTGGTAGCATTGCGCCTTTGAAAAAAAGCACAGAGGGCTGACACCTGGCTCTTAGGTGAGCCCAGGGACAGCCTGGCCTCCAGACCCGATTGGAGAAAAACCAGGTAGTTTGGGGAGGGAAGAAGCAAATGGGGTCTGTCCACGATATTCGCACCAGGTAAAGAGAACTTTCCAGGTACGGTCATAGATCTTTGCAGAGGCTGGCTTCTGTGCCCTGATCACGGTCCTAATGATGTCCGTCGAGAGCCCTGCCTGGGTCAGAACCCAGGTTTCAAGGGCCACGCCGTCAAATTGAGAGCCCCTGAGTTCTGGTGGTAGAACGGGCCTTGAGATAGAAGATCCGGGCGGTCGGGGAGGCGCCAGGGGGTGTCTGCTGAAAGTTGTACGACGTCGGCGTACCATGTACGTCTGGGCCAGACCGGTGCGATTAAGATGGTTGGAACTCCATCTTGTTTGATCTTCCTCACCACTCTGGATAACGGGGAGAGGTGGAAAAATGTACAGAAGCTGGAACTGGTTCTAATACTGAACCAGAGCGTCTGCTCCGAGTGACTGCGGATCGTGTGCTCTGGCCATGAAGCTGGGGACCTTGGCATTGAAGTGGGATGCCATTAGGCCCACATCTGGGATCCCCCAGAGATGGCGGATCTGGCAAAAAATTTCGGGATGGAGAGACCACTCTCCCGAATCTATTCCTTGCCGTCTGAGGAAGTCTGCTTCCCAGTTGTCCACACCCGGAATGTGGACCGCCGAGAGAACCGAGCCTGTGTCCTCCACCCAGTGGAGGATGTGTGACACTACACGCATCGCCTGGGTACTGCGGGTCTCCCCTTGGTGATTCACATATGCCACAGTCGTGGCATTGTCCGATTGTGTTCTGATGTGAGGGGCTGCCAGTAAGTGATGGAAGGCCCTCAATGCCAGGAGGATGGCACGAATTTCCAGGATGTTGATGGGCATGGTCGCTTCCACTGGGGACCACTTGCCCTGTGGTGTAGGTGCACTGCAACCCAACCCGTCAGGCTCGCATCGGTGGTCAGAACCTTCCATTGACCTGTGAGAAAGGATTTCCCCTTTGCTAGCGAGGTTGGCTTGAGCAACCAGTGCAGGGACCTCCTGGTTGACGACATTAGCTGGAATTCCCTGTCGAGAGGAAAAAGGATTCCTGTCCCAGGACTTGAGAATGGCTAGTTGGAGAGGCCTGAGGTGAAACTGGGCCAAATGGGACTGCTTCTATTGCTGCCCCCATCCTGCCGAGGACTCTCATGGCAAACCAGAGAGATCGAGGGGGTTTGCAGAGGAGGATGCGAACTCCTAGGCTGAGAGCCAGTGCCTTGTCCCTGGGAAAACGGTAATTAGTTCTTACCGGTAATTGTATTTCCAGGAATCCACCTGACAGCACCATTGGAGGACGTCCTTCTTATCCGCAATGGGACAGGAACCACAAGCAGTTAAAAGGACCCTCCCCACTCCACCCACCAGTGATTTTCTAAGTACCACATCTGGATGGATGCAAAAAAGAGAGTTTATTTACAATTACACACCAATGTTACATCACATTAGTCAGTAGTATAAGTTTGCAGTGGGAGGGAACTAGTAGTGCTGTCAGGTGGATTCCTGGAAATACAATTACCGGTAAGAACTAATTACCGTTTTCCAGTCCACCACCTGACAGCACCATTGGAGAAATACCAAAGGATGTTTAACTAGGGTGGGACTACTGCATGTAATACTTTTCTACCAAAGGCTAATTTAATTGGTCTGATACGACATCTAATTTATAGTGTCTAGCAAAGGTAGAAAGACTAGTCCAAGTCGCCGCCCTACAGATTTGCTCAGCTGAGGCACCCCCCTTCTCTGCCCATGATGTAGAAATGGCTCGTGTTGAGTGGGCCCTAAGAGTGTCCGGGGGATGTTTCCCTTGGTCTGTATATGCTAGACTAATCATGTTTTTAATCCACCTAGCAATGGTTGATTTTGCTGCTTTACAACCCCTATTTGGACCACCGTATTGTATAAATAAGTTAGTGTCCCGTCTGCAGCTTTCTGTCGCCGACAGGTATTTTAGAACAGTCTCCCTAACGTCAAGGTTATGGTAGACCCCCTCTTTTGCATTTTTAGGGTGTTGGCAGAAAGAAGGAAGTATTATCTCCTGATTTATATTGGTAGAGGATACTACCTTGGGGAGGAAAGCTGGGTTAGGTTTGAAGACTATTCTGTCGTCAAAGATTTGAAGATATGGGTTCTGGATAGAAAGCCTGCATCTCCCCCAGCCTTTTAGCCGATGTGATGGCAATTAGGAAGGCAGTCTTAAAGGAGAGATTGGCTATGTCCATATCTTTCGACAGCAAGTAAGGGGTTTTACACAAAGTGTTAAGGACCAGGTTTAGGTCCCAAGGAGGAGTTGATTTCCTCACAAGTGGCCTCATTCTCTGCGTGGCCCTGGAAAATCTCGCTATCCAGGGATGGGAGGCTAGTGATGTATCAAAAAAGACACTAAGTGCTGCAATCTGTACTTTTAGAGTACTAGGCCGAAGGCCCTTGTCAAATCCGAGTTGTAGGAAATCGAGGATTCTGGGAATATCTGGTTTTGAAGTATCCACAGGACCCTCTCCCAGGAAGGAGCAATACCGCTTCCAGATCTTGTTGTAAATCGCCGAAGTCACCGGCTTTCTGCTTGCCTGGAGTGTGGTAATGACCTCTTCTGACAGGCCTCTGGATCTTAGGGTTTGCCGTTCAGGATCCAGGCAGATAGGTGAAGAGAGTCTGGATTCTTGTGGAATACCGGACCCTGAAGTAGAAGGTCCTGTCTGTTCGGTAGAAAGACTGGTTCTTCTGTTGACATCCTGGACAGTAGAGAAAACCAGCTTCTTTTCGGCCAAAAAGGAACCACCAGGATTACAGTTGCTCTCTCGTCTTGTATCTTCCCGAGTGTCTTCGGTATCAGAGGAAGAGGCGGAAATGCGTACAGGAGACCTTCTCCCCAATACTGAGATAAGGCGTCTACTCCTGTGGCTCCATCTAGAGGATTCAGAGAGAAAAATGCTCTGATCTTTGCGTTTGACCTGGTGGCAAAGAGGTCCACCTGAGGTGTACCCCATTTCTGGCATAGACTGCTGAATACTTCCGGGTTCAGTTCCCACTCTCCGGGATGTACCGACTTTCGGCTCAAGAAATCTGCTACCTGATTCTTGGCACCTTCCAGGTGAACTGCCGAGATGGATTTGACAGATCTTTCTGCCCACCTGAAAATCTGGTCTGCTAAGTGTTGCAGTGGTGGATGTCTCGGACCTCCCTGGTGTCTCAGAAATGCCACTGCTGTGACATTGTCGGACAGTATTCTCACGTGTCTGTCTCGGACCAATGACTGGGCCTGGCACAACACTTTCCAGATCGCATACAGCTCCCTGAAATTTGACGATCTTGCCGCAATTTGAGGAGTCCATTCTCCCTGGTAGTATGTTCTTCCTATATGACCGCCCCATCCGTATTGACTGGCGTCTGTGGTAACCGTAACACAGGGATCGAGTATCCATGGTACTCCCTCTCTCAGGTTCCTCAGTGTGGTCCACCAGGTTAGGGATCTCTTTACCGACGGAGACACAAGCATCTTCCTGTCTAGGGAACTCTGTTTCCTGTTCCAGGATCCTAGGACTTCTTTTTGCAACTCCCGCGAGTGGAATTGGCTCAATCTCACACAGGGTATGCATGCTGTCATGAAGCCGAGTATCCTCATTGCCTCTCTTATGGAGGGGGTACTTCTTCTGAATTGATGGATGTGCCTGATCAAGGCCTCTTGTCTGTCTTCTGGTAAAAAAGATGTTCTTAGATTGGAATCTAAGATCACCCCCAAAAATTTTATTCTGGAATTTGGGACCAGGCAGGACTTCTTCCAGTTCACAATCCACCCCAGCTCCTGTAGGATGGAAAGAGTGAAAGTGCAGTATATCTTGAGGAGTTTCTGTGATTTCGCCATTATCAGGAAGACTATGGTCACATTCTGGTTCCTTAGATAAGCCACAACTTCCGACATCAGCTTGGTAAAGATCCTGGGCGCTGAAGCAAGCCCGAAGGGGAGACATCTGAACTGGAAGTGATGTACAATCCCCTTGTTCCTTATGGCAAATCTCAGGTATTTTTGGTAGGAGATGTGTATCGGGACATGATAGTATGCGTTGCTTAGACAAGGACATGGTAATGTGTACCCTAGACCTATTAGAGGCGTCGTGGATTTTATAGATTCCATCCGGAATCTTTTGTACCGGACCCATTTGTTTAATGGTTTTAAATTTATAATCGTCCGGGAGTCCCCGGACGGTTTCTTTATTGAAAACAAATGGGAATAATGGCCTTTGCCTCTTTCTGAGATGGGAACTGGCACAATCGCTTCTAAATCCAACAGCTCCCGGATGTTTGTCCACATGGAGGAGTCGGAGAGCGGGCAGGGTCGGGTTACTACAAATCTTTCTGGGGGACTGCTGGAGAACTCTAATTTGTATCCCTGTGCAATCACTTGTAGAATCCAAGGATTCTGGGACACCTTCTGCCAACCCCCTAGAAATTTTTGTAACCGACCTCCCACCTTGATGTCATTTATTTGACTTTGGTGTACCTGCACTTGGGAAGATGGAGTCTCTACCCTTTCCACCCTTGGGATAAGACCACCTCCCAGTCTTCCCTTTCCCCCTGTAGTCTGTCCTCTGACTAGGTCGGGATCTACGAAAGGGTTGATATTTTTTGGTATTCTCCTCAGGGAATCCCTTCTTTTTATCTGAGGCTTTTTCTAGGACATCGTCTAGAATAGGCCCAAATACTTTATTCCCTGAGAATGGGATTCCACACAATTTATTTTTTGACTGTAGATCCCCCGACCAGGTCTTTAGCCATATGGCTCTTCTGGCCGCGTTAGACAGAGATTCGCTTCTAGCCACGAAACGTACAGATTCGGCAGAAGCGTCTGCCATAAAGCCTGTTGCGAGTTTGAGCAATGGCAGGGATTTAAGGGAAATGTTGAGTCCTTCTCCGTCCCTGGCTTCCTGGATGTAGGGATCCAAGTAAATGACACGCAGCACAAAGGTTGTGTGTTCATAAACAGGGGCAGCCCTGAAACACACCCGCCTCACTGGGCGCTGCCCCTTCTTTATATAGTAAAAAGTTAGGCATTTACAGACATGCGCACAAGCGCTCATATTTCACAATCACTTACAAAGCAAATCTATACTAGTGAAAAGTTACAACATCTGGTATGTGGGTGAAAGGCTACAATATCAAGGAGAAATGCGCGCGTGATTACTTCCATAAAAGGAAATGTCAAGTTTGCTCAAGTTTCCTGTTGTAAACCAGATTTCTCAGGAGGAAGACAAGATGGATTCTTTGGTTTAGTCTGATCTCCACAATTACCTCTCTGGAAGTCTTGGCTTTGAGGTGATCCTCTAAATCGTCAATCCATAAATGCATTGACCGGGCTACGGATGTTGCCGCTATATTGGCCCGTATTATTGCCGCGGAGAACTCCCAAGTTCTCCTTAGCAAACCGTCCGCTTTACGATCCATAGGATCTTTTAATGCGGAAGAGTCCTCAAATGGAATTGAGGTCTTCTTCGCCACCTTTGCTAGTGGGACATCTATCTTGGGAACTTCATCCCACACTTTAATGTCCTCAGGGTTGTAGGGCAGACGAAGTCTAAAGTCCCTGGGAATCACTAGCTTCTTCTCCGCTTCCTGCCACTCTTCCAGGATCATGGAACGGATGTGGTTGTTGACGGGGAAGACTTTTGTCACCTGGGCATGTAATCCGCCAAACATCTCGTCCTGGATCGAGGTCTCCTCTGGTGTATCCTGTAGCTGCATGGTGTTACGTACAGCATAAAGAAGCTCATCTGTGTCTGCTGCGGAGAAGAGATATCTCTTCCCTTTGCCCACAGATCCGTCTCTTTCTTCCTGGTCAGAATCCTCCGAAACCTCACCCTCGGAAGAAGGGCTAGACTCCCTTGGCCTCTTCCGTGAAGTCTGCGGTTCTGACTGAGTCTGGGAAAGATTCAAGCTTGAGATAGAAGCCTGAACCTCCTGTCGAATCATGGTCCTCATGCTGGATAGTAGTGCCGTCTGCTCATCACCCACAATTTTGGATGTGCACGATCTGCACAATGGTTTCTGCCAATTTTCCGGAAACTTAGTGGCACAAATCGGGCATTTATTTTTCCCCGATTTTTTTCTTTCAGTTGTGGGGATGGGAGGCTCAGCCTAAGGTAAATAGACATACGTGGCACCGTAAGTAGGGAAGCAGGGGGGAGGGGTGAGCTTTGTGGTATGGCTTTTACATAGCCTACTCACGTGCCCCTGAAGCTGGTCAGTCCCCTCAGGTCTGGTAGTCTCCTCCATGGTGAGGATAATATTACTATACAGCCGTGTGCACCCTTGTCAGGATAGCCGGCGGAACAAAGACCCCCATAGAATGTTTATATAGGCTTTACCTGGTTGATCCTGCCTCCTTACCGCGCCCCGCGCGGTCGACCGTGCTGAAAAGGCCTTCCTGAAGGCCGGCGCCGCCGCTGGCGTCCCCCGGTCCGATGCTCGTCGCGACCGGAAGTGATGCGGCCGTCGACCGGAAGTGAAACGGCCGCGTGTCCTGGAGCCGGCAGCGGCTGCTGCACAGAGAGCGCTTGCCGAAATGGCCGCGGCCGCATGCCAGGAACAGCCGCCGCTCGCCCCCAGCAGACAGCGCCCGGACCGAGAGCCCCAGCATGGAGAAACGGACCTTGGACCCAGGAGCAGTGCTACACTGGGGAGGCTGAGGGACGCCCCATCGCAGGTATCAGCCGCAGATATCTTGCGGCGGGGAAGGGAAAGGCTGGACCCCCCGATCCCCACCATCTGCACAGCACCGTCGGAGGATACGCTTGCAGTTCCTATCCGCAGTGGGACAGGAAAAACACTGGTGGGTGGAGTGGGGAGGGTCCTTTTAACTGCTTGTGGTTCCTGTCCCATTGTGGATAAGAAGGACATCCTCCAATGGTGCTGTCAGGTGGTGGACTGGAAAGAGCACTAGACCCCTGGAGGTGTTGTATAGCATTCCCAGGAACGTCAGAGACTGACTCAGGGTTGGTGATGACCTTTGTAGGTTGACTAACCAGCCCATGCGACTCAGAGTGTCTGTTGTGATTGAGACGCTGAGCTCACAGTCCGTGAAGGTAGGAGCCTTGATGAGGAGATCGTCCAGGTATGGAATGACTACTATGCCTCTGGAGTGCAGGACGTCCATGGTGGCTGCCATGACCTTGGTAAACACTCTGGGAGCTGTGGCGAGTCCGAACGGGAGAGCCACGAACTGTAGTGGTCCTGGTCGATTGTGAACCTGAGAAAAAACTCTGATGAGCAGGTGCAATCGGTATATGCAGGTATGCGTCTTGTATATCTATGAAGGCGAGATATTCTCCCTTCTCCATGGACGCAATGATGGACTGAAGGGACTCCAGCGGAAGTGACGAACCCGTACGTATTTGTTGAGTTGTTTTAGGTCCAGTATGGGCCGTACTCTGCCTCCTTTCTTGGGGACTACGAATAGATTGGAGTAGAACCCTCGGAAGCACCCGGCCGCAGGAACCGGTACTATGACCCCTGCTTGAAGAAGCGAGGAAACCGCTTGGTGGAAGGCACGAGCCTTGGCTGGCAGTTTTGGGGGAACAGAGAGGAAGAAACGGTTCGGTGGGTTGGAAGTTGAACACTATCTTGTATCCGGAAGACACTAGTTCCCTGACCCACCTATCTTCTGTAGTAGGCATCCAGACTTGCTGAAAAGAGCAAAGTACCCTACGGGTGGGATGTCTTCCGGAGTCCGTGAGTCATGAGGAGGAAAAAAGTCTGAGGTTTTCCTCCTTTGGGCTTTGACTGGCCTGCTTTTAACTGCCAGGTCTTGTCCGACCTTTGCGTCGACCGTGAGTTGTCCCTGTGTGGGGAACGGTTACGTGCTGGACGCGAGACGGACCAGCCCGAGGAATTCCGAAAGGATCGGAATCGGGTTTGTTACACTTGTAAGTGCGTATAGGTTTCAGTTGAGGGAGAGCGGTACTCTTACCCCCGGTGGCGTTGGATATCATTGTGTCCAACTCTTCACCGAAAAAGTCACCCACTGAGATACGGGAGGTGCGTGAGGGACTTCTTTGAAGCTGCGTCCGCTTTCCAGCCAGAGGATACGCCGAATCGTGATGGCGTTTGATGCTATCCCGGCTACGCCCCTTGCTGAATCCAGAGCTGCATGAAGCATGTAATCTGCTACAACTGCTATTTGAACCGCTTGGTCCGACAGCTCAGGAGCAGATGCTTGGAGGCCAGCTTGTAAATTTTTGGCACAAGCCAGGACGGCCTTGGCAGCCCAAACTGAAGCGAACGCGGGAGCCAGGGAGGCCCCTGCCGCCTCGAAAAATTGAACGAGCCATGCGTTCTACCTGCCGGTCTGCTGCATCCCTGAGGGTTGAGCTATCTGGCAGTGAAAGGAGGGTCTGTGCTGCTAGTCTAGAGACTGGGGGGTCCACTTCGGGTGGATCTGTCCATTCCTTGGTGTCCTTCTGTAGGAAAAAGTACTTTGCCTCCAGATATTTGCGATTAGCGAATTTTTTCTCAGATTGTGAGAGCTGCTTTTTAAGGATCGCTTTAAACTCTGGGTGGTTAGAGAAAACCTTAGGCGGCTTCAGACGTCCTTCAAAGGAAATCTTGTTCTGGGGCCTCTGGTGGCAGATTAGAAATGTCCAGCACCCGATGGATGGAAGAGATTATGTCCTCAACTAGTGCTGTACTGCTAGGGGGGATTGGGATCAGGGACCCCTCCGTTTCCCAGTCTGAGTCGGAGTCACAGATGCCTTCCGAATCCTGTGTATCACTGAGGCGTCCCCTGCTGGGTGAGCTGGGGAGGAGGCCTTCTCTGGTCGGGGATTGCGGAGATCTGCATTGTCTGCACCTGGAAGGGGACGGTCTAGATGACCTGGAACTGACCTGGAACTACAGTGTATCTCCCTAGAAGGGGATGACCGTGTGCTATGGGATGATGCAGATGGACTTGACCTATGGGTCCGCTTGCGTCCTGACCTAGACGTGGATGTGCCAGGTCGTTCTGTTCCTGAGTCAAGCTCTCCCTTTGCTGGGTAACGGTCATAGCCGAGGCATGACTCTGCAGAGCCTGAAGCAATGTGGAGGTTAGGTTATCTATAGACTGCGTCATAGATTGCAACCTCTGAGTGACCCATTCCGGTGTGGCATTAGACACCGAGGCATTGGCAGGGGCTTCTTGGGGCTCTGACACAGTCTGAGTGCAGTCCTGGCAGTGCGTACGTGCTGCCACTGGGGACAGCGGTCCTGCAGGCTGTGCAGAATGCATAATAGCAGTCCTGCCTGGTTCTCCTGGACCTTGAGCCCGGTATAGTGCAGAAGGGCTATGCAGAGCACCTTATAGGGGTAGCTATGCAGAGGACCCTATAGGGGAGCCTTATAGGGAATATGGATTCACAGCCGAGTAAAACAACCCAGCTGTGATCTTACCCCACCAGTTTGCCCCTAGGTCCAGCGCCGAAGATCCACAGACCTGTGCCCCCCCCGGAGACTGGCTGGCCTGGTCCTGCAGACCGGGAGATGCAGGGTTAATCCTTGCTGCAGTAGAAATGGCCGCCGAGGAGAAGAGGCAAGGGGAGAAGGGGGCGGAGAGCTGAGAAAAAAGGCGGCAAAGCTGTGTAAAAATGCGCCCTGTCTCGATCCGCCCCCTCTGACACTGTAGAGTGTCAAATTTGTCATCCGGGGGGGAAAGAGGGGGCGGAGAGGAGGCAGCGGCTTCAGCTAGGTTGAAGCCGGGGCCTAAATTAGATGCCTGATGCCCAGAAAGGCTCCAGGCCGGTGCGGAAGTCCAGGGGGGGGGGGGTCGGATCTGAACCGGACCCCCCCGGATTTAAAGGCAGGATAGCGGTGGGGCTATAAGCGGAAGGGGGGGCCCTGTGAGGGGTCCCCCTGAGGCAGTATAATGCTGGTGCTGCCGCAGAGACAGGGGCGCAGGGAGCCCTGTGTCTGTATGTGCCATGCCTGCCTGCACTCCCCCCGGCCCCGACAGGAGCCCGCAGCTGGGCTGGAGTCCCTGGATGCAGGCGCAGTGTGCTGGCCCATTGCTGGGAGCTGTAGAATGCTGCCTGTACAGGCCCTACCTGAGGCGTCTCAACCTAATGCCCCCAGAGGGGGAATAGGGAGGGTGCTGATGTCACCTTCAGGGGCCTTTATCCTCGCCTCGACCTCAACCCAGAAACCAAGAGGAATTGGGGAAGGAGAGGGGTCTCGACTTCAAACCAGCACCCGAGGGACTGGGGAAGGAGCGGCATGGGGAATAGCCATCTCTACTTCAACCGGGCACCCCATAATAGGGGGCCGAGGAAGGAGCCATGCCGGGAGTCTCGCAGGAGACCCACTTTTCTTCATCTGTAATCCGTCGGAAAAAAACAGAGTAAAAAATCTTAGGTGTGCCTCCTATGCGACACTAAGCAAAAACTGGAGAAGGCTGAAGCCGTCCAGGGGTGTATACTGCAGAGGAGGAGCCACGGTTAATCTTTTTCATATTATGCATAGTGTCGCCTCCTAGTGGACAGCAGCATAACACCCATGGTCCTGTGTCCCCCAATGAGGCGACAGAGTAAAAACAAAAAAAAACAAAAAAAACCCAAAACATGTTAATGTGTCCAGCCAAGGGTATAGCGTGACCTTGCTTACAGTTTTCCTTTTAACGTGCGTAGATAATATTTGGGAACAGGGCAGGACTTAAATGATTTTAATCAAATATGAGCAGAAGTAATTCAAGAGAATTCCTTTAAAGAGAACCTGTCACCAGAAATAAAGCTGTTATCTTGCAGGCTAACAGCTTTATGCCTGGTGACAGGTTCCCTTTAAGAGAATCTCCTTTTTTAATTTTCCCCTTAGGTCGGGTTGAGACATCCATATTTCATGGTGCAGATACAAAGTGTAGTGCCAAGACTGACCGCGGGTCTCTGGACCTGGAATCGTAGCCTTATAGGCAAACTATATATGAGGTTGTTAGTTACTGTTAGGAGACCTGCGGTCAGACCGAGCATTGAGGTCCTTTTACAAATCGTGAAATATGGCCATCTGAACCCCACCAGACCGGGAGGACGGCAGGCACTGCTGATACTTACTGTACTTAGTCTTTGTTAGCACTGAACAGTTCTCAGAGCACTGATCATGAACCATCAGAGGTCCAAAGAGATTTGGGCAACATTCAAGTTTAATACAGGTTTTCCGACAGAACTCTGACACCTGGTCCGATGTTCTCACCAGCTCCACTGTCGCACGGTATGTTTTTCCTTTATATCTGAAAAGTGAAAAAACAAAAATACAAATCAGGACATGAAAAGATAAATTGAAACTAATTATTCATTTTTTTTTTTTTTTAAATGATAGATATATATTTAACATAATGAAGAGGCTCTGCCAGCTCAATATGCTGCCCGGTGTATGGAAAATATTACAGCTACAGTTTCGTATTCCTAGTAGCCAAAATGGCACAAAAAAAAGGTTGCGTCATTTAGCCAACAGGGCTCACAACTCCAAGACTGCAGTTTTCTTTCAGTGCTTTTTTTTTTACTCACTTTGACTACTAGGAGTACAGACTGGTCACTTATAAGGGCATTTGTCACCGATTCGTGCTGCCCAAACTATAAACGGCATGAATCAACTAAAACCAGACTGTAAGGCTACTTTCAGACATAGCGCATTTTTGAGCGCTATTTTGCGGGCGCTTTTCAAAAATGCGCAATGTCATTTTCGTCTGCCGGCAAAGTGAATGAGAAATTCACTTTGCCGTTCAGACACACCGCAAAAAAACGCGGCGCTTTTGTCTGCAAACACGCCGGCGTAAAAAGAATTGACATGTCAATTCTTTACGCAGCGACGTGTCTGCGTATCCCCATAGGGCCCCATATTACCGTCCACACACAGCGCCTTTGTCCTGGGTGTCGGCGTCTTTGTACGGAGGCATATCTCCCAACCGTCCCGGATCCCGCGGGACTGTCCTGATTTTGACAGCCAGCCCCGGGATCCCGGGCGGGACACTAATGTCTCCTCCCGACCGAACCCGCCCCCACCCCCCCCCTTCCCGCCCCCTGTGTGTGCGGCGCTGCCACGCTGAGGAAGAGAGCCAGCAGCGATCAAGATGAGAGGTCAGCGACTCACTTCCTCCTGTGTGTGCACGGAGCTCCGGCGTCTCCTGCTCTTAGCTAGTATCCCGGCAGAGAAGGAGAGACGGGGGAGGTGCCGGGACAGTGCAGAGCTGTGAGCAGCCGGAGAAACTGAAGAGCTGCAGTGCACATGGACAGATCAGCCGCCCCTGCACCACAGAGGAGATTGTGTGTGTGTGATGTGTGTGTGATGTGTGTGTGTGAGATGTGTGATGCTGCATTTGTGTGTGTGTCATGTGTGTATGAGGTATCTGGTGTGTGTGATGGCTGTGTGTGTGATGGCTGGGTGTGTGTGTGTGATGGCTGAGTGTGTGTGATGGCTTTACTTTATTTTCAGTACACAATGCTGAAAAAAACGCAGCTGCAAAAAACGCAGTGTGTGAAAGCAGCTGCGTTTTTTGCCTGTGTAAAAAAACGCAGGTAAAGCAGCAGCAAAATACGCGCGCGTAAAAATACGCAGCAAATATGCTGTGTGTGAAAGTAGCCTAAATGTGCGGCCAGGTGCTAACTCCGATGCCCCAGCATTCTGGAAAAATCAGGTTAAAGAGTCGTAGGAAGAGCCCTGAATAGTCCTGGGCCAGCCCCGTACGGCTTCTTATCACACCGCTTTAGTCGATGGACAGGTCTCTTATTTGTCTACATGGCGACCTGTCAATAAACTGGAGTCGGGTGGGAAGAAGCCGTCCAGGGACAGCGCTGGGCCACGCTAGTCTGTTCCTCCTATGGCTCCAGTCTGACTATTTAAAGTCGGTTTTACTTCCGAAACGCTGCAGTCGGTCTGCCAGGCGCTGATTGATGTTGCCAGTGGGGGGGCAACATGAACCTAGCAACAGGCTCTCCTAAAAACTAAAACAACGTTTATTCTTTAATGTAATAAAATCAATTATACATGAAAAAACTGGAAACTTTGGATAGATATATATATATATATATATATATATATATATATATATATATATATATATATATATATATATATATATATATATATATATATATATATTATCCTGCTTCTTTCTCTGTCAGAATTGGTCACTATCAAAATGCTCAAGTCTGAGGTAAAATCTGTACTAAAGGTACCGTCACACTAAGCGAGGTCGCTAGCGAGATCGCTGCTGAGTCACAAGTTTTGTGATGCAACAGCGACCTCAGTAGCGATCTCGCTATGTTTGACACGTAGCAGCGACCAGGCCCCTGCTGTGAGATCGCTGGTCGTGTCGGAATGGCCTGGACCTTTTTTTGATCGTTGAGGTCCCGCTGGGTAGCACACATCGCTGTGTTTGACACCTTACCAAAGACCTCGTTGACTACAACATCACACAGGACGTCCCTCATCGAGGTCTGAATCGTCACAATAGCTGCCATGTGACAGGGTCACAACAACCAACGACATCGTTGTACAGGTCGCTACAGGTCGCCGCATCGCTGCTGCGTCGTTGGGAAGATCTCACTGTTTGACATCTCACCAGCGACCTCATAGCGACGCAGCAACGATCCCTGACAGGTCGTATCGTTGTCGGGATCGCTTTAGCGTCGCTAAGTGTGACAGGGCCTTAAGTGAAGATGGAGTTCACCATTACTGAGATAGAAGGTGGCAGCTGCTACTGATAAGATTATATCTAGCTAGGAGGGTGAGGAGGATCCTCAGCAGCTGCCATCTTCTATCTCAGTAATGGTGAACTCCATCTTCACCGAGTACAGATTTTACCTCAGACTTGAGCATTTTGATAATGACCAATTCTGACAGAGAAAGAAGCGGATTTCTCTGACAAGATAAACTACAAAAGTTAAAGCTGATTATCTTCATGTTTATTATTGATTTATGAAATAATGAATTAAAAACAGTTCTGCTTTAAATCCTCCACACTGTCTAAAAAATAAAGTGCAATGTGAAGAAAAAAAAAATTTAAATTCTTTCTCCCCCAACCCCCCCCTCCCCCCTCCAACCAGGTATGATCATTGACAGCAGGAGCAAATTTAAAAAAAGATTGTCTCCGCACAGGAATAGTTTATTTAATATTTATTTGTGGAAATTATTATTAGAAGATCTATTGATTAAAATCAACTATAATTTAACTAGGTTTATGAAAAAAAAAAAAAAAACCCTTTAGCCACATCGGGTGTAATAGTACGCCGATGTTGGACTCCCCTGTTTGGTGTGGGCTCCAGCGGTTAGCCCACACCTTTCCAGGCACATGACAGCTAATATTTACAGCTGACATGTGCCTCTAACAGCTGCGGGTGGAATTGTGATTCACCTGCGGCTCTTAACTAGTTAAATACCCTTGTCAATTTCTGAAAGCGGCATTTAACTCGCGCTTACCGGAAGCGTGTCACTAATCCCACCCATCAGTGACCCTGTCACATGACCGCGGGTCACCAATGGGTTGGCATGCCAACCAGAGGTCTCCAGCAGACCTTTATGGTTGTCATATCCGGATTGCTATAAGCGTCACCCGGTGGTCGGCGATCATAGCAATGAGCATTTCTGCTACACACAGGCGATTTCATCATCGCCTGTATGTAGCAGAGGAGATCAGACAACTGCAGCTTCTAGTCTCCCATGAAGACTACTGAAGCATGCACAAAACAAAAAAAGTTTCTAAAAATATTTTAAAAAATTAAATATAAATTTCGTCCCAATCAAAATAAAAAAAAAATTAAAAATTAAATTGACACATATTTGGTATCTCCGAGTTCAGAATTGCCCGATCAATATAAAAAAAAAAAAGAATTAACCTGATGGCTAAATAGCATAACGGGAAAAAAAAATTCAAAACATCAGAACTACGTTTTTTGGTCACCGCTACATTGCAATAAAATGAAATAACGGGCGATCAAAAGATCGTATCTGCACCAAAATGGTATCAATAAGAACGTCAGCTCGGCATGCAAGAAATAAGCCCTCACTTAGCCCCAGATCATGAAAAATGGAGCCGCTACAGGTCTCAGAAAATGGTGTATTGTTTTTTTAATCAAACGTTGGATTTTTTTTTTCACCACTAACAGAAAACAGAACCTAGACATGTTTGGTGTCTATGAACTCGTAATAGCCTGGAGAATCATAATGGCAGGTTAGTTATAGCATTTAGTGAACATGGTTAAAGAAAAAACAAAAAAAACACAACTTTTTTTTTTGCAATTTCACCGCAATTTAAATTTTTTTTCCGTTTTCCAGTACACGACATGTTCAATCCAAATGGTGTCTTTCCAACTCGTCCTGCAAAAAAATTGAGACTTCCCATGGCCATATTGACAAATAAAAAAATAAAAAAGCTATGGCTCTGGGAAGAAGGAGAGCAAAAAATAAAAAAGCAGAAACGAAAATACCTCTGGTCGTGAAGGGGTTAAGGCAGGGGTACACAACCTACATCCCCCCCCACTGAGTTGGGCAGAAACCCAGCTATATGCATGCCTGTCACAACAGTCACTGTGAACTCCGCAGGGGCCGGCCACTCACTAACCAATGTGCACTTTCGCTCACAGCAGAGGACAGCTCTCACTGGTTATTTCAGGCTCATTTCATATATAGAGTCACGCTAAGGAATTAATAATAAAACAAAACATACAACTTTTGCACAATGATCACAGAAAAACGAGACCCAAAAGACAATGACTGAATTGCTGTTTTTTCGCCATTTCTCCTCGATTGGGATTTTTTCCCCCCATTTTATTTCTTTATATGGTAAAATGAATGATGTAATTCAATACTACTAGTCATCTTACAAATATACAAGTCCTTATATGGCCATGCCAACAGAAAAATAAATGAAAGCGATAGAAAGAAAATTGGATGTGTCCTCAAAAGGTAATCAGTCAGCAGGTTTTGCTAACCCACAGGAGAGCAGCATGTCATAGGGGCAGAGACACCGATTCCAGTGATGTGTCACTTACTGGGCTGCTTGCTGTTATTTTACTAAAACCACAGTTTTTTCTCCTGCAGATCTGGCAGTTCTCTGAATGCTGAGCTCTGTATAACCCCACCCACAGCCCTGATTGCCACCTTTCTGCCTATGAACAGTGTACACAGAAAGTACACCAATCAATGAATATCGAGGACTACCTGGCAACAGGTTTACTAGTCCGCTAGCGATAATCTCCTGCTGATAAAGCAGTGATTGTATCAAAACTATACTAAGCAACCCAGTAATTGACATTACTGGAATCAGGGTCTCTGCCCCTACATTATGCTGCTCTCAGATAAAGTGGCAAAACCCTTTAAGCATTAGCATGCTACTTATGATTTCCATAGTGAATGATCTTTAGAGCACTAGAACAGCTAAACAAGGCCAGGGGGAGAGAATGCTCACCAATCTAGTCTTCTTTCATATATATATGGCAGATATGACGGCAAACTATGGAAACCACAAGAACCTAAACATTATCACTATCAAGGGATTAGGTGATAATTAGGGATGAGTGGACCCGTAGAAGTTCGGGTTATGGAACCCAACCCTTAGTCCAAAGTTCGGTTTGGATACGAGAACCGTACCCGAACTCACCCTCTCTCCCCTCGCAGACCTCCCCCGGAACTCCAAACATTGCAACGAACATTCGGAAGAAAACGTGTTTGGCGTTCAGCACTGGACACTAACTGTCCGGCATGAACCCCGAACTTTTTAAGTTTAGGTTCGCTCATCTCCAGTGACGAACAACAAACTTTTGTATGGAGAAACAATAGACCTATCAGATTTCTACTAAAATCTTATGCATCAAGCTAGTATGATGATAGGAGTATGGATAACAGGAGCTTACTTGGCCTTCAGGATCTCTGCACGTTGAGGCCACAACGGTTCATCCTGTAATTCCAGTTCCCGTAGAACTCTGCTGGGCTTGTACGCGGCATTGATGATTAATGATAACACCTGTGGTTAAAGACAAACCGAGTCACAGGGCTTTCAATATTTGTAGAGAATTCCTTGTAAATTTAAGCATTACAGACCAAATATACTCAAGGTAGAGCCATGATTACAGGGAACCAACGAACAATCACAGGTCTGAAAAATTATTTTAACTAAAATTCCAATTAAAAAGGGAAATGGACAATCAGAGAGTAACTTAACATAATTTTTCCAATAAACATTTTTTATAAGTGTTCATGTAAAGTATCTGTATGAACACCGTACTGAAATATGACGTATATGTACATTACGTGTATGGCTGTATGAAGTGTAGAGTGAGCCCAATGCATACACTACGGCTGCCACCTGTGTCATACAGCTGGCTCCTGATTAATTGGAGGTAGTATTGGCAGCGGCTTATTTAATAACTTGGGGCTTGTGCAGATGACCGTATCATGGATCCAAGTGCGATCTGACAATACCCCAGTCCGAGAAGAAAATTTACAGCATGCCCAAGTTTCACCTGATATTCGGATCGCACTCAGCCATACAAGTCAATGAGTGCAAGGAAAACATCGGACTGCACTCAGATGACATCTAACGCTGGATGATTTTTAAGAACTGGCAAAATGGAGAAGATGGAGAATATTTTTTTCATCCATCTTCTCCTTATCCGAGAGAATCAGATCACACTAGGATCACTCTGATCAGAGTTTCAAATGCATAATTGACTCGATTCTCTCGGATGAGAGAATATACGCTTGTGTGACCCCAGCCTCAGATGTAGTTGTCAAGGTTAGATCAGCAGCATGGTGAGTGAAGTGAGAAAAAAAATGGACCAGGTCTATTAAGTCGATCATAAGCCCCCTGCAACACAATGACAGAAGCCATTTGGGTTACCATGGCAGCCCGGTGCCTCTTACAGCCCCCATTAATGTTATTTTTGTACTCCTACGAAGCAGGGCTGTGGAGTCGGTAAGCTAAGCCTCCGACTCCTCAATTTCCCTGACTCCGACTTCACAGCATTGCCTCAATACTGAGCATGTACATAAAGTGCAGCACAGATTCATCTCCACTCCGACTCCACAGCACTGGTCACTACTGAGCATGTACATAAAGTGCAGCACAGATTCATCTCCACTCTGACCCCACAGCCCTGGTCACTACTGAGCATGTACATAAAGTGCAGCACAGATTCATCTCCACTCCGACGCCACAGCACTGGTCACTACTCAGCATGTACATAAAGTGCAGCACAGATTCATCTCCACTCCGACTCCACAGCACTGCTCTCTACTGAGCATGTACATAAAGTGCAGCACAGATTCATCTCCACTCCGACTCCACAGCACTGCCTCACTACTGAGCATGTACATAAAGTGCAGTACAGATTCATCTCCACTCTGACCCCACAGCCCTGGTCACTACTGAGCATGTACATAAAAGTGCAGGACAGATTCAGCTCACCTGAAATACGCCCAGAAAAACAAAACAAAAAGAACCAAAAACTTACATTGATATGGTGCCCCTAGTCAAAAATATATATAACTGATCAGAATGTTAAACTAAGAACCTTTTGTTTAGACTGTATGAAAGCCCACTGCCATGTCACGGTGAACCGCTCAGTGGATCCTAACTTTTATTACTTTAAAAGGGAGCGACAATGCACAGCAGGGCGGGCGGCTTGGTGCATTACAGCGCCCATGCTGCAAGACCGAGTCCCCATGACTAGAGATGTGGAAACCTGAACAGTAAAGCTTGGGTCCGGACCGAACACATTCTGTTCAGGTACAGACCCCGAACACTGACTTCCCAAGGAAGTTAATCTTATTGTTCGGGTTCACCACCCTGATCACCAATTGTTTCTTGCGCTGTCATCTGCATGACCAAAGAAAACGATAGCAAGATCGCTCAGTGTGCCTACGCTGCCATTATTCTCAGCAGTAAGAGTCCAGTTAACACGGGATGAAAAACTGCAGAGAACGATGAGGTTTTATGCTGTATAAAATATCATTACACCCGATGGATGAGCAGCTTGCACGTTCATTAAAGGATTGGCAGTCTGTTTACTCGGCAAGATAATCATGAAATGAGCATTAGCCCACTAATGGTCTGACGGTTTTATTTTCGTAAAACCCCTTTCCAGTTGTCATTTCATTATTATCAAAGGCTGCATTACAAAGAAAGATAGCAACTATAAATGGGGAAAGAATCCCAACATTCACAATAGGTGATGGTCAAAGCTTCTTCCTCCCCCGCTCTACTCAGTGATCTATGCATAAGAGATCTGCGAGAATGGCCACAACACATTCTAACCAAATCAATGAGTAATCTCCAGACTGCGGCTTCTGTGGTCCATGCTGCAGTGACTTGTCTAAATACTAGAAGAAATCAAGGCAAGAGGACTGTCCCCACATTAATGTATTGGAAGTAGAATAAAAAAAAAACAGAACACATTACAAAAAATAAATAATGTATCACCATGTGGTTTTAATTATTACAAATGTGAAAAACTGATTACTTTTATGAAAGGATTGTTATGCATGGAAACACAACTAGGCAATAACTTTTTTGGAGATTACTAGTATACACTGACCACTCCAAGGTACTGGTGAAGCACCGATTGCCAACATACTACCTGCACTTTCATCCACTGCATTAGTGCAGGACAAAATATTGGCCCATATAACAATCTGAGTAATTTAGTCTTCGCATATGTTCTTCTCGGTTGCGCAGTACCTCTTTGAGGACCAAAACACAGTTTCCCGGACCCACGGACTTGGGCAGCTCTGCTATCCTTCCTTTGTTTAGATGAGGACCCGAGAAGCAGCGATGATTGAAATAGATCTTGGGGCAGAGATATTTCCCATTAGATGCTGTGTAAGAAATGGGAATAAACAAACATTTAACCAGATTGTGTAGCTTTGTGTTCCATGTTACATATTGTTAGGATTTATGGTGTTACAATCACTTCTATAGTAAAGGGTATTTTTACATTAACCATGTAAATATATGTACTTATTTCCATAACACTGATACGTTTTGTCGCAATAAATAGAATAATTTATTTTCACATCTGACATTCCTTTTAATGCAATCAACAGATTAAGGTGACCTAATGTAACAAAATGCAGCACAAAATGTTGTTTAACAATCCAATTAGGAATGATTCTGTGATGTCGCTTCCATCAAAAACTTTACTAGATCTTCATGTCATGTCATTTTTTTGGCATTCAAAATCAACAGTAAGTGACCTTATTAATTGTCACTGTCCAATATGATCAATTTCTTTTTACGCAGGGCTTAAGTTTTATGCAAGATCAGGTATAAAAGAAAACTTACACTTTTAAAAAGGTCTTCATCCACTTATCCACATACAGCAAGAAAAGAATGAGTAGAATGTGGCGGAACACACAAATTACTAAATTCTTCATTTGATGTTACTCTTGTGCTTTAGTTAAGTGTTCACCTTATTCTGTTACACTAAATCCAGCCCTAAGTTTTCTGACCATTTCTTTACCACTTTAAAGACAGTCAATTAGGCCTCAAGGACTTTTTGTTTTTCTTAAAGGTTATTCTTAAGATCTCTAATTGGTAACATTTCAAAGTTGTTTCTGCAATTTGCATATTTCCCAGAGGAGCATTGCTGCTTTAAGTCTGCTTATCTCAGCATGCCAAGCATGTCAATCTCCGCAAAGAAAATTTAAGTCTTATTAAAAATTTTCTCCTGTCTCAAGAACAGGAATTTTTTTTATTGTATTGTTTACTGCTCGTTACCCATGTTACCAGACACCATGCAATCTACTGCAGTGCGCAGGCGCCGAGAAAGGTCAGAGAGGCCCAGCGCCTGCGCCCTGCAGTACTTTGCTCTGCCCTCAACAGGTCAGACAAAGTACGCCTGCGCCGGAGCGTGAAGACCAGAAGAGGACGTCATCATAAGAAGATGGGAGGCCCCTGACCGGACCGCGACGCCCATCGGATCAGAACCGGACCGGGACCGCCCCTGGATGAGTATAATCTAACCTCTTTTTCCTCATCTTTCAGGATACATCAGGGGCTTATCGACAGCATTACAGAATGCTGTAGATAAGCCCCTGATGCTGGTGGGCTTAGCTCACCTTCGATTTTGGGGGTGACAGGTTCACTTTAATAGCATTATTTTACACGACCGGTTCCCTTTAAAGGGTTTTATCATCATTTGTTTTCAGGAGTGCACAGGTACTCCCGGCAGTGGGGCTCTCAGTACTAATGCCCCTCGGTGTCAGAACGCTATTAACCTACAGATTAGCGCTGTTTTGTTTTACACTACAGGTTCCCTTTACGAAATTGATTTTTTTTTTTTTGGGGGGGGGGGAACCTATTTATGTACAATTCATGGGGTTGTCGAGTTAGGCAACTTCACACTGATCAGGGAATGTACATTTGACTAATATAAAATAGCTCTAAGACCGTCATCTATGCAGCAGAGATCCTACTGAATTACATCTGCTGATTCACAGAGATTTGAGCTGCAAGAGTTAGGCTAGGTTCACATTGCGTTAGTGGGTGGTCGCTAACGGACAGCGTTGCACGGCGAAAATGTCGCAATTAACGCCGTGCAATGGGTCCGTTAGCGCACCCATTGACAGCAATGTAAATTTTGCCTGTAGCGCATCGCTAGCGCGTGCCTTTTTCGGCTCGCGCTAGCGATGTGCCGTTCTTTTGTAGAGCGCCTCGGACGCTGCTTGCAGCGTCCGCGGTCCGTTCCCCGCTCTCGCAGATCAGGGATCTGCGAGAGCGGGGACGTTAGCGCGACCCCTAAACGCGGCCCCTACAAATACATTGCGTTAGAGCAATCCGCTAGCGCTAAACGGATTGCCCTAACGCAATGTGAACCTAGCCTTAGGTACCGTCCTGATTGGGTACACCTTGTCGTGGGGAGATGGCTTTTATGCTCTTTTGATCAAAATAATGCCAACTAACTACCCCATGTTATTTACATGTACTATTACTATTTACTTTCTGCAGAGTATTTGCTTCTTTAGTTTTTATCTTGGGTTCTGCCTGTCTAATGGCCAGTGTGAATGTGCGCTTATGCACTGCACTTCTACCAACATGTGATCCAGCTCATTTTTTTGGTTTTGATATAAAACAGCCCTAAAGCCTTTCTTTAGCTGAAATCCTGGTTATTGAATTACCTAGAATTTTTTTTAGAAATATCAAATATATTAGGATTGGCAATATTTTTTGCTAAGAGTAAGAGGCAGTCGCTATCGTTTCCAATCTATGGTATTGTATTACTATAGTATACTTTGTTCGGATACACAATTAATTAGGAAAATAAAAAGACAAATAGCTTACTGGTGTTGCCAGTTGCAGCATCTGACCCGTTCACTCCATGCCCATTCTTAGCAGGCAAACCACTAAAAGAAAACAAATAGGGAAAGATTTTCTGTAAATAATAAAATATGCAACCAGGGAAATTGTGAGGATGGGATTAGCAGGTTAAGGATGGATTCTAGTGATAAGGCATTATCGGAGCATGCTCGGGTGCTATCCGAGTGTCTTTGGCGTGCTCGAATCATATGTTCGAGCCCTGCGGCTCAATGTCTCACGGCTGTTCGACAGGCGCAACACACTCCACCGAGACCCTCCATTAGGGAGGGTTTATCATATAGATTAATACTTTTGATATTGCCAAGTTGGTGCCAACAGCATTCAGTCAAGATGGCAAGGAAGTTTCTACCACCACCAAAACCAAGAAAAACAAGCTAATTCCTACCCATTTTCTAAATCCAATTCCCATTACTGCATAAGCACACTTTTTTTACGCTGCTCAAAAATGATGAATATTCAAATGCAAAATGCATCAGGAAACTTTTTTTGGTAAAAGTTTTCAGAGAAGACATTAATTTGTGCTTAGTTCGAAACAGATTCCATCAGGACCTGCTTCAAAAGGAGTGATGTGCAGTTTTTATTTTCCCCTCAACATATAAAAAACTTGCTCCACTCACCAAACATACAAACAGCAAAGTGATTTTACAGTAGAAATTAATAGGAAGAGGTTTTCATCAAGCATTTGAGTGACTTAAAAAAAAAAAAAAAAACGTGCATGTCCTTAGAGCCCTACATACCACAAGTTATAGCACAACCATAGTGGAGTCATGCGACGGATCCGAGGCTAGGCTGTGGTTTCCATTTATAAAAGAAACCCATGACGGTATGAACTCAGGAGAAGAGAGGGAAAGCTCATCTGCAGTAATAGCTGGACAGAATATGGTGTGTACTAGTAGGAAGAAGTTCAGCCACATATTTTAACTGAGAATTGCTGTCCGCGAGGACCAACATGTAAGAAATGCCATGTACAGTAAATATGGTGTATCACTGCAATTTCAACAACTGTGTAACTGTGTGTAGACCTGCACATTCATTACTTACAGCTTCTGAGAATTACTGGCAGTCTTCTTACGAGGTTTCGCTATGGAAAATAAAAAGCGCAACAATTAGATGTCTATGCACATTATTCTTCCAATTTTAGATCAGCAAAAATATTGTGACTATCAGCATAAAGAACAGACAAAGAATAGTTAGGAGACGGACGGTTTTGGTCATACTATATATACACATTGATATAGGTTTATTTATATTTTACTCATATAGCGCCATTAATTCCACAGCGCTTTACATACATCATCATCACTGTCCCCATTGGGCCTCAATATCTAAATTCCCTATCAGTATATCTTTGGAGTGTGGGAGGAAACCAGAGAACCCGGAGGAAACCCAGGCAAACATGGGGAGAACACACAAACTCGTTGTAGATGTTTTCCTTGGTGGGATTTGAACCCAGGACACCAGTGCTGAAAGCAACAGTGCTAACCACTGAGCCACCGTGCTGCTCATACATCTCATTAATAACAGACAGCAACCAGGCAGTCCAGTTATAGCAATGATAAAAAGCAGGGAGCACTACCCTTATATATACAGTGGACTCAAAACTATTCTTTTTGGCCTCTACTAGCCAAATAGTACAATATCCATGCCAGCTGCATAAGACGAGTCCCCAAATGATGCTGCCATAAGAGAAAGCGGCGTAGTATGACAGATTTGTTTTTCCTCTTGACTTGAAAAAAAGTCAGAGCTGACAGCTCCAAAGAGTTTCACCAATATGTCAATTCTGATCATTATTTTGCAGCCATTTTGTTTAAAGTGGATCTGCTTTCCAAATCCTCTGCAGTATGTAAAGACAGCATGTTATAGGAACACATCCATTCTTCTATTAACCCCTTCATGACCTTGAGATTTTCAGTTTTTCCATGTTCGTTTTTCACTCCCCTCCTTTCCAGAGCAATAACTTTTTTATTTTTCCGTCAATATGGCCATGTGAGGGCTTAATTTTTGCAGGACGAGTTGTCCTTTTGGACGACATCATTGGTTTTACCATGACTTGTACTAGAAAATGGGAAAAAAAATTCCAAGTGCGGTGAAATTGCAAAAGAAGTGCAATCCCATGCGTGTTTTTTGTTTGGCTTTTTTGCTAGGTTCACTAAATGCTAAAACTGACCTGCCATCATGATTCTCCAGGTCATTACGAGTTCATAGACACCAAACATGTCTAGGTTATTTTTTATCTACGTGGTGAAAAAAAAATTCCAAACTTTGCTAAAAAAAATAAATAAATTGCGCCATTTTCCGATACCTGTAGCGTCTCCATTTTTCGTGATCTGGGGTCAGGTGAGGGCTTATTTTTTGCGTGCAGAGCTGACCTTTTTAGTGATACCATTTTGGTGCAGATACGTTCTTTTGATCGCCCGTTATTGCATTTTAATGCAATGTCGCAGCGACAACAAAAAAAAACGTAATTTTGGCGTTTCAAATTTTTCTCTCGCTACACCGTTTAGCGATCAGGTCAATCCTTTTTTTTTTCCCTTAATTACAGGCTTGCTATGAGCGCCGACCACAGGGTGTCGCTCACAGCAAGCCAACATCAGTAACCATAGAGGTCTCAAGGACCTCTATGGTTACTATCCTGACGCATCGCTGACGGGGGTCGGTGATGCGCGCATTTCCGGCCGCGCTGCCGGAAGCGGTAGTTAAATGCCGCTATCAGCGTTTGACAGTGGCATTTAACTAGTTAATAGCGGCGGGTGGATCACAATTCCACTCGCCGCTATTGCGCACACGTCAGCTGTTCAAAACAGCTGACATGTCGCGGCTTTGATGTGGGCTCACCGCCGGAGCCCGCATCAAAGCGGGGGTTCTGACCTCGGACGTCCTATTCCGTCTGGTCAGAAAGGGGTTAAAGCACCACTCCAGAGGGTTTTTTTTTACTGCACTGCTGGAGTGACGCTCTAAATGCAATTCTCCTTCCCTATCTTGCACTCCCCTTCATTGTTTCCCAGCGCCGCTCCCATCGAAAAGTGACCTGTCAGCAGCTCCATTGTTTCATGAAGTGGTGCGTCAGAGGTCACTTTTCAATACAAGTCTATGAGAGCCTCGTTCTGGTTCTCATACACTAGCATCGAGAGCTTGCGACGTAGTTTCCAACTTCCAGACAGTCAGAAACTGCACTCACGAGATGGAGCCTTGGAATCAGAGCGGTGAAGACAAGCGGTGAAGACGCCGGAGAGTGAGTATATAACTGGGGGCTTAGATTTAAAGCGCCACTTCAGTGCTGAAAAAACAACAACAACAACAACCAAAAAAAACACTGGAGTGGTGCTTAATTGTGCTTAACTAAAACAAAAACCTAAAGAAATGAACTGGAATATAAGTTGGTATGCATGCAACATCTAGGTGCACGTTCACACTGACTACTAAAACCGACGATAAAACAGGATTTTTGGTTGCTTACCGTAAAATCTGTTTCTCGGAGCCTTCATTTGGGGACACAGGAACCATGGGTGTATGCTGCTGCAACTAGGAGGCTGACACTATGCAAATAAAAAAGTTAGCTCCTCCTCTGCCGTATACACCCTATCGACAGGAAGTAGGATATTCAGTTAGTGAGAAAGCAGTAGGAGAAGCAACGTGTAAAAGAGAAAGAATAATAAAATAATAATCTTTATATATAAAGTGCCAACAAATTCCACAGCGCTTTACAGTTTAACAGTTTCAAACACTCAGAGTGTTCAAAGAACTCGAACGTTAACAGTATAACACAATAAACAGAGCTGTTCAACTTGAGAGGGTGCCGTGTCCCCCAATGGAGACTCCGAGAAACAGATTTTACGGTAAGCAACCATGGGACGTCCAAAAGCAGTCCCTGGGGTGTGAAAAACAGACTTCCATCAGGTCAAAGGACTCACCCCTGCCTCCTGCAGGATCCTTCTGCCTAGGCTGGCATCCGCCAAAGCGTAGGTAGGGACCTTGTAAAATTTGGCGAACGTGTGGATGGAAGACCAGATTGCCGCTTTGCAGAGCCGTAGGGCGGAAGCCCTGTGGTGCACCGCCCAGGAGGCGCAGACTGCCCAGGTCGAGTGAGCCTTTATCCCCGGAGGGGGCACTCTGCTCTTGACCCGGTAAGCCTCCAAAATTGCCATTCTGATCCAGCGAGCAATAGTCGCCTTGGAAGCTGGCAAGCCTCTGCGCGTGCCATCAGGAATGACGAAAAGAGAATCCGTCTTCCGGAAAGCGGACGTTCTATCCAGGTAGATCCTCACTGCTCTGACGAGGTCCAGCTTGGTCAACGATCGCTGCAGAGGATGAGTCGGAGCTGGACAAAAGGAAGGTAGAACGATGCCCTCGTTGAGGTGGAAGGTGGAAACCACCTTAGTAAGGAAGGAAGGCGGAGGCCTGAGGACCACCTTGTCCTGGTGGATGACCCAGAAAGGAGGTCGGCAAGAGAGGGCCGCCAACTCGGAAACGCGGCGGATAGAAGTGATGGCCACAAGAAAGGCCACCTTCCAAGAGAGAAGTGACAGGGGAACCTCCCTGAGAGGCTCAAAAGGGGGAAACCCTCAGAACGTCCAGTACCAGATTTATATCCCATGAATCCACAGGGGCCCTGAACGGAGGGACAGCATGGGCCACTCCTTGAAGGAAGGTCTTAACCTGTGGCCGAGAAGATACAGTCTTCTGAAAAAGGATGGAGAGCGCAGAAACCTGGCCCTTCAAGGAACTAAGAGCAAGGCCCGCATCCAGTCCTGCCCGAACGAAAGCCAAAATGGAAGGCAAGGAAAGGGACCTAGGTAAAACGCAGTTGGACTTGCACCAACGGAAATAAGCCTTCCAGGTATGATAGTAAATCCTGGAAGACGAAGGCTTCCTAGCCTGGATCATGGTGTTAATCACCCGGTCCGAAAGGCCGGACGCCCTTAGAACTGCGGTTTCAACAACCACGCCGTTAAACTGAGCGACCGAGAATTCGGGTGGCAAATCGTACCCTGAGAGTGCAGGTCGGGCCTGTCTGGAAGGCGCCAAGGGACGTCCGCGAGAAGATTGACGCTCTCCGCAAGCCAAGCTCTCCTGGGCCAGTCCGGGCAATCAGAATAACCGGCACCCCTTCCGCTTTGAACTTTTTCAACAGCTTGGGAAGGGCTTAAGTGGGAATAGATAGGGCAGCACGAACTGCAACCAATGAATAGCCAGAGCGTCGACGCCCCCTGCGAGGGGGTCGCGAGACCTGGAGACGAACCGAGGAACCTTCCTGTTCATTCGGGACGCCGTGAGGTCCACGTCCGGAGTCCCCCATCGAAGACAAATCTGATGGAAAACCTCCGGATGCAAGGGCCATTCCCCTGCCGCGAGACTCTCGTGGCTGAGGAAGCCGGCGGCCCAATTTTCCACGCTGGGGATATGCACCATGGATACCACCAGAACCGTTGCCTCTGCCCAGAGGAGGATCTTGGATACCTTGGCCAAGGAGCTCAGAGTCTCCCCTTGAAGGTTGACATATGCCACCGCCGTGGCATTGTCCGCTGGATTCGGATAGGAAGACCCCTGAGAATCCTTTCCCAGTGACGAAGGGAGAGAAGGATGACCCGAATCTCAAGGACGTTGATCGGTAGAGAAGACTCCTGCGCCGACCAACGACCCTGAACAGTCAGGTGGCGAAACACCACACCCCAGCCGAGCACGCTGGCGTCCGTCATCACCACCCGCCAGTGAACTGGAAGGAAGGACCTGGCCTGGGGGATGAGAGGTGACGTCAGCCACCAGTTGAGGGACCACTTGACCTGGGAAGAGAGTCGGATCGGACCTGTCCCACTGTGACGGAATGGCCTGCTGAAGAGGTCGAGAGTGAAATTGGGCGAAGGGAATCGCTTCCAATGTTGCTACCATCCTCCCCAGAACCTTCATGGCCGATCGAAAGGAGAGAAGCCGAGGACCCTGGAGCAAGCGTACGTCCCGACGGAGGATGGATCTCTTATCTTCGGGGAGGAAGACTTTGGTCTGACGAGTGTCGAAGAGCATGCCCAGAAAGACGAGGCGCTGGGAGGGAACAAGACAGGATTTCTTCCTGTTGACAAGCCACCTGAAAACGGGCTAGAGTGTCGAAGACGATGGACGGAGCCTTGATGAGGATGTCGTCGAGTTACGGAAAAGCACCATTCCCCCGACTCTCAAGATGGCTATCAGCACCGCCGTGATCTTTGTGAAAACCCTGGGAGTGGTTGAGAGACCGAAAAGCAGGGCGACCCAACTGGGAATGCTCCTGATGTACCGCAAAGCGCAGGAATCTGTGATGTCCTGGAAATATAGGGACATGAAATTAGGCGTCCAGAACGTCTATGGAGTACAGAAATTCCTATGCCTCCATGGAAGTGATTACTGAGCGAAGGGATTCCATTCCGAAAGTCGCAGACAAACCCTTTTATAGTAACTTGAGAACCGGGATTGGTTCGAGTAGAAGCCTGTGAATCCTCCTCTTTCTGGAACGGGAACGATTACCTCCGCGCTGAGGAGAGAGGCGATGGCTGCAAGGAAACCCGGAACCAAAGTCGGATCTTTTGGAGGGCGAGATTCAAAGAAACGATCCCAGGGCTGAGAAGCGAAATCAATTTTGTATCCCGAGGATATCGCTTCCCTGACCCATGCATCCTCCATAAGCCAAACGTCTTTGAAGAAAGGAAGGCGACCGCCTAGCTTGGGAGATGCGCCGGGATTTCAGTGAGAATCATGCCGAGGTACATCTTCCAGGTCTAGACCTGGTGGATCTTTCTTGGGAATAGCAGGAGAGCCAGGAAGAAGTGTACCTAAAGGAAAACTTCTTCCTATCTTGGCGTGCTTGCGACCTCTGCTGTAGAGGAAGAGGTCGGCAAGGTTTGGATTGGGGGAGAACGGAACTTGTCCCCCCCCCCGGTCGTGTCCTTAATAATTCGGACCAGTCTGGAACCAAAAGACGTGATCCCTGAAAGGGCAAGGTGGTAAGTGCCTTCTTAGAAAACAGGTCCGCTTGCCAGGCCTTAAGCCAAACTGTCCGGCGGATGGCCACGACATTGCTGGATGCCTGAGCTGCACGAGACGCGGCATCCAGGGGAGGCAGAGACCAAATACTCACTCGCATGAGAAATTTGGTTGGTAAGCTCGACTAGCTGTTCCGGTTGGGCCCAGCCAGAGTGCCTTGACGGAGTTGCTTTGCTCATTTGGCCACAGACTTTGAAACCCATGAGGAGACAAAAGCCGGGCAAAGAGTGGACGCAGCCGCTTTGAAGGCTGACTTCGCAAAGGATTCTAAATGTCTACCATTAGATTCCTTCAAAGATGCTGCACCAGGAAAAGGGCCGGACTGTGTAGTCTGGAGACTGGCGGGCCCACGGAGGAGAAGCTGTCGAGTTGGCGGTGCTCCGGGGAAAAAGGATATAACACACCGAGGCGCTGTCCTCTTTGAAAAGTGTCTGGCCGGATTCTCTCTTTCTCTGGCCATCAGCTCCTCGAACTCAGAATGAGAGGCGAAAACTTTGGAAGGTGGTTTGGACTGTAAACGAAACCGCCTGATCTGCGGGTTCCGTAGCAGAGTCTTTGATGCCACAGGTCTGGTTAACTACAGCAATGAGGTTCTGAACCATATCCCTCATGCTAGCGATTTGGTTAGAATCCAGCTTCAACACATCTTCCGAAGGTGCATCCGAGAACGCTTCGCCTGACTCTCAGACCAGTTTTCATGTCTAGATCCTTTGCGGTTAATCTTGGTAGACTCGGACAGAGCCTCCTGTGACCCGCTGGCCACAGCGGAAGATGTCAGGGGCAACCTATCAAGCACAGACACTAGGGTCTGAGACACTCGGGTGAGATCGCAGGGATTGGGACAGAGAGGAGACCCACCCTGGGATAGGGAACTCACTCTCTCGGACAGCAGGGGTGTCCAGGGCGGTGGGCACCGCGGAGCTGTTGCAGTCCTGACAGAGGGAGGGAAATCTGCATATGTAGGGCGAACATACAAAGTGACGGACCAAAATAGCAGAAGAAGCAGGAGGATGGTAGAGTTCTCCCTTAGAATTAGACATGGTGCCGGAGGGTTAGGGGAAGGAGGCAGAGGGAAGTGTCAGTCTGCTATCTAGAGATACTCACAGCAGATGTCCTGTAGCTTCCAGGCTGTAGAGGAGCAAGTCCTGCAGACAGATGCACCGCTGGATGCGACGACCCATGGCGACGCCAGAGGAACCATAAAAGACGTGCTGGATGCTGCACCAGGAAAGGGAGGGCAAAAGGCCCGCTATTAAAACCGGAAGAGGAGCGGGGCCGACAGCGCAAGCCTGGGGCAGGAAGATGGCGCCGGCTGTAGAGCGGAGGCTG
This sequence comes from Ranitomeya variabilis, assembly GCF_051348905.1. NCBI lineage: Eukaryota > Metazoa > Chordata > Amphibia > Anura > Dendrobatidae > Ranitomeya > Ranitomeya variabilis. Next base: position 169,998,498 of record NC_135239.1, on the reverse strand, counting down.
GGAAGAAGTGGGCGGAGACAAGCACACACACCATGGTAACCAATATGGCTCCAGTTGCGGGCACTGCTATGGGGGGGTGGAGCTAGACGCCCTGCAGGAAGAAGATACGGGCGGGAGAAAGCCCGCTCGAAGGAGAGCAAATGGGGGGGCGGAGATACTGCGCTAGAGTAGGCCCTAGAAGCCGGGGCCTAAATTAGAAACCGGCGACCGCCGCGCCGAAGTAGGCCCGAGAAGCCGGGGCCTAAATTGGAACCCGGCGGCCGTCGCGCCGGAGTAGGCCCAAGAAGCCGGGGCCTAGATTAGAAATCGGCGGCTGTCGCACCGGCGTAGGCCCGAGAAGCCGGGGCTTAGGTTAGACGCCGGCGACAGCCTGAATGAGAGGAGGAGGCAAATAAGCCATCGCCGCAGCGAACATCTCGCTTGTGCCACTGAAAAAGGTAGCCCCTCAAATAGCGTTGGAGCCCACGTCCAGACTGGGGGGGGTTGGGGGGAGTTAAGGAGGCCTGAGCAGGGCTAAAAGAGCTGCTGAAAATCCTGGTATTTCCCCTACGAAAAAGCCCCCCACCTCCCTAAAGGGAATCTCTAACTTAAAGGTCCTGAAGGAAATAGATGGGACACCTTCTAAATACTCACCTTCTTCATCTGTATATCTTCTTCCGGAAAAAAAACCTGAGGAAAAAGAAATATACCTCATTATTCCGGAGGCAAAAAGACGTCCTGAACTTGCTGGTGGACGTCCTCATCTCCTCCAACCGACAGGCTCTGGTGGGCGATTGGGTGGGGGACGGAGCTAGGACTGGACTTCTGAGCACGCTTGTGTGCTAGGATCATGGTCCTGTTGAGGGATCTATGAGGATACGGGGTGGCAGTACACGCCGTACTCATAGTCCGCATTGTGGGATTACAGGTGTGACTGTTCACCCTGTATCCCTCCAGAAAACCTGAAAGAAAACGACGGACATTGAGGTAGATAAGGGTCTAATGAAAGACCCGTGTCCACCTCCTACTGACACCAAGCTAAACTGAATATCCTACTTCCTGTCGATAGGGTGTATACTGCAGAGGAGGAGCTAACTTTTTTATTTGCATAGTGTCAGCCTCCTAGTGGAAGCAGCATACACCCATGGTTCCTGTGTCCCCCAATGAGAGGCGATAGAGAAAAAAACAAAGTGAGCAAACACCCTGCAGTAAATAAATAGCGAGTGCATGAATATAACATAGGGTACTAGGTTAACATAATTAACAAAAAATCCAGGGGGAGCGTACTTCCCTCATGAAGACAATGGGCTCATAACTATGTATTCTTTAATTGTTCAAACCAAATACAGTTTTTTTAGCAGTTGATAGGAGGAAGAATCTGTCCCTGCAACATTAGGTAAAATACTTATAGAATAGATGGTTCTGTATTATAGCAATGTGTGAAAATTTACCATTTGTAGGAGGTGGGGTGCATAACGGGTGCCCATTAGTTTCACACCATCCCACTGGAAAGATGTCCGTGGATTCCAAATGCACAACGCACTCTGGAACGGGGGCCATCACACCTAGTGAGCAATACAATATAAATATTACTACATTTATTAGGCTAAAGCCTCCATACAGCTTATGGCTGTCAGCCAATGGTTTGGTTGGCAGCTCTCTCAGACACAGTTGTTTCCTTTATCAGAGCAGCTTGCCAAACAACTCTAGGGGTGGCTTATCTCAGGGAGAACAAAAGGATCAGCAGTCCAAAATCAGATACGCCAGATCCTTAACCGACCAACAATTATCAGACTGTCGGCCAAAGGATCTTGTGATCCCCGCAAGCAGCTTTCTCCATAAAAGTCAATAGAGAGCGGTGTCATGCCCTACATAGGAGATGCAGTAAGGATTGTGAGATGCTGCCTTCAGCTCTTTCTATAATGTTTATTGACTTTTATAAAGCAAAACCAGGCCAGGATTAGTTATCAGATGAGGATCACACGACCTCAGTCCTCCAAATAATCAATGATCCATAGAGGTGTGAACCGCACCCATCACACATTCAAACGTGACAAGTTTTTCAATTGGAGACCACTTTAGGAAACGCTTCTTTTTAGGCAAAATGTTTCATTTCCAAAATTACGCCAAACCCTTCAGGAAAAGTTTTTTCCTCCTGGAGCATTTCTTATACAGCGAAGGAAACAATCATTTGATCCCTTGCTGATTTTGTAAGTTTGCCCACTGGCAAAGACATGAACAGTCTATAATTTTAAGGGTAGGTTAATTTTAGCATTGAGAGATAGAATATCAAAAATAAAATCCAGAAAATCACGTTGTATAAATTAAATACATTTATTTGCATTTTGCAGTGAGAAATAAGTATTTGATCCCCTACAAACTATTAAGAGTTCTGGCTCCTACAGATCAGTTAGGGTATGTTTCCACGGTCAGGAATGGCTCAGGACTTGATGCAGGTGAAATCTGCATCTAAGGTCACTGGAAGGTCACCTGCATTTTTTATGTGTTTTTTCCGGACGCATTTGGAGCGCCCCCACTGCCGCAGGGCCGAAGGGAACCCGGTACCGGGCCTCTGAGTCTCTGTTCTGGGGTTATCACGGTGGCTAGACCCGGTCCGTGACCCTGCTGGTCAGTGGGGGACGTCCGGTGATAGAATAGTGAATGGTAGATGTAGATAGTGGGTAAATGGTGGTGGTGGTGGTGAAGCTGTAGTGATGCGGTGCAGTGGTGCGGCGCAGCAAATAACGAAGTCACCAGGTTGCAGTCTCTTTACCTCTTTACTGAAGATCTCTCGGCCCTCAGTCCGGAATCCAGATCACCAGGCTGCGCAAGTCCGGCCGGTCCAATGGCACCTCCAGAGTTCCCTTAACAGGTGGAAATCTGTGCCTTCCTGCTAGCGCTGTGTGTTGTGGTCCTTCCCTGCTGTGCTTACGGAAAGTCCCCACAACTGTTGTGTCTGTTTATTAAGTTCCCTCACAACTCGATTAGATGATCTTCTACTAATCTCCGTCCCTCCCTGATGTTGCGGTCAGGACGGCACCCGTTTGACGGGTAGGCTCGGAGCTCTTCCGGGACCCTAGAGTCGCCCCTCTCCACAAGTTGCCCCCCAAGACTGCATAGGTGATTAAGGTGAGACAGCCCGCCTGAGACTGACTGTCCTGCCGTAGGTTCGAAGTATTGCCTGAAGCTGTCTGTAGAAATACTTCCTTCGGCGTTCCGGCCACCGGTTGTTTGCGCCTCAGTAGGATGTTGCCTCGGTCTTACAGCACGACCCCTACTGGTATTCTCCTTCTTGCTTTGATCTCGTTTCTCACTCAGCACAATCTATCTCGCTTCCAGTCCCTTCTTGGGCACCGCTGCTATACTGTGCAGGCACGGTCCCGTTACGTTCGCTCAAGTTGCCAAGCCCCTGTCAGGATCCCACCCCTGACAGGGACCCTACTGAATCTTCTCCCTCAACACCCTCTGCCACAAGATGTTGCCTGGTTCCCATCCAGTCAGCTTTCTGTCCAACTTCCTGCCTGACCCCCAGTTTTACCAGTCTGTGGAGAGTGGCCTAGTAAATAGAACCCTTAGCTCCCCCTGGAGGCCCGGCGGTGAAATGTATTGGTGTCTGTGATACCTGATCAGATGAACTCCTTCAGTGCCATCAGACGTACCATAGCTCCCCTTAGTGGCGGAGCCACAGTACTGCAACGACCAGGACTCTGGGGCGCTGCACTCCCCCCCGGTTAAATCCAGTACTCCGGGACTGGGAAGAAAACAACAATACAAGTTAGCAAAAAGACATACAATTTGTTGAGTGCAATAACAATAAGTATACTTGAACAGAGCTTCCCTTTATGGGAGGTGAGGACACTTGAACGTTACAAAACATGGTTAAATATCACAGCAACAGGCTATAAATAACTTTTCTTACCCAACCGGGTATTCTACTTAGCACAAATTCTGGAACAATAAGTTAACATTGCCTTTAAGGATGCACACTCTAAATCCCTAAAGACCTTCTTATTCACATTATAAGGCTTAAGCAACTGTGCTACATTCTCCTTCTTTAAATCTGCAGGACCGCCTGTCCTAACGGCACCAGACCTACTGCCTCTCCTTTCTTACAGGACCGCTCCTTTCAGCCCGAGCCTTCTGTCTTTTCAACTACTATACACAGTATAGAACATAACATACTTTCAGTTTAGGAATACTGAGCCATCTTCATATGGCTCCTAGGAGGACTCACTACCTAACCCCTACGGGTTCACTTTCTGTCCTCTGTAACACATTATTAACTCTTTCTTTACAATAAACTAGCTTTCTACGGAGGACTCAGGGTTCACCTTCTATCCCCATTTTCTATCAACATTATCAACATTTTCTTAGAGCATTAACTTCTATCTTTACTTTCTTGCCAACAACTATGCAGGACACTCTGTCTACCCCAACGGGCCTACTGCACCCTTCTTCCAGCTTTCACACTTTCTTCTACTGAACATTATCGGCATTTCTTTTACAATTAACTAGTTCAATACATATAACTTCTACATGTAAACAGTATCATTTTCTTTCAAAGCATCATTATCACTTTACTGTTCTAAGGCAGTATTACTCATAAGTACACAGATGAACATCCCCTTTAAGAGGGGATCAAGTCTTTACGAGGTAGCATATCTTCTCAGGCTACCAGTCCATACTCAACAAAGGCTCCGGTGCGGTATCTTCGCAAAGAGTCTCTCTTTAAGTAAAACCAGTAGGGAGCGCCTTTAAGAAGGTGCAACTATTTACAATAAGTTTGTATCATGCACTGTTCATGATTCCAGCAGTTCTTTTCAACAGGAAACAAAACGTAGAAAAATAACCAAAAAGCAATAGGGATCCCGGGTCAACAAAGGGATCCCTTTAAGAATAACCCAGGTCGGGTTTAAAGTAGCAAAAAGCAGGGAAACAAACAGTTAACTATGTACAGTTTCAGGTTTCCGAGGTTTAGTTGGACGGCTTCCAGGGCTGCACCTGGCACTTAACCCTTCTTGGCCTGGGCAAAGTGAGGTCCAGGGTTACACCCAGTGCTGGACAAACGCCGTTAATCCGTCTTTCATGTACGGTTAAATCATGCGCAGCGATGGAGGTCTGCGCAGCTGGAGTATGGGCATCTGCTGCAGCAGAGGTAGCGGCTGCTGCAAATTCAGTCACTGGAACAGAGTCAGCAGCTGGGGCACTAGCAGTCGCTGGGGTGGTGTTGGTCATCAGGGCAGGGTCATCTTTCATACCTGCTTCAGATGCGGTCCCTCCGGTGCCGGTCTGCTCCGTCTGCGCTGGGATCTGGAACGCTGGTTGTAGGGCCTTGCGCTGCGGCGCTGTCATCTCTGCTTGCAGTACCTCGCTTTCCGGCAGGGCCTTACTTTCTGGCTTCGGAGCGCTGGAACTTCTTTCTTGCTCCGGACCAGACGAGGCTGCCGACAGACGTCTGGCGAGGCTCCCGATGATGGTCTTCTTCCACCCGGCCTCAGTGCTCAGCTGCATCCGCCGGGGTTGGTGGATCAGCTTGTCCGCTCCGGTCTGCAGGAGGTCAGCGTCAACTGTGGAGGTCTGGCTGCGGTGCCTCTCCGGGTAGCTGGGGGAGTCCTCGGCTCCGACCCCACGCTCCGGCTCCGGGCGGCTGGCCATGGCGTCCTCCATGTTGCTCGCTTCTTCTTCCTGGTCCTTTTCCCGCTCTCTCCTCCGTGGGCGGTCCCGTTTTCTCTGTCTCCGCCCTCCATTAAGGATTAGGAGGCGGATCTCTGCTGCTGACGGACATGTCCTCACTGTGCAGAAATACTTAGACTGGGCGGCCATTGTCCTTCGCGCTCTCCAGCTTGTCTACGCCCACTTCACGCCCCTCTTCTTCTCCTGCGCTTCTCCTCAGCGCTGCAATGGCGGCGGTTTTGGCAGTAATCCTTGTAGTAATGGCAGCACACAGTCTTTTCAATAAAGTACAGTCCAAGCACAGTAAATCACAGTTCCAAGGCACACATGACCTGATTCTTCAGGCTTAAGTAAATCCTGTTCGTGACGCCAAGTTGGAGCGCCCCCACTGCCGCAGGGCCGAAGGGAACCCGGTACCGGGCCTCTGAGTCTCTGTTCTGGGGTTATCACGGTGGCTAGACCCGGTCCGTGACCCTGCTGGTCAGTGGGGGATGTCCGGTGATAGAATAGTGAATGGTAGATGTAGATAGTGGGTAAATGGTGGTGGTGGTGGTGAAGCTGTAGTGATGCGGTGCAGTGGGGCGGCGCAGCAAATAACGAAGACACCAGGTTGCAGTCTCTTTACCTCTTTACTGAAGATCTCTCGGCCCTCAGTCCGGAATCCAGATCACCAGGCTGCGCAAGTCCGGCCGGTCCAATGGCACCTCCAGAGTTCCCTTAACAGGTGGAAATCTGTGCCTTCCTGCTAGCGCTGTGTGTTGTGGTCCTTCCCTGCTGTGCTTACGGAAAGTCCCCACAACTGTTGTGTCTGTTTCTTAAGTTCCCTCACAACTCGATTAGATGATCTTCTACTAATCTCCGTCCCTCCCTGATGTTGCGGTCAGGACGTCACCCGTTTGACGGGTAGGCTCGGAGCTCTTCCGGGACCCTAGAGTCGCCCCTCTCCACAAGTTGCCCCCCAAGACTGCATAGGTGATTAAGGTGAGACAGCCCGCCTGAGACTGACTGTCCTGCCGTAGGTTCGAAGTATTGCCTGAAGCTGTCTGTAGAAATACTTCCTTCGGCGTTCCGGCCACCGGTTGTTTGCGCCTCAGTAGGATGTTGCCTCGGTCTTACAGCACGACCCCTACTGGTATTCTCCTTCTTGCTTTGATCTCGTTTCTCACTCAGCACAATCTATCTCGCTTCCAGTCCCTTCTTGGGCACCGCTGCTATACTGTGCAGGCACGGTCCCGTTACGTTCGCTCAAGTTGCCAAGCCCCTGTCAGGATCCCACCCCTGACAGGGACCGTACTGAATCTTCTCCCGCAACACCCTCTGCCACAAGGTGTTGCCTGGTTCCCATCCAGTCAGCTTTCTGTCCAACTTCCTGCCTGACCCCCAGTTTTACCAGTCTGTGGAGAGTGGCCTAGTAAATAGAACCCTTAGCTCCCCCTGGAGGCCCGGTGGTGAAATGTATTGGTGTCTGTGATACCTGATCAGATGAACTCCTTCAGTGCCATCAGACGTACCATAGCTCCCCTTAGTGGCGGAGCCACAGTACTGCAACGACCAGGACTCTGGGGCGCTGCACATTTTTTCATTGCATGTCACTTGAAATAAAGCTTATTGAAAGTTGGCTTTTGGGAAAGAAAAAAAAAAGTGATTTCCTGTTTGCAGATAGGATACGTGCACACAGTCTGGACACTGTGGGTTTGACGCTGCAGCTGTACACAGCATCAAACTCGCAGCATTACCTGACCATGGAAACATACCCTTAGAAGCTCCTAATCAACTCGTTACCCTGATTAAAGACAGCTATCTTATATAGTCTTACATAGTCACCTATATAAAAGATTTATGTCCACAGACTCAGTCAGACTAACCTCTACAACATGGGCAAGACCAAAGAATTTTCTAAAGATGTCAGGGACAAGATCATAGACCTGCACGTTACCATTTATCTCCACGGTTCTGTAAAGCCAGAGCTGTCAATAGAGATAGAGGGCAAACAAGTAGTTGGGAAGGAGCACTGAACTGTTTGGCCACACCAGTTGTCCACTGAGAGCCTGTGCTTGGCTTGAACAGTCATTTTGTGCTGACAGACTCCCTTTCAGTAGTGAAATTTAAAAATGTAAACTCCATTTATTAAGGGTCTCCGGACCTGAACTTGAAGGCTTAAGAATATACGAGGCTGTCAAGTTCAGGTCAGGAGACCTTAGGCCAGTCCATGCATTAGAGTCCATACACAGATGTCTGATGGAGGCGTTATACTCAAATATAATTTAAAGGACCAAGACCTTCCAGCTGGAGCCAGATGTAGAGGCCGGTGACCCTCGTTATAGTGGCGACACAGATATTCTGCGGTTGAAAGGGATTAACAGCCTCAAGCTTCATGCGTTCCTGAAGAACATGTTCATTCTTTGCCTACGAAGAGAAGAAAATCATATTGGTCAGAAAGTGATAAAAGGAGTCAACATTTATTGACCTCTAAAGTAACACACTAGTGGTCATTATATTTTAAGTGTTGCTTCTAATCTAAGGTCCCTGACCCGACTCTTCTACTCACCTGCCACCGTCTTCACCTTTTATCACTACCATTCCCATTGATCTCTGGCAGTGACCTGCCGGATAGCTTCAGTGTTTCCTGGCTGAGCCGGAGGTCACTTTTCTGGCCCTCAGACTTGCATTGAGAGCTTGTGACCGTTCCCTCCGACTTCCGGACGGTCAGACGTTGCGAGCACAAGATGGCGTTATGGGATAGGAGCAGCGGCAAGAAAAAAGGTGAAGGCGCCAGAGGGCGAGTACAAGGCTATGTTCAGGGACCTTACATTAGAAGCACAACACATTTTTACACTGGCCTCTAGGATTTTATACTACAAGCTCCTACTATCTGATCTCTCCAGAAGACCTTTCAGCAATGAAAGTTCTCTCTATACAGAGTAGATAACACAGAGCCCACCATTTACAATAGGGGCACAGCTCACCCCCTCGCCTGCACTTGCCCTGATGCTCAGATTAAAAGCTCAGGAGACTTCTAGACAAAAATGATGAGGTCTACATCAGTCTATGGCTACTAATATCCATGTGTGCAAAAGGAAGGGGCAGGCCCAGTGGTCAATAAGAAAATTGTAAAATATTTAAGTTCATGTGTATATTAACTCCTTCCCAACATATCGCGTAAGGTGTCATCGTATATGGGATGCCTGTTTTGAAGCAAGTTCAGGCACCCGTTCGATGACCCCGTCGGGGCTAGAGTCCGAACCCCTCAGCAAAACAGGATTTGGGCGTATATGCCGACAGGGCCATTGACTAGAATGGTGCAGACAGCGTGAATGTGCGCTATGCTGTGCATACATAATTTTCTGGATTGTAGGGCTTTCAGGAGCCGGATACTCAGGCATAGTAGACTGCTCCTTGGTGTCCACCTCCAGTAGGCGTACACTCCCAAAAATGGTTAACAGAAGAGCGAATGTTCTCTCTACCGGCACCATTCTAGTCTATGGCTCTGTCACCATATACGCCAGAATCCCATTTTGCAAGGGGGTATGGATGAAAGCCCCATAAGGTCTAACGATCAGGTGCCTGAACGCAATGTGAAAGCACTTTAAACCACAGTGAGTGGAATCTGGCTCCCATCGGCAGCTACTAACCACTTAAATGCTGCATCAATCTGTGACACTGCTTTTAAAGTGTATTAAAATTAAAAAAAAAAAAAAAAAAAACACATTTAACATAAAATCTCCATTTAAACAAGAGGTCCTTTTCTGATTATACATTCCATTTTACACACCATTATTCTCCTACGGTACATAGGAAAATCTTTCCTTGAGCGCAGAGTAGGTTACTTTTACTTCAATTACCCCATTATATAAGCTTTGTATATTTTTAATTAAAATGTACTCATAAATACTCACTAATATAGCTCTAGCATATTACCCAGCACTTTCCATCACTGTCCCCATTGGGGCTCACAAGCTAGATTCCCTATCAGTCGTAGGAGTGCGGGAGGAAACCCAGGCAAACACGGGGAGAACATACAAACTCCTTGCAGATGTTGTCCTTGGTGGGATTGTAACCCAGGACCCCATACTGTAGAGAAGCAGTGCCCCCGATCATTTACCAGATGAGACTTGCCTTATCTTGTACAAGAGACGAGTACAGCATCACCTGCCTGTCTATAAAGCATGGTCATAAGTATTAGGGCAAAGAGTCATTTTTGTGAACGCTCCAATAGTTTCTTGCCAACAGACTAATTCTCCACACATGATGACCGCTAAGGATTAGTGATGAAGGAAAGTGCTCCGATAAGGCGTTATCTGAGCATTCTCGTGGGCTTTGGCGTGCGCGAAACATATGTTAGAGCCCCGCGGCTGCAAGTCTCTCTGCTATTTGACAGCAGCAACACATGCGGGGACTGTCTGTTAGGAAATCCCTGCATGTGTTGTGGCTGTTGAATAGCCATGAGACATGCTGATTTGCTGGTAACTGCAGGCAATAAAACTAGATCTGTTAACTTTGTCAATTCATCCCCATTGTAAGATTATATGGAGCTCAGGGGTCTGACTATTCATTACCTTCCCATAGCGGTTTGCTCGGGGAAAGATGAAGATAAAAGTTGAATTTAATTACACTTTTTAATTGCAAAGCAGCAATTAATATGCATCACAATAATGGGTGTTATTTTGGCTACAGGACACAAATACCCCAAGGAGTCTTTAAGGAATTAAAAATAGGACATAGTCACAAGCAAGTCTGAGAGCCAGACTGCACAAGCAGAAATTATACGCCACTCCCTCCCTCACCCCAAAAAATAAAATAAAATTACATGTCCGGGAGATAACATACCGGTATATCTATATTTGGCCACTAGATGACACTGCAGGGCACGCTAATGTGTACAAGAGCGTTCTGCAGCCCGCACATTATTACCTGTCAGCAGCCACTTTAGGCCGGCCAGTGGCCAACAGTAGTATATGTAGACAAACAGCACAGGAAAGTATCTGCTCCCATTGCCATTCACAATAGAATGTCCTGAAACATTTGTTTGACAAGAATCTTTAACCGGTACTGGGTTGTTGTTTTTTTTTTTTTTTTGTTTTTTTTTAGCACATCTAGAAGGCTACAGACAAGGCTTGTACCCCACCTCTACTTATCTATCATTCTGATATTTACCGTATATCTTATCTGGTTTATACATCTCTCATATTTATAATTTGTCTTTTTACAAATCTCATCTGACATTTTTTTTTTTGCCTGAACTGCATATTTTTGGTTAGAGAGCTATGGATACCTACGTAGAAGAAAAAATATATAGGATGCCTGGCCAAAAAAAACATTCTTTCAAGCAAAAGAATTATATGAGATTTATAAGTAGACAATTATATATCTGAGAGACATAAAACAGATAAGATATGCAATAAGTATCAGATCGATAACCTAACGCTAGATGTGGGGTACAAGCCTTCGTGTGCATCCTTCTAGATATGACGTTAAAACAACCCACTCCAAGACTGTGCACACAGCATGGGGAAGAAATTGCTACTTTTTTTCCCCCCACTGCAGCGTTCTGTCCATTTTTTACACAACGATAGACTCCATTACTTATTGGAGAGGAATGATCAGCATTTTCCACTACCGCCATGCCATGCTTGCAGGCTATGGCTTCTGTTTCCTTTGTCCTGCTAATAAAGACTGTTCTGTACATCTGGCGTAAAATGCAAGAAAGTCTGGAAACCTGCGAAGATTCCACAGTGAAAATCTCACCTCGGGGAAGCAACTGTCAGGAGCCGCATGAGCATTGCAATGAGTCAGATACTTCTCCCAGTCAAAGGCCTCTTCTGTATAACCTGGACAAAGCGAGACATGTTACCTAGATTTCCCAGACATAGAAACAGACAACCTAGGAATGCCACAGGCAACTCAATGGACGGTTATAGAATCTTCAGTTAACATGGCCACTACATCAATAAATCTAGTAAAGAAATAAAGGTATTATATAGCAACATTGTCAAAATTCCATAAGTATTAACATTGCCTCTACTGGATATATCAACGCCCAGCCGTACAACTTTGAATACAATGGGAATGTGGAAAACCACATAAGAAACGACCAAACTGGGTATTAATGCAACAAAATCTTTATTGAAAATAACCACAAATAAGTAACACACTTAATAAGGCTCAGGACAGAAAATGGAACAAGGTGCTAAAATGGTGGCTGTGCACCTATAACATGGTCACCATGTATAGAAACCGTGCGGACCCGAGCCCAACAGCTACCTACTCCAAATAACATCCAGTCAATATCATGTAAATTGTACCCCCCTGGTCATCAAAGACCGTGCAGCTCCAACTGTCTATGCCTGGAAAACCAGGACTAATCACCGCAATAGCGGTCGGGAGTTTACCTGTAAGCAGGGGGATGTGGAGGAGGAAGCCAGGAACGGTCACCGCACGGGCACCCGACGCGCGTTTCGGAGCGGAAGCTCCTTCGTCAGGGGGCGTGTTAGCTCACTCCGGAAGCGGGGTTTAAATATGTGTGTCTCCTCGATTGCCGGGACGAAGGCCGGATGTGACGCAGGCGTCGCCATGGACACGGCGGCGGCGGGCGGCGGCGGCGTCATGTGAGAGGCCGCCATAGCCATGGCAACCATCACAACATAGAGACGCCGCAAGCCGCCCAGAGCAGCCGAAAACAGGCGCGCACGCGTACAGACCACGCCAGGGCAATCGAGGGGCACCTACATATAATATACAGTGACAATACTTAAAGGAACCTCCCTATCTTTAGATGTACACATATAACCTCAGAAAACAAAAAGAAAAAAGGAGGGGGAGATAAATATGGGGAAAAAGAAGCTGAAAACCTAGTGGCATACACCATTAGGAATATATATACACAAAAGAAAGAAGAATATAAATGAAAAACCAAACAAACCATCCCACAAAAATACCCATGTTAAAAGTGACTCAAAGCTGATGACACATATGTTTGCTAACTCTAATTGTATAACCGTTTGCAGTTATATATTGTAAAACATTACCAAATATGTGTCAAACACAAGGCGAAAGAAAAAATACAAAACAAACCCCATAACAGAGAAATGCAACATATATAAACATATACATATATATATAAGAGATACTATAGCACTATTTCTTAAGGACACTGTTTCCATCAAATGGCGGTCTTCATTCGCTTGACCCTCACATTCAACGAGGACCAAGGACGCAACGTCCCTTTGCAGCGACAACACGCATGGCCAAATGCTAACGTATCTGAATGATAAAAAGTTAAAATCAAACATAGTGGCCATAAAACGGGGGACAAAACACCCCAATTAAAGTATTGATTAAGTAAGGGATCACAGAAAAGGTGCAAAGCTAATAGTTTCATTTAACCCATGAGGGTGGATGGTGTTCAAAGTCCACATCCATCGTGTTTCGAGTTGTGCCAAACGTTGGGAGATGTTGCCCCCCCTAATGCCCGGTTCAAGCATATCTATCCCTTTCACCCGTAGGCCCTTGCTGTCACAACCGTGATGGGACCTAAAGTGCCTGGGTATTGTTTTTAATGTGCTAGGATCAAGTGCAGTGACAGCTGCTTCTATACCGAGCACATGTTCCCGCACCCTTATTTTAAGCTGACGGGTTGTCAGCCCCACATATATAAGGGGACAGGGACAAACCGCGTAATAGATCACATTTTTGGATGTACAGGTGATAGACTTAGTAATTTTAAAGCTCTTTTGTCCTGATGAATCGGTGAACGTGTCATCTCTAGAGATATTGCAGCATGCAACACAGTGCCCACACGTTCGACAGCCACCCCTGGGTAAATGACGTGGATTATTTAAAAATGTCCTTGGGGAATACTCAACAAAATGGCTGCGGACTAAGTGGTCACGCATATTTTTAGACCTCCTAAATGTAATGGACGGTCGGCTGGGCAATAGTTTTAGCAGTGTTGCATCTGTTCTAAGTATCGGCCATGCTCGTTCCAATGCCTGTCTAATTGCTCCCGCCCTTGAATTATATTTGGTGACAAATCTTACTGCTTCAGAAGTGCTACCACTAGTCTGGCCACCATAAAGCAAGACACTCCTTTTGCTATATTTAGCCCTCAAATATGCTCGCTTAATGGACCGATTGCTGTAACCCCTTTCTTTGAAACGTGAACAAAGGTCCCTAGCCTGTGATTCAAAATCTGAATCAGTAGAACATAAACGGCGTAGGCGTAAAAACTGCCCTATCGGGACCGCACGTACCATATGAGTGGGGTGTGAAGAGGTCGCATGGAGCAGCATATTTGAGGCAGTAGGTTTACGATAGATAGTAGTTTGCACTGTATCCGAACTATCTCTTTGTAATTTCACATCTAGGAACTCAATGTTTGATCTATCACATGTCGCGGTCAGCCTTATATTATAAGAATTCTCATTTAAAGTGGTCACCAATTCAAAAAAGGAATGACTATCACCCTGCCAGATAATGAGAATGTCGTCGATGTAGCGCGCCCATAAAAGGACGCGCTCCATAGACGACAGACCCTCTGACAAAAGGAGGTCCCTCTCCCACAGCCCCAGGAACAGATTGGCATAGGAGGGCGCGAAGGCCGCCCCCATGGCTGTTCCCTGGAGCTGCAGGAAGAAGGACCCCCTAAAGGTGAAAAAATTGTGCGTGAGAGCGAAACTGAGTACCTCCAAAAGAAAGGCAACAAAATTAGGGGACAGACTAGATGTAGACAGGAAAAACCGGGTGGCAGCCAGACCATCACAGTGGCGAATACTCGTGTACAATGATTCCACATCTATCGCCCCCATCACAGTGTCCGCCCCCAAGTGTAGATCATCCACCCTTTTTAATAATTGATTTGTGTCCTTCAAGAACGAGGGGAGCTCCTCCACCAACGGTTGTAAGACCGAATCAATCCATTTGTTTACCCTTTCTAAGTAACTACCATTACCAGACACAATGGGGCGTCCTGGTGGTGTAACCATATCCTTATGTGTCTTAGGAAGTAGATAAAAAGTTGGTACTGTTGGTTCAGTCACCACAAGTGCTGTGTATAGTTCTCTAGAGATGATGCAATCCTCTACACCTTTTTCAAGTATCCCCCTGAGTTGTGAGCAGTAGGCGGACAAGGGGTTGAACGTCAATTTTTTGTAACACGTAGGGTTCAGTAGCTGACGCATAGCCTCTTTCACGTACATGGCTTGTGGCCATAATACAATGTTACCCCCCTTGTCCGCCGGCTTGATCACAACTCCAGGAAGATCCCGAAGCTGTTTTAGCCGCTGTCTCTCTTGTCTAGTGAGATTGTCATTTTTGATGGTTTGGGGAATTTTAGTTAATTCCTCACTCACCACCTTAACAAAGGTTTCAATAGCACTGCAACTGGCCAATGGAGGAAACCTCTTTGATCGCACACGAATTGCAGGTGGAACCCTACCTCCTTCTTCCATCGCCTCTTCTCTAGCCAGCTCCTCCAAAATCCTCAGGGCCGATTGTTCACTCTCTGTGGGGAACAATTCATGAAGGGTATTATCAAAAAAATGTCGTTTAAAAAGCAGGGATCGAGCGAATAGATGTAAATCCTTAATTACCGTAAAATGATCTAAACCTGCCGTAGGTGAAAACGATAAACCCCTACATAAGAGTAAGCAATCAGCCCGGGATAGAGGGTATTCACTCAGGTTTATTACCTTATTGTCCTCTCTAGGGACTTCAGGATCACGTGCTTTGTATCTCCTATAGGGATGGAAGTTTTGTCTTCTCGTGCGATTATAGCTTGCGCCTGAGCGTGTAACCGCAGATGACGCCGAACTATCAGACTGGGATCCATGTGACGAAAGAGAAGTATTGGATCCACTCCGTGGTAACTGATGATGTTGCATCGGTGTTTTCCTCCACATATATACTTTCTGGGATTGGTAGTCTTTTAGGTCACGATTAAATTTGGAGGACTGGGTATCACTGATTTTTTTGACTGTTGACTCCATAATTTTATCCATTTGTGCATCATAATTTTTAATTTGCTCATCCGAGCATTTCCCCCGCAACTCTAATAATGTGGAATCTATCTCTTTATCGAGTCCAACAATGGTTTTTATGTTGAGTTCAATAAGTAGCTTCATCAAAGTTCCTGAACAAATCCCACAAGCCTCCTCCCACTTAGACACAAACTCGCCGTCCTCAACGGGAAACGTTGGCACAACTCGAACACGAAGGCCCCTGGGGATCATATTTTTCTATAGATATTTTTCTAGAAACAATCGAAAAATATGATCCCCAGGGGCCTTCGTGTTCGAGTTGTGCCAACGTTTCCCGTTGAGGACGGCGAGTTTGTGTCTAAGTGGGAGGAGGCTTGTGGGATTTGTTCAGGAACTTTGATGAAGCTACTTATTGAACTCAACATAAAAACCATTGTTGGACTCGATAAAGAGATAGATTCCACATTATTAGAGTTGCGGGGGAAATGCTCGGATGAGCAAATTAAAAATTATGATGCACAAATGGATAAAATTATGGAGTCAACAGTCAAAAAAATCAGTGATACCCAGTCCTCCAAATTTAATCGTGACCTAAAAGACTACCAATCCCAGAAAGTATATATGTGGAGGAAAACACCGATGCAACATCATCAGTTACCACGGAGTGGATCCAATACTTCTCTTTCGTCACATGGATCCCAGTCTGATAGTTCGGCGTCATCTGCGGTTACACGCTCAGGCGCAAGCTATAATCGCACGAGAAGACAAAACTTCCATCCCTATAGGAGATACAAAGCACGTGATCCTGAAGTCCCTAGAGAGGACAATAAGGTAATAAACCTGAGTGAATACCCTCTATCCCGGGCTGATTGCTTACTCTTATGTAGGGGTTTATCGTTTTCACCTACGGCAGGTTTAGATCATTTTACGGTAATTAAGGATTTACATCTATTCGCTCGATCCCTGCTTTTTAAACGACATTTTTTTGATAATACCCTTCATGAATTGTTCCCCACAGAGAGTGAACAATCGGCCCTGAGGATTTTGGAGGAGCTGGCTAGAGAAGAGGCGATGGAAGAAGGAGGTAGGGTTCCACCTGCAATTCGTGTGCGATCAAAGAGGTTTCCTCCATTGGCCAGTTGCAGTGCTATTGAAACCTTTGTTAAGGTGGTGAGTGAGGAATTAACTAAAATTCCCCAAACCATCAAAAATGACAATCTCACTAGACAAGAGAGACAGCGGCTAAAACAGCTTCGGGATCTTCCTGGAGTTGTGATCAAGCCGGCGGACAAGGGGGGTAACATTGTATTATGGCCACAAGCCATGTACGTGAAAGAGGCTATGCGTCAGCTACTGAACCCTACGTGTTACAAAAAATTGACGTTCAACCCCTTGTCCGCCTACTGCTCACAACTCAGGGGGATACTTGAAAAAGGTGTAGAGGATTGCATCATCTCTAGAGAACTATACACAGCACTTGTGGTGACTGAACCAACAGTACCAACTTTTTATCTACTTCCTAAGACACATAAGGATATGGTTACACCACCAGGACGCCCCATTGTGTCTGGTAATGGTAGTTACTTAGAAAGGGTAAACAAATGGATTGATTCGGTCTTACAACCGTTGGTGGAGGAGCTCCCCTCGTTCTTGAAGGACACAAATCAATTATTAAAAAGGGTGGATGATCTACACTTGGGGGCGGACACTGTGATGGGGGCGATAGATGTGGAATCATTGTACACGAGTATTCGCCACTGTGATGGTCTGGCTGCCACCCGGTTTTTCCTGTCTACATCTAGTCTGTCCCCTAATTTTGTTGCCTTTCTTTTGGAGGTACTCAGTTTCGCTCTCACGCACAATTTTTTCACCTTTAGGGGGTCCTTCTTCCTGCAGCTCCAGGGAACAGCCATGGGGGCGGCCTTCGCGCCCTCCTATGCCAATCTGTTCCTGGGGCTGTGGGAGAGGGACCTCCTTTTGTCAGAGGGTCTGTCGTCTATGGAGCGCGTCCTTTTATGGGCGCGCTACATCGACGACATTCTCATTATCTGGCAGGGTGATAGTCATTCCTTTTTTGAATTGGTGACCACTTTAAATGAGAATTCTTATAATATAAGGCTGACCGCGACATGTGATAGATCAAACATTGAGTTCCTAGATGTGAAATTACAAAGAGATAGTTCGGATACAGTGCAAACTACTATCTATCGTAAACCTACTGCCTCAAATATGCTGCTCCATGCGACCTCTTCACACCCCACTCATATGGTACGTGCGGTCCCGATAGGGCAGTTTTTACGCCTACGCCGTTTATGTTCTACTGATTCAGATTTTGAATCACAGGCTAGGGACCTTTGTTCACGTTTCAAAGAAAGGGGTTACAGCAATCGGTCCATTAAGCGAGCATATTTGAGGGCTAAATATAGCAAAAGGAGTGTCTTGCTTTATGGTGGCCAGACTAGTGGTAGCACTTCTGAAGCAGTAAGATTTGTCACCAAATATAATTCAAGGGCGGGAGCAATTAGACAGGCATTGGAACGAGCATGGCCGATACTTAGAACAGATGCAACACTGCTAAAACTATTGCCCAGCCGACCGTCCATTACATTTAGGAGGTCTAAAAATATGCGTGACCACTTAGTCCGCAGCCATTTTGTTGAGTATTCCCCAAGGACATTTTTAAATAATCCACGTCATTTACCCAGGGGTGGCTGTCGAACGTGTGGGCACTGTGTTGCATGCTGCAATATCTCTAGAGATGACACGTTCACCGATTCATCAGGACAAAAGAGCTTTAAAATTACTAAGTCTATCACCTGTACATCCAAAAATGTGATCTATTACGCGGTTTGTCCCTGTCCCCTTATATATGTGGGGCTGACAACCCGTCAGCTTAAAATAAGGGTGCGGGAACATGTGCTCGGTATAGAAGCAGCTGTCACTGCACTTGATCCTAGCACATTAAAAACAATACCCAGGCACTTTAGGTCCCATCACGGTTGTGACAGCAAGGGCCTACGGGTGAAAGGGATAGATATGCTTGAACCGGGCATTAGGGGGGGCAACATCTCCCAACGTTTGGCACAACTCGAAACACGATGGATGTGGACTTTGAACACCATCCACCCTCATGGGTTAAATGAAACTATTAGCTTTGCACCTTTTCTGTGATCCCTTACTTAATCAATACTTTAATTGGGGTGTTTTGTCCCCCGTTTTATGGCCACTATGTTTGATTTTACCTTTTTATCATTCAGATACGTTAGCATTTGGCCATGCGTGTTGTCGCTGCAAAGGGACGTCGCGTCCTTGGTCCTCGTTGAATGTGAGGGTCAAGCGAATGAAGACCGCCATTTGATGGAAACAGTGTCCTTAAGAAATAGTGCTATAGTATCTCTTATATATATGTATATGTTTATATATGTTGCATTTCTCTGTTATGGGGTTTGTTTTGTATTTTTTCTTTCGCCTTGTGTTTGACACATATTTGGTAATGTTTTACAATATATAACTGCAAACGGTTATACAATTAGAGTTAGCAAACATATGTGTCATCAGCTTTGAGTCACTTTTAACATGGGTATTTTTGTGGGATGGTTTGTTTGGTTTTTCATTTATATTCTTCTTTCTTTTGTGTACATATATTCCTAATGGTGTATGCCACTAGGTTTTCAGCTTCTTTTTCCCCATATTTATCTCCCCCTCCTTTTTTCTTTTTGTTTTCTGAGGTTATATGTGTACATCTAAAGATAGGGAGGTTCCTTTAAGTATTGTCACTGTATATTATATGTAGGTGCCCCTCGATTGCCCTGGCGTGGTCTGTACGCGTGCGCGCCTGTTTTCGGCTGCTCTGGGCGGCTTGCGGCGTCTCTATGTTGTGATGGTTGCCATGGCTATGGCGGCCTCTCACATGACGCCGCCGCCGCCCGCCGCCGCCGTGTCCATGGCGACGCCTGCGTCACATCCGGCCTTCGTCCCGGCAATCGAGGAGACACACATATTTAAACCCCGCTTCCGGAGTGAGCTAACACGCCCCCTGACGAAGGAGCTTCCGCTCCGAAACGCGCGTCGGGTGCCCGTGCGGTGACCGTTCCTGGCTTCCTCCTCCACATCCCCCTGCTTACAGGTAAACTCCCGACCGCTATTGCGGTGATTAGTCCTGGTTTTCCAGGCATAGACAGTTGGAGCTGCACGGTCTTTGATGACCAGGGGGGTACAATTTACATGATATTGACTGGATGTTATTTGGAGTAGGTAGCTGTTGGGCTCGGGTCCGCACGGTTTCTATACATGGTGACCATGTTATAGGTGCACAGCCACCATTTTAGCACCTTGTTCCATTTTCTGTCCTGAGCCTTATTAAGTGTGTTACTTATTTGTGGTTATTTTCAATAAAGATTTTGTTGCATTAATACCCAGTTTGGTCGTTTCTTATGTGGTTTTCCACATTCCCATTGTATCAATAAATCTAGGTAAAAGCACAACACTTATATTAGACAAAAACATAAATCAGTTTTTACACTTCTACTAATACCGGCCCAGCACCCGGTCATCCTAACTCCAAGCAACTAGCGTCAGATCCTCATAAGGGGCCACTGACAATCAAAAAATACTAAAACAATGTATTAAAAGTCACATTAAAGGGAACCTGTCACCAGTTTTGTCATATAGTAACTAAAACCATTTACATTCCCTTTATCAGACTTGTCGTTTTTTATGTATTGTAAAGTCTTTTTCAAATTATTATTTAGCTTATCGAGATACAGAAAGCAGCCAAACCACAAACAGACATAAATCATAATTTGTTAATACATATTTTTTGTACTTTCTATGGCCTTACCAGGAGTGGACCGAACAGTCAGGCCCATCTTTACACTCCAACGTGTAGGGAGAATTTGTGGGCTATTCCTGTGGCACACCATGGACTGGTGACTCCTGGAGGTTTCTGGCCTTAGATCGTCAAGTTCAACCAGAAAATACTGGTTATTGAAGACCTGGAAGACAGAGGCACACAGATTTATCACTTTACGTTTTCAGCTGTTATTTTAGTGGCATATTTCTTATTGTTTTAAAAGGGATTATCCAGATCTGTGATGAAAATCCCTGTAGACTTCTTAATCCCCACAGGGTGGTCAGATTCTCCAGTGCTGGTGACAAGAGCGGGTGGTCATGTGACTGCAAATATAACATATTCATGCTTCCTGTCACATTCCAACTAGACATGTGAGGTTTCGCTTATCCCCTTAGCCCCAGAGGTAGTTTCGTTTTTTGCTCCCCTTCTTCCCAGAGCCATAACTTTTTCATTTTTCTGTCAATATGACCATGTGAGGGCTGTTTTTTTTTTTTGCAGGACAAGTTGTACTTTTGAACGACATCATTGGTTTTAACATATCATGTCCTGGAAAATGGAAAAAAATTACAAGTGCGATGAAATTGAAATTGCAAAAAAAGTGCAATCCCACAGTTTGTTTGTTTTTTACCATGTTCACTAAATGTTAAAACCAACCTGCCATTAGGATTCTCCAGGTCATTACGAGTTCATATATTAAAAAAGAACCTAGACATGCTTGGTTTGTAAGTGGTGAAAAGAAATTTTAAAGTTTGTAAAAAAAAAATTGCATCATTTTCCAATACCCGTAGCGTCTCCATTTTTCGTGATCTCTGGTTGGGTGAGGGCTTAGGCTAGGTTCACATTGCGTTAGGGCAATCCGTTAAGCGCATAACGCTAGCGGATTGCGCTAACGCAATGTTACTCTAGGGTCCACGTTCGGCGTCCCCGCTAGCGCAGATCCCCGATCTGCGCTAGTGAGGAACGGACCTCGGGCGCACCTCGGACGCTGCAAGCAGCGTCCGAGGTCCGTCACAAAAGAACGGCACATGGCTAGCGCGTGCCGAAAATGGCATGTGCTAGCGATGCGCTACAGGGAAAAATCACATTGCTGTCAATGGGTGCGCTAACGGACCTGTTGCACGGCGTTAATTGCGACATTTTCGACGTGCAACGCAGTCCGTTAGCGTTAACCCATTAAGGCAATGTGAACCTAGCCTTATTTTTTGCATGCCGGGCTCATTTTTTTAATGATACTATTTTGGTGCAAATATGATCTTTTGATCGCCCATTATTGCATTTTAATGCAATGTTGCCGCATCCAAAAACTGTAATTCTGACAATACCAAATACGGTATTTTTGTTTATGATTGATTTTTATTTTTGTTTTATTTTGAATTCGGTGAAAATGGGGTGATTTTAACTTTTATATTTTTTTTTAATTTTTAAAATATTTTTAAAAACTAAAAAAGGGGCCACACACTGTGAGGAACATAGAAATTGGCCTATTTTATCCTGCAACAGACCCTTCCGAGTGCATGTTGTATTGATTCTTTGTACACATCTCTTTGCACAGTGACACTGCGTATATGCTATGAATATTAGGACAACCCTTTTTGATTTATGTAGTGTAACAATTCAGCAGTCTCTGCAGACTTTCATCACAAATCTGGGCAACCCCTTTAACTGCATTTTTGTTATGGACTGGTAATTTAGGAGCGACATGCGACTAGCTCTGGGCAGGTGGTAACTATACAGACCGCAGTTCCTGATCTTAACACAACACTAGCAGTAGCCGTGGGATGTTCCTGTCACTCCCTGGACACCTCGTCACAGCCGGAGAACTAGCTACCCCTAAAAGGTAGAAACAGGAAAGCTATCTTGCCTCAGAGAAAATCCCCAAAGGATAGGACAGCCCCCCACAAATATTGACTGTGAGAGGAGAAGGAAATGACATACGTAGTATGAAACAAGATTTAGCAAAGGAGGCCAATTCTAGCTAGATAGATAGTACAGGAAAGAACACTGTGCGGTCAGTAATAAAAACTAGAAAAAGTCCACCGCAGAGATATGCAAAAATCTCCACACCTGACTAAAGGTGTGGAGGGCAAAAACTGCAGCCCAGAGCTTCCAGCTTAGCTGAATAGATCCATACTGATAAGCTGGACAAATGAGCAAAACCTAGAATGTGCTGAACAATAAAGTCCACAACAAGTGGACAGCAAAAGGACAAAAGGACTTATCTTTGCTGAACTGGACAGAGTGTCAGGGAAATCCAAAATAGCAGTGGCTCCAAGCAGGAACAATTGACAACTGGCATTGATTGAGGAATAAGGCCAGACTAAAATAGCCGAGCCAGAAAGACGATCAGTGGGAGCAGCTGCTGATGCTAAATCCAAGAAGCAGCTATACCACTCAAAACCACAGGAGGGAGCCCAAGAGCAGAATTCACAACAATTTTTTATGCAGTCAGATGTTACTCTGAAGTCAATAGTTCACATAGAACACGTTTTGATTTCTGTCACTTTTTGTACGTGTGGGCATTTTAAACAGGTTTTTTTTTTTTTTTAAATTCCCATAAGCTTATTACAGGACTTAAATGACCCCCAAAAACTCCATGTACCAAATTATGCTAAACACGGCAAAAAGCTGTGTTACATATTTAAAAAGGGTATTTTAAAATTAGCTTTTTTGCTCTCATGTGTTTTAAAATGCCAGAAAGCCAGGGTGGGCTGAGGTAAGAAGAGGCTGCTCTCATTGCTCTCCACCCTATCTGATCTAATACTGGAGGTATCACATGTACTCATGTAAGTAGAAGTAAACACTGCTGTCCACCATGTCTATCTGATCTAATACTGGAGATTTCAGGGGTGCAGAGGTAAGAAGAGGCTGCTCACACTGCTGTCCACGCTGTCTATCTGATCTAATACTGGAGATATCAGCAGTGCTGAGGTAAGAAGAGGCTGCTCACACTGCTGTCCACGCTGTCTTTCTGATCTAATATTGGATATTTCACGGGTGCCGAGGTAAGAAGAGGCTGCTCATGCTGTTGTCTACTCTTTCTTTCTGGATGCTGAAAGGTTGCTATGACCTAGATATAGTTGGTCAGTACCTGCTATAAATTACATCCAGGTCACAGCAGTGTAACTTCCTTCTGTGCAAGCTTACAGGCACATATCCAAATAATATTAAAGGACAGATTTCTAAGTGAAATTTTAATTTCTGTTAGTGCAATTTTAATCTACTAAAGCGACTAGCTCTCTAGATAAATATGTCATTTACTAATCAAAGGTATATAAAAATTCAATTTATTGTGTAATTTTATCACTATTTATATTTTCCCATTCCTGGAGAATACCATTAACGCATACGTCATGAGATGCTCATGCCTTATCTGTCCAAAAAGGTCTATGGCAAATGTGAACTTCCATGATATACATTTAATTTTTAAATTATTTTTTTTTGATTCAGTGTATGAATTAGTGCGGTCTACATTGCCTTTAACCCCCAGTATACTGGAGGTATATATCAATCTGATGAAGGCCTACAAGACACTTACATTATGGACACATTTCGCTTGATACTAAACGTACGGCAAAAGCCCGGTGTAGTTATGCAGTTTTCGGCACACCTGTTACCTTATTCACTGTTGCAGGAACAATGCACGATGGGTCTTTGTGGTTTATTGCCTCTAATTTCATGCCAGTAGTGAATGTATGATTGGGAATCTGTGTCTGTTCCTAGAAAACAAAATCAGCACAGATACATGAATGGCACATATAGTAAAAATATTTACATTTTATCATTTGTTTTTAATGTATATATTGTGTATTTAATTCTTAATGAATACACAGCTAGAGTTTTTGTCTAACACAGCATATCAAAACACAACCAAAACAAAAATAAATGCATAGGACTGTTGATTTAGAATGGAAAACTAGACAAAATGTGTTAAAATACATAGGGAATTCGTGTTAATCTCATCTACATTGTGTGCAGAATTATTAGGCAAGTTGTTTTTTGATCACATGATACTTTTTATACATGTTGTCCTACTCCAAGCTGTTCAGGCTTGAGAGCCAACTACTAATTAAGTAAATCAGGTGATGTGCATCTCTGTAATGAGGAGGGGTGTTGTCTCATGACATCAAAACCCTATATAAGGTGTGCTTAATTATTAGGTAACTTCCTTTCTTTTGGCAAAATGGGTCAGAAGAGAGATTTGACGGGCTCTGAAAAGTCCAAAATTGTGAGATGTCTTGCAGAGGGATGCAGCAGTCTTGAAATTGCCAAACTTTTGAAGCGTGATCACCGAACAATCAAGCGTTTCATGGCAAATAGCCAACAGGGTCGCAAGAAGCGTGTTGGGCAAAAAAGGCGCAAAATAACTGCCCATGAATTGAGGAAAATCAAGCGTGAAGCTGCCAAGATGCCATTTGCCACCAATTTTGCCATATTTCAGAGCTGCAACGTTAATGGAGTAACAAAAAGCACAAGGTGTGCGACACTCAGGGACATGGCCAAGGTAAGGAAGGCTGAAAAACGACCACCTTTGAACAAGAAACATAAGATAAAACGTCAAGACTGGGCCAAGAAATTTCTTAAGACTGACTTTTCAAATGTTTTATGGACTGATGAAATGAGAGTGACTCTTGATGGGCCAGATGGATGGGCCAGAGAGCTCCACTCCGACTCAGATGCCAGCATTGTGGAGGTGGGGTACTGGTATGGGCTGGTATCATCAAAGATGAACTTGTGGGACCTTTTCGGGTTGAGGATGGAGTGAAGCTCAACTCCCAGACCTACTGCCAGTTTCTGGAAGACAACTTCTTCAAGCAGTGGTACAGGAAGAAGTCGGTATCGTTCCAAGAAAAACCTGATTTTCATGCAGGACAATGCTCCATCACATGCCTCCAACTACTCCACAGCGTGGCTGGCCAGTAAAGGTCTCAAAGAAGAAATAATGACATGGCCCCCTTGTTCACCTGATCTGAACCCATAGAGAACCTGTGGTCCCTCATACAATGTGAGATCTACAGGGAGGGAAAACAGTCCACCTCTTGGAACAGTGTCTGGGAGGCTGTGGTGGCTGCTGCACGCAATGTTGGTCGTAAACAGATCAAGCAACTGATAGGATCTATGGATGGAGGCGGCTGAGTGTCATCATAAAGAAAGGTGGCTATATTGGTCACTAATTTTTGGGGTTTTGTTTTTCTATGTCAGAAACGTTTATTTCTAAACTTTGTGCAGTTATATTGGTTTACCTGGTGAAAATAAACAAGTGAGATGGGAATATATTTGGTTTTTATTAAGTTGCCTAAGAATTCTGCACAGTAATAGTTACCTGCACAAACAGATATCCTCCTAAGATAGCCAAATCTAAAAAAAAAACAAAAAAAAAAACACTCCAACTTCCAAAAATATTAAGCTTTGATATTTATCAGTCTTTTGGGTTGATTGAGAACATAGTTGTTGATCAATAATAAAAATAATCCTCTAAAATACAACTTGCCTAATAATTCTGCACACAGTATATATCACGTAGGTTGGGTCCATTAGTGCCCTTATTTGACAAACCCAGATTTCTCCCCTACTTCATGTGTGGACTCCTTTCTAATCTAGGACAGATCCGCTTGGGTTAGATTGAGACATTCTCATGGGATCAGGCTCTTGTCCTTTCTTTACAGAACTCGGTGGCTTTTGTCCAGGTAGGTGTCTATCCTGGCTGGCATATTTCTGACCAGTATAAAGGAAGATATCACCCTGATTGAAACTTCAAAATAGGTCCTTATACTTAACTTTTATCTTGTTCAAGTGCTTCTCACAAAATTATAATATCAAAAAAATAATTTCAGTTCTTCAATACAAAAAGTAAAATTCACATATTATAGGAGTCATTACAGAGTGATCTATTTCAAGTGTTTATTTCTGTTAATGTTGATTATGGCTTACAGCTAGGGATGATCGAATAGCTTTGGATAAGTGCTTTTCCGAAAAGCTACTGCGCTTCCCGAATAGCTGCCTCAGTAAACTGAATACCTGGAACGCTCCTGATAATCAGCTGTTCGGCGCCCCAGCTGCATGTGTCGTGGCCGTGTGACAATCACAATACATGCATGGAGAACCTGGGTGTTGCGACTGTCACACAGCCACGACGCACCACGACACATGCAGCTTTGGCGCCGAACAGCTGATGATCGGGAGCGCTCCAGGTATCCAGGTTACCGAGGCAGCTATTTGGGAAGCACTATAGCTATTCGGAAAAGCACTTATCCAAAGCTAATCGATCATCCCTACTTACAGCCAATGAAAACCCAAAAGTCATTATCTCAGTAAATTAGAATTCTTTATAACACCAGCTTGAAAAAGGATTTTAAAATCCAAAATTTTGGCCTACTGAAATGTATGTTCAGTAAATGCACTCAATACATGGTCGGGCTCCTTTTGCATCAATGCGGTGTGGCATGGAGGTGAGGTGCTGAGGTGTTATGGAAGCCCAGGTTGCTTTGATAGCAGCCTTCTGCTTGTCTGCATTGTTGGATCTGGTGTCTCATCTTCCTCTTGACAATATCATATAGATTCTCTATGGGTTAAGGTCAGGCGAGTTTGAGGGCCAATCAAGCACAGTGATACTGTTGTTTCTAAACCAGGTGTTGGTACTTT
Organism: Ranitomeya variabilis; assembly: GCF_051348905.1. Taxonomy (NCBI): domain Eukaryota; kingdom Metazoa; phylum Chordata; class Amphibia; order Anura; family Dendrobatidae; genus Ranitomeya; species Ranitomeya variabilis. The sequence goes on along the minus strand of NC_135239.1, from coordinate 169,971,381 downwards.
TAGCAGTGTGGACAGGTGTCAAGTCCTGTTGGAGAATGAGATTTCCATCTCCAAAAAGCTTGTCGGTAGAGAGAAGCATGAAGTGGTCAAAAATTTCTGCGCTGACTTTAGTCTTGATAAAACACAGTGGACCTACACCGGCAGATGACATGGCTCCCCAAAGCATCACTGATTGTGGAAACTTCACACTAGACCTCAAGCAGCTTGGATTGTGGCCTCTCCACTCTTCCTCCAGACTCTGGGACCTTGACTTCCAAATGAAATGCAAAATGTACTTTCATCTGAAAACAACACCTTGGACCACCGAGCAACAGTCCAGTTAATTTTTCTCCTTGGCCCAGGTAAGATGCTTCTGGGGTTGTCTATTGGTCATGAGTGGCTGGACACAAGGAATGCGACACTTGTAGCCCATGTCCTGGATATGTCTGTGTGTGTATGGTCGCTCTTGAAACACTGACTCCAGCAGCAGTCCGCCCCTTGTGAATCTCGCCCAAATTTTTGAATGGCCTTTTCTTAACAATCCTTTCAAGGCTGCGGTTATCCCGATTGCTTCTGCACCTTCTTCTACCACACTTTTTCCTTCCACTCAACTTTCCATTAATATGCTTGGATTCAGCACTCTGAACAGCCAGCTTCTTTAGCAATGACCTTTTGTGGCTTACCATCCTTGTGGAGAGTGTCAATGACTGCCTTCTGTACATGTGTCAAATCAGCAATCTTTCCCATGATTGTGGAGCCTACTGAACTAGACTAAAGGTACCTTCACACGAAGCGACGCTGCAGCGATAGCGACAACAATGCCGATCGCTGCAGCGTCGCTGTTTGGTCGCTGGAGAGCTGTCACACAGACCGCTCTCCAGCGACCAACGATGCCGAGGTCCCCGGGTAACCAGGGTAAACATTGGGTTACTAAGCGCAGGGCCGCGCTTAGTAACCCGATGTTTACCCTGGTTACCAGCGTAAAAGTAAAAAAAACAAACAGTACATGCTCACCTGCGCGTCCCCCAGCGTCTGCTTCCTGACACTGACTGAGCTCCGGCCCTAACAGCACAGCGGTGACGTCACCGCTGTGCTTTCACTTTCACTTTAGGGCCGGGCTCAGTCAGTGTCAGGAAGCAGACGCTGGGGGACGCGCAGGTGAGTATGTACTGTTTGTTTTTTTTACTTTTACGCTGGTAACCACGGTAAACATTGGGTTACTAAGCGCGGCCCTGCGCTTGGTAACCCGATGTTTACCCTGGTTACCAGTGTAAAATATCGCTGGTATCGTTGCTTTTGCTTTCAAACACAACGATACACGGCGATCGGACGACCAAATAAAGTTCTGGACTTTATTCAGCGACCAGCGACATCACAGCAGGATCCTGATCGCTGCTGCGTGTCAAACGAAACGATATCACTAGCGAGGACGCTGCAACGTCACGGATCGCTAGCGATATCGTTACAAAGTCGTTTCGTGTGAAGGTACCTTAAGGGACCTTTGTAAATGCTTAGGAAGCCTTTGCAGGTGTTTTTTTTTATTATTAATTATTCTAATTTACGGAGATAATGACTTTTGGGGTTTCATTGGCAGTACGCCGTAATAATCAACATTAATAGAAATAAACACTTGAAATAGATCACTTGGTTTGCAATGACTCTATATAATATGAATTTCACTTTTTGTATTCAAGAACTGAAATAAATTAACTTTTTGATGATATTCTAATTTTGTGAGAAGCACCTGTATATACAAAGCAACACAAAAAGACATCTGCAATGACCCTGTACCCCAGGAGTTCCCAACTTGTGGCTCAGGAGCCACATGTGACTCACAGGCCCATGATGTGTGGCTCATGGATGCCTGCCAGCTTGATGCATTAGCACCAGGTCTAACAAAGATCTATGAAGAGCAGATCTGAATGTGCATATTCTGGCCTTGGGAATTTGTAGACAATTTAAGCATGTTAAGCTGGAGACCAGGTGATGCCTACTGTCAGAGGAGGCGCTTTAAGCTGGATGAAACAGTGTGGTTGGAGTGATCAATGCGAGAATACTGAACGGAGCTATTGTGGGAACCTCTGGATATTGGTATTCTGCATTGGTGGGATTTCTGTGGAAAAGCTTTGGCTGTCGTTATACTAGTAACGGGGGCTCTGTATTACGCTACTGTTATGGGGTGGGAGCTGGATATGGCTTGCAACTCTCATTTAGACCTAATGGTGGATCACGACTCTCTCTCAAAGCTGAATGTGGCTGTCAAGGTCAGAAAGGTTGGGTTCCACTGCTCTACCCTTTACTGGGTCTTGAGAGGAGAAACTAGGCAGCCACATTTCATAGGAGGATTGGCAAAAAACATTCATAGTCTGTCACAAATTACCTATTACTTCCCATGTTCGGGAGAAAAACCATAAGATTTTCTCTAGATGGTACCATTGCCCCACTATGCTACATTGGATCTTCCCCTCTGTCGGGCTTGTGGGATGCCCACTCGGTTGTGGAATTCAATGTTCTCACTGTACAATAGTCTCACTGGTAGCAGAGTCACACCCTCTCCCCAAATAGGCTACTCTCCATTACTCCGGATTCAATCTCAAAAGGCAAAGAAAGATCCTTACACACCAACAGCTGTTAAGTCAATTACTCCACGTCACTGGAAATCCACAAAAAGGCTCACTGAATGGGTGGAAGAGGTTAATAATAATAATATGAAATTGGAAAACATAATTGCACATGATAATCACAACAAGGCCTTCCATCGTCAATGGACATGTTGGATATTATTCAGTGAGGGGAATGACCTGGCAATTTGGCTGAAAGAAAAGAATACTTAAAATAGCGTGTTTGGGTAGACTGATCCCCTCTAAAGTGCTGGCTTCAATAAGTTGTGTTTTGTTTTTTAATTATTACTTCCCTACCTCCCTTTCCTTCCCGTTCTCTTTTTCCACCCATCCTTTCTTCCTTACATTCCTCTTGCACATACATATCTATTTGATTTATGCAAAAGCATACACTCATAATTAATCAAACTGATTATACGCATATCTAATGTTTAACGACAACTTAACTTATTATTGATTGTAACTTGAATGTTCTGTTTTCCTACCAGTGTTGTTAAAACTCAAAAACATTTAGAGTAACACAAATGTATTATATAGATTTATTACACATACAGTGGGGCAAAAAAGTATTTAGTCAGTCAGCAATAGTGCAAGTTCCACCACTTAAAAAGATGAGAGGCGTCTGTAATTTACATCATAGGTAGACCTCAACTATGGGAGACAAACTGAGTCAAAAAAATCCAGAAAATCACATTGTCTGTTTTTTTAACATTTAATTTGCATATTATGGTGGAAAATAAGTATTTGGTCAGAAACAAACAATCAAGATTTCTGGCTCTCACAGACCTGTAACTTCTTCTTTAAGAGTCTCCTCTTTCCTCCACTCATTACCTGTAGTAATGGCACCTGTTTAAACTTGTTATCAGTATAAAAAGACACCTGTGCACACCCTCAAACAGTCTGACTCCAAACTCCACTATGGTGAAGACCAAAGAGCTGTCAAAGGACACCAGAAACAAAATTGTAGCCCTGCACCAGGCTGGGAAGACTGAATCTGCAATAGCCAACCAGCTTGGAGTGAAGAAATCAACAGTGGGAGCAATAATTAGAAAATGGAAGACATACAAGACCACTGATAATCTCCCTCGATCTGGGGCTCCACGCAAAATCCCACCCCGTGGGGTCAGAATGATCACAAGAACGGTGAGCAAAAATCCCAGAACCACGCGGGGGGACCTAGTGAATGAACTGCAGAGAGCTGGGACCAATGTAACAAGGCCTACCATAAGTAACACTACGCCACCATGGACTCAGATCCTGCAGTGCCAGACGTGTCCCACTGCTTAAGCCAGTACATGTCCGGGCCCGTCTGAAGTTTGCTAGAGAGCATTTGGATGATCCAGAGGAGTTTTGGGAGAATGTCCTATTGTCTGATGAAACCAAACTGGAACTGTTTGGTAGAAACTCAACTTGTCGTGTTTGGAGGAAAAAGAATACCGAGTTGCATCCATCAAACACCATACCTACTGTAAAGCATGGTGGTGGAAACATCATGCTTTGGGGCTGTTTCTCTGCAAAGGGGCCAGGACGACTGATCCGGGTACATGAAAGAATGAATGGGGCCATGTATCGTGAGATTTTGAGTGCAAACATCCTTCCATCAGCAAGGGCATTGAAGATGAAACGTGGCTGGGTCTTTCAACATGACAATGATCCAAAGCACACCGCCAGGGCAAGGAAGGAGTGGCTTCGTAAGAAGCATTTCAAGGTCCTGGAGTGGCCTAGCCAGTCTCCAGATCTCAACCCTATAGAAAACCTTTGGAGGGAGTTGAAAGTCCGTGTTGCCAAGCGAAAAGCCAAAAACATCACTGCTCTAGAGGAGATCTGCATGGAGGAATGGGCCAACATACCAACAACAGTGTGTGGCAACCTTGTGAAGACTTACAGAAAACATTTGACCTCTGTCATTGCCAACAAAGGATATTTTACAAAGTATTTAGATGAAATTTTGTTTCTGACCAAATACTTATTTTCCACCATAATATGCAAATTAAATGTTAAAAAAAACAGACAATGATTTTCTGGATTTTTTTTTCTCAGTTTGTCTCCCATAGTTGAGGTCTACCTATGAGGTAAATTACAGACGCCTCTTATCTTTTTAAGTGGTGGAACTTGCACTATTGCTGACTGACTAAATACTTTTTTTCCCCACTGTAAGTAATCTAGTATCTGCTAACAGCCCTCTCATTTGACACCCTATATATGTGCAAGCTCAGATTACCCAAGCATACGTGTGTTTTCTATGTGTACGTGGGGCTAAAATGGTTTTCTGAAAAATGGCCCAACCTAAAAATTCTGGTGGGACTGGCTAACCATGACATGTATGGTGACATCCCAACTTTTACCGCCAAGGATCAGATAGAACTATGTACATTCCTTGTTTTACTACTAAATTATGGCAAGGTTTTCAGACTGACTAATGGGTTTGGGGGCCTTAATACTGAGTGTCTAAGTATCACCAACTTTTCACATCAGTAGATCAATTCCATACAAGAATAAATTCCCACCTTATACAATCACCATACACTGTTACTAACCTGGAAAAAGTCGCCTGGTATAACGTTTTCAGGGTCTTCTAAGCACTTGGCCAATATTTCTTTCCATTTTTCCTCCGTGTTCAGATGAACAATTTCTGCATTACGAAAAGAGAAAACCTGAATTACTTTCCTTGCTGTGGATTTGCACAAGAACAATGACCTGTACAATAAATGCACTTACCTTGGGGAGGATTTATTTCAAAGCCATTCTTACTAGCCCACCCAAGTTCATGCAAGGACGGGTTAAGGTAGAAGCAGTGCAGACTTGGCCACTCGGGGGCGCCTTCATATTGCAGCTCAAGTCTACCGCCAATGTTGTCTACCACGTGAACTGGCCAGGCAGCCAAGGAGTCTTGAGAGTGCTGCAGCTCCAGTCTGCAACCAGGCCCAAACAGATCTAATGGATCTTTTCCCCTCTGTGGCTGAATGGAGATGAAACATTTTACTTAGCAAAACATTATATCACTAGAATAAACCAAAGTTATCAATGCAGGCTTACACCAACAATACACAACTGAACTACAGTACAGACCAAAAGTTTGGACACACCTTCTCATTTAAAGATTTTTCTGTATTTTCATGACTATGAAAATTGTACATTCACACTGAAGGCTTCAAAACTATGAATTAACACATGTGGAATTATATACTTTACAAAAAAGTGTGAAACAACTTTAATTATGTCTTATATTCTAGGTTCTTCAAAGTAGCCACCTTTTGCTTTGATGACTGCTTTGCACACTCTTGGCATTCTCTTGATGAGCTTCAAGAGGTAGTCACCAGGAATGGTTTTCACTTTACAGGTGTGCCCTGTCAGGTTTAATCAGTGGGATTTCTTGCCTTATAAATGGTGTTGGGACCATCAGTTGTGTTGAGCAGAAGTCTGGTGGATACACAGCTGATATAGACTGTTAGAATTTGTATTAGGGTGCCGTCACACTAGCAGTATTTGGTCAGTATTTTACATCAGTATTTGCAAGCCTAAACCAGGAGTGGGTGATAAATGCAGAAGTGGTGCAAATGTTTCTATTATACTTGTCCTCTAATTTTTCCACTCCTGGTTTTGGCTTACAAATACGGATGTAAAATACTGACCAAATACTGCTAGTGTGACGGCAGCCTTATGGCAAGAAAAAAGCAGCTAAGTAAATAAAAACGAGTGGCCATCATTACTTTAAGAAATGAAGGTCAGTCAGTCTGAAAAATTGTGAAAACTTTGAAGGTGTCCCCAAGAGCAGTGGCAAAAAAAACATCAAGTACTTCAAAGAAACTGGCTCACATGAGGACCGCTCCAGGAAAGGAAGACCAAGAGTCACCTCTGCTTCTGAGGATAAGTTTATCCGAGTCACCAGCCTCAGAAATCGCAGGTTAACAGCAGCTCAGATTAGAGACCAGGTCAATGCCACACAGAGTTCTAGCAACAGACACATCCCTACAACAACTGTTAAGAGGAGACTTTGTGCAGCAGGCCTTCATGGTAAAATAGCTGCTAGGAAACCACTGCTAAGGACAGGCAACAAACAGAAGAGACTTGTTTGGGCTAAAGAACACAAGGAATGGACATTAGACCAGTGGAAATCTGTGCGTTGGTCTGATGAGTCAAAATTTGAGATCTTTGGTTCCAACCACCGTGTCTTTGTGCGACGCAGAAAAGGTGAACGGATGGACTCTACATGCCTGGTTCCCACCGTGAAGCATGGAGGACGAGGTGTGATGGTGTGGGGGTGCTTTGCTGGTGACACTGTTGGAGATTTATTCAAAATCGAAGGCACACAGAACCAGCATGGCTACCACAGCATCTTGCAGTGGCATGCTATTCCATCTGGTTTGCGTTTAGTTGGACCATCATTTATTTTTCAACAGGACAATGACCCCAAACACACCTCCAGGCTGTGCAAGGGCTATCTGACCAAGAAGGAGAGTGATGGGGTGCTACGCCAGATGACCTGGCCTCCACAGTCACCAGACCTGAACCCAATCGAGATGGTTTGGGGTGAGCTGGACCGCAGAGTGAAGGCAAAAGGGCCAACAAGTGCTAAGCATCTCTGGGAACTCCTTCAAGATTGTTGGAAGACCATTCCCGGTGACTACCTCTTGAAGCTCATCAAGAGAATGCTAAGAGTGTGCAAAGAAGTCATCAAAGCAAGAGGTGGCTACTTTGAAGAACCTAGAATATAAGACATATTTTCAGTTGTTTCACACTTTTCTGTTAAGTATATAATTCCACATGTGTTAATTCATAGTTTTGATGCCTTCAGTGTGAATGTATAATTTTCATAGTCATGAAAATACAGAAAAATCTTTAAATAAGAAGGTGTGTCCAAACTTATGGTCTGTACTGTATATTACATATGAGATATAGAGATGGGAAATAGTTAGTTTTTGAGACTACTCAGGTCTCCTCACCAGGCATAGAGTAACACAATCTGAAGAGTCACATACAGACATACTGTGGTCTGGTCCATGGTGGTGATGTCCCTTAATGGTCTGAGGAGCACATTCGTTATTTGAATGACATGGAGCTTCTGACAATGATGCTTTTTAGATTTGGGGGCTGCCTAAAACACAGTAGTCGGAGGTCTGGAAAGTTAGATTGTAAGCAGGCATCTTTTTGTAGTAAAGGCTGTAGTTTCCATGTCCACGGAATCTAAGAAGCATCATTGTCAGAAGCTCCCTGTCCTCTCCAACAGCTGCAGGTACCTTTCCTTGAAACCAGAAAAAATGTAAAACCTGTCAATTTATAATGACCACGGACAAGATAAAGATCCCCAACTCACATCCTGACTACAAGATCCCAGATACTCTCAGCTGCATCACATCTAATGTAGTGTATGTGAAATTATATGTACCAAATGTCCAGATGGGGGTCTGTATGTGGGGGAGATGGGGCAAAAAGCTTAGAACAAGGACGAATTCTCATAACCACACAAACGATTAGATCAACCTGTGGCCAAACATTTTTGTATCCCCAATTCATCATGTACATGAAATGACTTGTATTAAAGGTAACTCCAAATCTCAGAGAGACAGAAAAATGTGTAAGTACCAACCTATGACAACCTTTGACACATTCAGCAGGGATGGATGTGTCGCATGGATTTAGGTCTTTCTACAGCAACTAACAAATGTGCCTCCTCAGACCATTTGGGGGCATCACAACCATGAACTAGACCTCAGAACAATAAAACTTTCACACTCCTTATCTATAAACTGTTCTAATATTTATGTTTATCCCTCTCCCATAATGATAGTTCTGCTTCACATCACTTTTCTTATCTATTGCATTTCTCCTGTGCTGTGTAGAGTATAAATATGTGATTTCAGATTTTGTGTTATTCAATGTCTGATGAAATGACCTGAGTAGTCTTGAGAGCGTGCACTTTATCATCTTTTCAGTTCGCCATTAAAAAGGTATCTACCACTGAGGACTCTCAAATGGTAATATTTTTCTACCTACCTGCTAACATGGTACAAAGATACATAATTTTTCCTGTTACACTGGAGTGACTTCTATAGGAGTAAACCTCCCCATTTTTTTTTTTATTTACAAGATTTCCTTGTTTCCTTTACATTCAGTGTATTATATTTATTACAATCATTACAGTTTTAGTCTACAATTTGTGGAGGGTATACTTACGCCCTCTAGCAGATGAGAAGGTGCACTGCAAGTCCCTTTTAATGTCTCTGCAACAAGTTCTTCCCAGTTCTGCAATTTTTCTTTTAGAACTGCAGGGGAAAACATTCCAACAAATAATTACCTATCCCTCTTGTACAGTCAGCTGTCTGGATTCTATGGTCATATTACTTTGCAAATACTACCACATATAAAAGGTAATCTGTCACCAGCTGTTTGCTAGCTGAGAGCAGCATAAGGAAGGGGCAGAGAAACGGATCTGCTGCAGATCTAACCATTCTCTAAATGCTGTGCTCTGTATAACCCCCCCACACCACTGATTGGCAGCCTTCTGTGTACACTGTTCATAGGCAGAAAGTGCCTATAGGTGATGGGGGCCATGGTTGCACAGAGCTCATGAACAAGGAGGATAACATGGCAGCAGGTTTACTAGTCCTCTAGTTATAAAATTATTGTTTTATGAGCAGGAAATCAAAGAGTACAACAAGCACCACACAGTAAATAACACTGGAATCAGGGTCTCTGTCTCTACAGTATGTTGCTCTTAGGTTAGGAGGCAAAAACATGCTTCCAATACAGAAGAGGATGCAGTTAAGTAGCTGGAGCGCAGGTATTCTCTTAAGAAAACAATAGCCAAATTGTTCAGATACACATCTATATTGGCCTTAACGAACAGTCAGCATCAAATATATTGATGGGATTCCTTATTTATCACAGGGGTGATAGTTAAGACACAACAGAAACATTTCCCCCTTCCTCCCATAAGAGCAACAATTGTGACAAACAAAAGTTTTCCAACAAGATCTAAGCTAGAAATTAAACATCCCACACATTGTATGGGAAGACAAGATACTAATTAGCTTTCATGCAAGATGTATTGGCTTATACCCATACGGCTGAGGGTACAATGTACTTCCAATGGGGAAATTGGGAGGAAAAGTGTCCGGTCAGCAGCTGAAGTGAATTGCCATCTTTATTAGCGAAATAGAACTCAAATACACACCCCAACGCTAAAAAGGATTGGGATTGCATATCGACTGGTCTATAGCATTGACCATTAATAAGATCAGGAGGAGCAGTCACAGACACAGTGACACATCGGCTTATATTCGGCTACTGCCGTATCTGGTATCAGCCACGTACAAAGAAGGACACCGCACTAGGATTTAGTGGCCACTGCCAAGTACTGCAGATAATACCTCATTAAGATGATCGAGGGGGGTGGCATGTAAGGTGTTGGACCATCATTGAAAAAAAGTGCTTGTACTTTGTGCAAAAGTGCAGTAAACCATGACGTTCCAAATCATGGTGGTGCCTGATCGCCTATGTCTTATATAGGAGCAGGGGATGTTTTAAGCTAACTCAGGTAAAAAAGATACATACAAGAATAGAACCCGGAACTGAATGAAGAGTAATAATGTAAATGGATTTACTTCTCCTTTATTCAACGCCTCGACGGGCATATCACCGAGAGCTGCTACTGCGCAGGCGGCATCATCTTGGAAGAGGAAATTTTTTTTCCCCTTTTCCAGCAAGATGAAGCCGCCTGCGCAGTAGCAGCTATCGGATCTCTATACACACCAATAGCCGCCATTTTCAAATTGATTTTTTTTTCTAGCTCAATAACATCAAGAATAATAATTGCTAGGACACTAAACATGCGATTATGCTGCAGCGCCACAGCCGGCACCTGCCTGCAGGTTTTTTTTTTTTCTTCATTATGTACATATATTCATTATGTAAACTAGGTGGCAGGAGTGACCTGTCAGCAGTCTGCATTATGAATATCTAATCAGAGCACCACATGAAGACCCCCACAGGCCGACCAGGGGCACGGGCATATCATTATCTCAAAGCTGAAAATAAAGATTAAACAACCACAAGACGGATTTCATCACCAGGTATCATTGTAATCAGTATAACGGCACCGACCTGACACTGTCTGTAGGTTAGGGTACCGTCACACATTGAAATTTCCATCGCTACGACGTTACGATTCGTGACGTTCTAGCGATATCGTTACGATATCGCTGTGTCTGACACGCTACTGCGATCAGACTCCCTGCTGAGAATCGTACGTCGTAGCAGATCGTTTGGAACTTTCTTTCGTCGCTTGATCACCCGCTGACATCGCTGGATCGTTGTGTGTGACAGCGATCCAGCGATGTCTTCGCTTGTAACCAGGGTAAACATCGGGTAACTAAGCGCAGGGCCGCGCTTAGTAACCCGATGTTTACCCTGGTTACAAGCGTAAACGTAAAAAAACAAACAGTACATACTCACCCGTCGGTGTCCTTCAGGTCCCTTGCCGTCTGCTTCCTGCTCTGAGTGCCGGCCGGAAAGTGAGAGAGCAGATCACAGCGGTGCTGCGCTCTGCTCTCACTGTACGGCTGCACTCAGAGCAGGAAGCAGACGGCAAGAGACCTGAAGGACACCGACGGGTGAGTATGTACTGTTTGTTTTTTTACGTTTACGCTGGTAACCAGGGTAAACATCGGGTTACTAAGCGCGGCCCTGCGCTTAGTTACCCGATGTTTACCCTGGTTACCGGGGACTTCGGCATCGCTCCAGCGCCGTGATTGCAACGTGTGACCGCAGTCTACGACGCTGGAGCGATGATTATACGACGCTGCGACGTCACGAATCGTGCCGTCGCAGCGATGAAAATTTCAATGTGTGACGGTACCCTTACTGTGCACAATCCTGCTGACAGGTTCCTGCAAAGGTGAAAGTTTGGTGCCTGCAACATTTATTGCGTTGGTCATGAAGGATTGGTCTTCTACAAAAGGTGGTATTTAAAAGCGAATACAAGCCTCGTCACAAAGTCATGCTTCACTTCAACGCTAGCTTTACTTTTGGATGTTTAGGTTTCAGAGTGAAGATTAGTAATGTCATGACTCCAATATAACACTGACAATACTTGCTGACTGTTTCCTTCTATTTCAGAATTGGTAACAGAACTCTGGACTATAATTAAAGATGGTTTCTAATTCTGTAACTTTTTTTTTTTTTTAGTGGTGACATTTATGTGTTCATATTTCACATTTTTTATTTTATGGAGAACAAGGCCAATTTCAGAAGCTAGAAGGGAACAGTGCTAACCACGGGGCTTTCTTTCTCTATAACCTAAATATTAGAAGGCGTGAACAACCACCTAATCTGGTAAAAGAAGCAGTTTCAGTCTGGAACATAACATTTTCTCCTTGCCACGGGCATTGTTTGCTACAACCAGCCTGACTCCAGGGAATGAGCAAACCTTGTGCCCATCAGTAACTACAGGATGCACAGTGTATTACACGTACTCGGGCAAAAATGAGCTGTCCGTGCAGTCCATAATACAAACTATTAATAATGTCCGCACTGCAATTACATGCATGACTAACATTATATGAAGGCTTGAATTTCATTTATACAACTGAATAAATCAATGTTTTTTGTGATGCCTGTATATCAAAGCAATAACAGCTCTCGCTGGTCTGAACACATTATGCACAGAGGCTGAAATGTGATTGATATTATTCACTTTACATTGAAGGTAACGTAGGAATAAAGCAATCTAAATTCTAGAAAACGTGTTGTACATTGAACGTTAAAGGGAACCTATCACCCCGTTTTTTAAAAATTAGATAAAAATAGTGTGAAATAGGGGCAGAGCTGGGCTTTACATTACTGCCTTTTTGGTGCCTTTACACCCCCGTTAGGCTGCCGAAATACCTTTGTTTAGTGGCCGTTTTGTCCTGTCACTCAAGTTGGTCAGGTCGGATGGGCGTGGTCACAGCGCCGTTTCTCCCCCAGATCAGGCTCATCATTACGTTGGTGGCGTAGTGGTGTGCGCATGTCCAAGGTCCCGAATCCTGCACAGGGGAGTGAAAATAGCAGCGATGTCCGTTATTTCATTGGTGGTCGGTGGGCGCGGCCATCTTGCTTTGGCCGCGCGTGCGCAGAAGCGGCGCTCTGCTGGCCGCGGCTTCAGGAAAATGGCCGCGGGCATCCGCGCGTGCGCAGATGGCTATCGCGGCGGCCATTTTCGTGAAGCCGAGATGCGAACTCTGCTTCACGAAAATGGCCGCCGCGATAGCCATCTGCGCACGCGCGGATGCCCGCGGCCATTTTCCTGAAGCCGCGGCCAGCAGAGCGCCGCTTCTGCGCACGCGCGGCCAAAGCAAGATGGCCGCGCCCACCGACCACCAATGAAATAACGGACATCGCTGCTATTTTCACTCCCCTGTGCAGGATTCGGGACCTTGGACATGCGCACACCACTACGCCACCAACGTAATGATGAGCCTGATCTGGGGGAGAAACGGCGCTGTGACCACGCCCATCCGACCTGACCAACTTGAGTGACAGGACAAAACGGCCACTTCACAAAGGTATTTCGGCAGCCTAACGGGGGTGTAAAGGCACCAAAAAGGCAGTAATGTAAAGCCCAGCTCTGCCCCTATTTCACACTATTTTTATCTAATTTTTAAAAAACGGGGTGATAGGTTCCCTTTAAACTCTTCCTATGAGTTCTTAGAGCCCTCCTGTCCTTGTGCATCTCTGTCATCCCACATAATTAAAAGACATCTAGGAGGAGATTTACAAGACAGTCCAGAAAAAAAAAAAAAACCACTCTGTTGGCCATATCAACCAATCACACTACAGTTGACATTTTGCTTTCTGCATCATGGGAAATTAGTTTTATTAGTGGAACCATGTAGTAGCACATCAATTAAAACAGATATACAAAAACGTCAAAAAGCAGAACTCAATGTTTTAGAATAAGTGGAGAAAAAACGGTAATTAGTCTTACCGGTAATAGTATTTCCAGGAATCCATCCTGACAGCACCATGGAGGTTGTCTTCTTATCCACAGTGGGACAGGAAACCACGAGTATAAAAGGACCCTCCCCTTACCAATCATCAGTGATTTTCAAAGTACTACATCTGGATGGATGCCAAAAAAGAATATTTTATTTAAACACAAACAAGATACAAATGTTTACATCACATCAGTTCTTAGTAAATCAGCATGGGAAGGGAAACTAGCAGTGCTGTCAGGATGGATTCCTGGAAATACTATTACCGGTAAGACTAATTACCGTTTTCCAGGTCATCCACCTGACAGCACCATGGAGAAGTACCAAAGCAGACTACTTCCTAGGGTGGGAATACTGCCTGGAGTACCCTCCTGCCAAAACTTAATTGTGTTGACATCACGTCTAGTTTGTAATGCTTGGAGAATGTACTAAGATTAGACCAGGAAGCGGCGTTACAAATTTGATCTGCTGAAGCCCCCCCTTTTTCTGCCCATGAGGCTGCCATTGACCTAGACGAATGTGCTCTGATATATCCCGGTGGATCCCTCCCCCGGGCTTTATAGGCCGAGATTATTGTAGATCTAATCCATCTCGCGATTGTGGATTTAGACACCTTTCTACCCTTATTCGGGCCTCTAAACTGAACAAAAAGATTATTATCTACCCTCCAGGGTGCTGTAATCTCTAGGTATTTAAGAACCGATTCTCTAACGTCCAGACTATGGTAAAGAGACTCTTTTTGATTTCTGGGTGACTGAAAGAAAGAAGGAAGTATGACCTCCTGATTAATATTTGAATCGGAGACCACCTTCGGGAGGAAAGCTGGCTCCAGTCTCAGAACCAGTCTGTCATGAAAAACCTGTAAATATGGATCCTGAATAGAGAGGGCCTGAAGCTCTCCCAGTCTCTTTGCGGAAGTAATGGCTACAAGGAAGGCCGTTTTTAGGGACAATTTACCTATGTCTGGATTATCCCCCAAATCAAACTGAATTTTACATAATTCATTAAGAACCAAATTTAAGTCCCATGGTGGGATAGTTTTCCTTATTAAAGGTTTTAGTCTTGCAACTGCCCTGGAAAATCGACTTATCCATGGGTGAGCTGATAAAGTACAGTCATAAAAAACACTAAGGGCCGCAACTTGTACCCGTAAGGTACTGGGTCTGAGACCTGCATTAAACCCTGCCTGTAAAAAGTCAAGGATTTTGGGAACATTAGGGCGGTCAGTATCGACTGTAGTTTCTCCACAGTAGCTGCAGAATTTTTTCCAGATTTTGGAATAGATTGAAGAGGTTACTGGCTTCCTGCTTGCTTTTAATGTAGAGATCACCTCGTACGATAACCCCTTTGCTCTTAGGACTTGCCGCTCAGGATCCAGGCCGATAGACGGAGGGTTTCCAGATTTCGGTGGAGAATGGGACCTTGAAAGAGGAGATCCGTTCTTTGTGGAAGAATAACTGGTTTCTCCTTTGACATTTTTTTCAGAAAGGCAAACCAACTCCTCTTCGGCCAGTACGGCACTACAAGCAGGACTTTGGCTCCGTCTTCTGCGATTTTCCTGAGAGTTCTTGGTATTAGAACAAGCGGCGGGAACGCATACAACAGACCTCTTTCCCATGATTGGGAGAAGGCATCGACTCCAGCCGGGTTCTCCTGAGGGTTTAGTGAATAGAATACGCTGACCTTTGCGTTCTGTCTGGTTGCAAAGAGGTCTATCTCCGGGTACCCCCAATGACGACACAAGTCTTTGAAAACCACGTTGTTTAGCTCCCATTCTGTTGATAGAACCGTCCTCCTGCTCAGGAAGTCCGCTACTTGGTTGCTGGAACCTTCCAAGTGAACTGCAGAGATCGAGAGTACCATCACTTCTGCCCACCTGAAGATTCGTTCTGCCAACTGCTGTAGAGCCCTGTGTCTCGGACCACCCTGATGTCGAAGGAACGCAACTGCTGTTGTGTTGTCCGAGAGCACCTTTACGTGTTTGTTCTTCACCAAGGCCTGTGCTGAAGATAGGACCTTCCAGACTGCGAGCAGTTCTCTGAAGTTTGAGGATCGCGTGCTGTTTTCCCGCGTCCACTGACCCTGGTAATACCTTCCCTGGATGTGGCCTCCCCAGCCTTGTTGACTTGCGTCCGTGGTAATTATCACTTCGGGAGCATGATGCCAGGGCACTCCCCGCCTGAGGTTTTTGGGATCTGTCCACCAACGCAACGAGGTCTTCACTTGGTTTGGCAGCTGTATCACTTTGTCTAAGGATCCCTGTCTTCTGTCCCAGGATGAGAGAATCGCCTGTTGAAGCAGTCGGGAGTGAAATTGACTCCAACTTACGCAAGGTATGCAGGCCGTCATCAGCCCCAGGATCTTCATGGCGTCTCTGAGGGAAACCCTGCTCTTCGCGAAAAGATGAATCTTGCTTATTATGCCTGGCAGTTTTTCCTCCGGCAGAAAGGACATTCTGACGCTTGAGTCTAGCATGACTCCGAGGAATTTTATCCTCCGTTTGGGTACTAGATCGGATTTTTTCCAGTTTATGATCCACCCCAAATTCTGCAGTGTGGAGATTACAAACTGACAGTCAGTCCTGAGTTGATTTACCGTGTCTGCAACCACTAGGAAGTCGTCCAGATACGGAATGACTAAGATATCTCGATTTCTTAGGTAGGCTACTACCTCTATCATAATCTTCGTAAAAACCCTTGGCGCCGAAGCTAGACCAAACGGAAGACAGCGAAACTGGTAATGAAGGACTTTTCCTCCTTTTTCTACTGCGAACTTCAGATATTTTTGGTGGTTTAGGCAGATAGGAACGTGGTAATACGCACTCTTTAAATCTAGAGTGCACATCACCACTCCCCTGTCCAGGAGGGGAATCGTAGATTTTATTGATTCCATTTTGAATCGTTTGTACACTACCCAAGAATTTAGGTGTTTGAGATTTATGATAGTTCTTGATTCCCCCGAGGGTTTTATTACAGAAAAAAGGCTTGAATAAAACCCTTGTCCTATCTCTTGGGGAGGTACAGGGACAATCGCAGCTGTTTTTAGCAGGTCCTGAATATCTACCCACATGGGAGATGTCGCGGTGAGATGGGGGCTGGAGATCAGGAATTTTTGTGGGGGAGGAGAAGAGAATTCTATCCTGTAACCCTGAGCAACTAGTTGTAACACCCATGGGCTTGTAGTGATCTTTTGCCAGCCTCCCGAAAACCTGGTTAAACGCCCCCCCACTCTGGTGGCGTCATTTTCTGTGGTAACCCGATGTTGAACCTGAAAAGGTGGACTCTTTACTTTTGGTTCTAGATTCTCCACCCTTCGGGTAACTCCACCTTCCTTGTTTCCCTTTCCCCCTATAGTCAGTTCTTTGATTAAAACGTGACCTCCGAAAGGGCTGAAACTTTCTGCGTTTGTCCTCTGGGAACCCCTTTTTATCATCTGACGCCTTCTCTAAGATGTCATCTAGTACCGGACCGAATACCCTTCCCCCTGAAAATGGGATGGCGCAAAGCTTATTTTTGGAATGTACGTCCCCCGACCAGTTTTTGAGCCAGATGGCTCTTCTGGCCGCATTTGATAGGGATTGATCCCTGGCCGTAAATCTTACTGTTTCTGCCGATGCGTCTGCTAGAAAATCTGTACCCATTTTAAGGAGGGGAAGGGATTTTAATATAGTTTCTCTAGGGGTTTTAGAAGAAAGCTGATCTGCTAGGTCATCCACCCATAGGTGCATAGACCGTGCTACTGAGGTTGCCGCTATGTTCGCACGCATTACAGCTGCTGAGCTCTCCCAGGCTCATTTTAAGAGACTGTCTGCATTCCTATCCATAGCCTCCTTCAAGTTAGATGAGTCCTCAAAGGGTATTGCAGTTCTTTTGGAGACTCTGGCTAGGGGAATGTCTATTTTAGGGACATCCTCCCAGTCTTTGACCTCCGCTGGATCAAATGGGAGGCGTAGTTTAAAGTCTTTTGGAATGATCAGGCGTTTTTCCGCCTCCTCCCACTCCTCCAGAATCATTACGCGAATATGAGCGTTAACAGGAAAGACTTTTGAGGTCTGAGCTCGTAACCCGCCGAACATCTCATCTTGTATTGAACAAGAGGCTGGCGGCTCTTCAATTTGCATGGTGTGTCTTACTGCACCAAGGAGCTCGTCCGTGTCCATAGAAGAAAATAAGTACTTTTTCCCCCTCTCGGGAGGGTCTCTAAACTCCTCATCCTCCAGATCTGAATTGGACAACGCTCCTTCAGACGTAGAGTCCGAATCCCTCATTCTCTTCTTATTATCTGGCTGTGAGGGTTGAGGGGTCATTAAGCCAGAGACTGATGCCTGTACCTCCTCCCTGATAATAGCCCGCATGTTAGACATGAGAGAGGCCTGCTCTTCACCCAGTATGCGGTTAGTGCAGGGCTCACACAGGGGTTTCTGCCATGTGTCTTTTAATTTAATGGAGCATATAGGGCACTTCTTACATCTCCCCTTCTTAGCTGCGGCGGCGGGGGCTACCTATAACAATAGAAGCGGCCCCGTTTTAGAAAGAGGTATAAATACCCGGGAGGTAAGCATTAATAGTTGCCCTCTTCAGGGGGACTTACGTGAGCCTGATTGTCACCCTCTATCCTGGCGGAATCCTCCATTTTGGATATTGCAGGATAGAGGTCTACCTACTCCCTTTACCTTATATTCTTGAATCCTGGCGTTGGAGCGTTCGCGCTCGCCGGCATGCCCCGGAAGTGCTCCGACTCCATAGCTGGAAACGGAGACGCCGACCCCGCCCACCGCTGACGCGACCCGGAAGAGGCTACTCCGGACTTCAGCGTGCGGCGCTCCGGTGATGCGGTGCTGCGGTGAGCCGCCCGGCCGCCTCCTGTTCACAGGGGCGGACCGGGGAAGCTTCGGCGTGCACGGACGAGAGCCCCCCCTTGGGAGGAAACGACCAGCGATCCCAGGAGCAGCGCTACACTGGGTAAGCTGAGGGACCCTGTGTCGGGTTTCAGCGCACGGGGTCTTGTAGCGGGAAGGGTAAAAAGGGCCTAGACCCCCCGATCCACACTCCCCACGGAGCTTGCCGGAGTCTCGTAGTTCCTATCCAAAGTGGGACAGGAAAAACACTGATGATTGGTAAGGGGAGGGTCCTTTTATACTCGTGGTTTCCTGTCCCACTGTGGATAAGAAGACAACCTCCATGGTGCCGTCAGGTGGATGACCTGGAAAAAAAAGTTTTGCTAAACTTTTATTTTGCTGTAAAGGAACAAAACTGACTATTTGGGTGGGGCATGTGACTTGTAAATGAGCAGTGCGTTACGCCTTGTGCAAGGTCTGAGAGGTAGGTGCATAACACAGGGATTCCCTTGGTTCTGGGAATCTGTCATGCAGTGTCCCTTTGGGATTAAGGCTTCCACCTAAAGTCCAAGCACACTGACACCCCCCCCCCCCCATGCACTACACGCGTCTCTCCCCCGCAGTGCACCGACACGCATTCCCCCACCCTCGTGCACCTGTAGCCTGATTTGCACATGGCTTCCACACAATTTCCCATGTTAGGCATAACATGAGAAAGTCGGATGCATTTTTATTAGTGGACAGATGTCTATGCAGCCATACAACTACTTCTATGTGTAAAGATGTGCCAAGAGGTTCCCTTTAAAATGAAGGCGATTGTATCTTCCTGCATAGAAAGTAGTCACAGAAGGAAGATTTTATTTTTATTTTTTTATTTTTTTTTTTACAGGTGACCAATCACACAGTTTTCTAGTCCCGTACATTGCATTGTAGAGATCCTTCTCAAAATCATTTGCGAAAAATGATCACCACCTTAATCCATGCCAAGGATCTATATAAAGGTGGTGGGAAACACCGACTAGTAAACTTGCTCCTGGTTGTAAGGTAATATATTGTAGGGCGAGATCAATGATTACACTGATTACATCACATAATGTAACATTAGCTACAACAGTGATCTCTGCAATAAATATGTTTGGCGTAACTTATGCCAAATAATACCCCTTTTTAAGAAGCACACAGGTCTCTGCCCAAGTTAACGGCCACCCTACAGTACCAGCCTGCCCGCATCAGTAAGGAGCGCACAGCACAAGCAGGCTTTGGGGTTTACAGTGACTGAGCTGCTCTGAAGCGCTTGACATTATACATGCAGTCGCAGTATTATTTTTTTATCAGTTGGTCATGAAAAGCAATATTTTAGCATCTTACTATCTGGTGGTCTAAGAGTCTTCTTGTTCTGTTTGGCCCAGCCAATGGAATGAAGATCGGAGGTCACAATATCACACCAGAAGTCAGCAGATCGGTCTTCTCCGCATCCATCATATCGCAAAAGCAGCAGTTTGCCACAAGTGGTGATGATACTCGCGATCCAGTAAGACTGGGGCTCGGTTCCAAGTGGGACTTCTAATTTCATTCCCGGAGACAAACCAGTCTGCATGGATGTGTCAACCTGTTCAAAGACAGAACAAGGAACACAAATTGAAAGTACTTTAAATACAGAAATCTGATGGTCTTCAAAAATGATAAAGGAGAGCTTTCTGCTCAGTTATACAACACGAATTGTGCTCCCCTCCATTTGGAATGAGATTTTGGAGGTTTTTTTTTTATCAGATAGATTTTTATTATCCGCAAAGAATAAACATCATAAAATCAGAATATTTCTCATGACCATGTTACATTAAACATTTATAGATAACTTTTTACCCCCAACCCAGAGCCCCCCCATCCCGCCCAACCGCCAGAGACCTCAGCCAGAGCCACCCCAATTCCCATCATAATACAAGCATTTGAATAAACATCCATTATATTTCCATTGAATACTAGGCTCCCTATAGTCTCATTTATCATCCTAATTCAAGTCCATCCACGGTTGCCACAGCTTGTGGAAGATGTCCAGCTTATTCCTTTTGGTGTAGATACTTTTCTCCAATGTAAGTATATGCTCCGTTTGCTGAAGAAATTCTCTCCTTGTTGGAGGTTCCTCTCTAATCCAAAATTTGGCGATCAATTTCCTAGCAATGAATAACAATCGTGCAATAACTATTTTAAACATGTTGTCCGTAACAATTTCCTCCACATATCCCAATATGCAAGTCAGTGGATTCCTAGGGACAGAACATCCATACGAGATTTTGAAGTTTAAATGTATTTTTAATGCTAGACAGTGTTCCCCAGGCTTCCCAAAATACAGTATCAGAGAAGAAAAAAAAATCATTTTTAGTAGTAATGACATGATTATATCCTGATTGATCATGGTTGGCAAAGCACTTGTAGGGGTTGGCCACTACTAGGACAACCCCTTCCTAAACTGAATATTCGGCCCCAATAAAATAAATAAACCTATACTCCCCCTCCCATGCCAGCTCCGTTCCCGCGGTGTCAGCACTAGTGGTCCCGAGGCTGTGAAGTGGTGTCATGACACGTGATGCTTAATAGGTGGTGGCATCACAGTCTCCACCTTCGGACAAACTGAACATGAAGCCGAAGTCTGGGCTGCAGCCAATTCCTGGCTTGCTCTTCATGTTCATTTCGACAGGAGGTGGAGACTGACGCCAGCGCTGATTGGGTGCCAGGCATCACGTGTCATTTCACCGCATCACGGCCTGGGGACCACGAGTGCGCACACCACTGGAATGGAGTCGGCACGGGAAGCGAGTATAGATCCATTTATTTAATCGGGGCTGAAAATTCAGTTTAAGAAGGGTGTTGTCCTAGTAGTGGACAACCTCTAACAAATCTTGCAAGAATAAATCATTGGCCTTAGTTTTAAAACAATTTACCTATACTTCATTCAAGAAGCTTCTCTGGAAAGAAAAAAAACAAACACGAGAATAAAAAACTATGAATAAATTCCTAAATACCTTTAAATTAACAAAATTACACTTGTTTTGTCCAGGGAGGCAGTTATCGTAATAACCTGTAGACAGCATGTTGTTTGGGTTGCCATCTCCAGGTCCAGGTCCTGCTACACATGCTCACTGGAACCTGGCCTGCCCCAACAGTCCATCCGAATCAGTTCAGTTTTTATGTACACAGGGTGATTCTAAAAGACTCAAGAGGTAAATGTGCGCATGGTAACGAACAAACTCAAAGTTTAGCACCCCTACAAAGAATGGAGAGGTCTGTAATTTTTATTGTAGGTACACTTCACCTCAGACAGAATCTAAAAATAAAAACCAGAAAATCACATTGAATGATTTTTATATAATTAAAAGGTATTTTATTGCATGAAATAAGGATTTGATCACCTACCAACCAGCAAGATTTCTGGTTCTCACAGACCTGTTAGTTTTTCTTTAAGAAGCCCTCCTGCTCTGCACTTGTAAGGAGGAAAACTGGGCCGCCGGTGCCTGTGCCGCGCCCGGTCCGCAACTGTCGGGGCTGCGTCCCAGGTTGTCCGGGGGAAAGAATAGTGAACCGGACAGACCCAGTGACCCGGAAGCAGGGGGCATGGCAAAAGAGAAGCGAGCAGCAGCAGTCAGTTTTGGCGCGAACAAGCAGGGCAAGCGGCGTGCTCCATCCCCTGAGCACCGGCGCTGCGTCGGGCTGTGTTTGCCGACTCCTGTCACCACAAGTGGGACCGTAAGAGAGGGGTGCCGTGTGCTCAGTGACTGAGTACCGGACATATGCTTGCAGCCCTCCCGGTCAGTTGCTGTACGCCAGACCACGTTTGACTCTGGAAGTGCTGCGGCCTTGTTTGATTTGGCAGGTTTATGGAATAGGGGCTCAGCGGAAGGTACCGGAGACTGACCGCTACCGCCAGAAGACGGACCCTCATTTAAAGGACATCTTTCCAGCAGCTGCAACCCCTGCGGGATCATCTGCTGAGGAGGAACATAAAGGACACGATAAGTTTGAAAACTGGACTGCTGTTATTCTGCATTTGTTGCTCATTTCATTTCCCTTTTAACAATTCATCTCCCAGCGAGGAGTTTACTACCCTGCTAGCTTAAACTGTTAAATTTGTTAACTCTTGCTCTGCCTCCTGTCCGTGACTGCATCCCGCAACCTGCTCACACACTCATTACCTGTATTAATTGCACCTGTTTGAACTGGTTACCTGTATAAAAGACACCTGTTCAGACACTCAATCACACTCCAACCTCCCCACCATGGCCAAGACCAAAGAGCTGTCTAAGGGCGCCAGAAAAAAAATTGTAGATCTGCACAAGGCTAGGATGGGCTACAGGACAATAGGCAAGCAGCTTGCTGAGAAGGCAACAACTGTTGGTGCAAGTATTAGAAAAAGGAAGAAAGAGGACTGAATTTTCCTCGGTCTGTGGCTCCATGCAAGATCTCACCTCATAGGGTAAAGAGGATTCTGAGAAAGGTCGGGAATCATCACAGAAAGACACAGGAGGACCTGGTCAATGACCTGAAGAGAACTGGGACCACAGTCTAAAACATTACCGTTCGTAACACACTATGCTGTCAAGGACTAAAATCCTGCATAGCACACAAGGTCCCCCTGCTCACGCCAGCATATGTCCAGGCCCATTTGAAGTTCGCCAATGACCATCTGATGATCCAGTGGAGGCATGGGAGAAGGTCATGTGGGCAGATGAGACCAAAATAGAACTTTTTGGTATCAACTCCACTCGCTATGTTTGGAGAAGGAAGAAGGATAAATACAACCTCAAGAACACTGTCCCAACTGTGATGCATGGTCAGGGCATCACACTTTGGGGGTGCTTTTCTGAAAAGGGAAAGGACGACTGCACCATATTCAAGGGAAGATGGATGGGGTCATACATAGCAAGATTTTGGCCATCAATCTCCTTCCCTCAGGAAGCGCATGGAAGATGGGTCGTGGGTGGGTCTTCCAGAATGGCAATGACCAGAAGCACAGCCAAGTCAACTAAGGAGTGGCTCCGTATGAAGCATTTCATGGTCCTGGAGTGGCCTAGCCAGTCTTCAGACCTGAGCCCAATAGAAAATCTTTAGAGGGAGCGGAAACTCAGTGTTGCCCAGTGACAGCCCCGAAACCTAAAAGATCTGGAGAAGATCTGTATGGAGGAGTGGACCAAAATCCCTGCTGCAGTGTGGGCAAACTTGACCAAGAACTACAGGAAACGTCTGACCTCTGTAATTGCGAACAAAGGTTTCTGTACCAAATATTAAGTTCTGTTTTTCTTTTGTATCAAATACTTATTTCAAGCAATAAAATTCAAATTAATTATGTAAAAATCATGCAGTGATTTTCTGTATTTTTTTTACCCAAGATACTTTTCTTTCACAGTTGAAGTGCGCCTATGATAACAGTTACAGACCTCTAAATTCTTTGCAAGTGGGAAAATGTGAAAAATCGTCAGCGTATCATACTTCTTTTCACCACTGAATGTGTCCTCCTTTTGTCACATGACATACATCTATGCGGTAATCCAGTTCGACCCAAACAATCTGAAGCATATCCCAGTCGATGATTATTACAGTGGCGGTAATGCGGTCCCAGAGCCCATCCAGTGTTGCTGGTAAAGACGGCAGGTAAACAATGCCTTTGATGTATCCCTAAAAGGAAGAAGTCACCCAATGTCAGATGGTGAGACCTGGGGGGGTCCATCTGAAGAGTGCCAAGTCAACACCGGTACAGTGCCCAGTCCACCGGTTTGGGAGTTCCTTGTAGAGACAACGCAGCTCTGAATGCCATTGGGGTGGAGCGCCGTCTTTTCGGAAAATCTTGTTTTTTGAATTAGTTGTGCAAACAACCATAACATATCACAGTATGATGTTCCAGTCATTGTGTTTTCAGCTGGGGAAAAAAAAAAGCCTGTACACTTTTGTTTTCGAGATTGCACAGACAACATTTAGTTTCTGAGAATATCTTGATATCCGGAGTGGCATTGGGACTTTCCTTCCCTATATTCGGATGTTGTGACCGTTCATCTTTCCGCTTAAATGGAAGGTTGCCCCGTCACTGAGCACTAGCCGGGAAGCACATTCATCATCTTCCAATGCTGCCTGAAAAAGTGCACAGAATTCGTATTGGATGCAGTGGTCACCTGGCTGTAGATTTTGCAATAGCTGTATGCGATATGGTTTCTGGTGAAGGTGCCTCGCAGAATCTTCCCAACTTCAGCTGAAGAATGTCAAGTTCACGATTTGCGCGACGTGTTGATTTCTGTTGGTTACGTGCAAAGGTCCCTCGAACCCTTCAATTGTAACACTCGGTGATCTGGGGGCTTTTAGGTTTACACAAGCATCTTGTGTCCTTAAATTGTCGATACCACGGCAGAATGGTCTGGAGACCAGGTGGGTCACTTTTATACCGTCTTCGGAATGCTCGCTGCATGGTAACAATTGATTTCCACTTTTCATACTCTAAAACACAAATAGTTTTCACTTGCGTAGTCGACATTTTTGGATCTGATGTCCCCCTGCCACCCGGTAAGTCACAAGTGAGTCTGAACACGCGAGTTACAAACTCTGAGATGTGACATTTCGATACGTTATTACAAGCGGGTGAAATTTATATCTATGCAGTAATATGCATGCTAAATACGATGAAGCTTTTATAATCACCCTGTATGTACTACAGCGATTTCTTCCCTGGACAAAATGAGTGTAATTTGTTACATAAGGAATTTATTACATTTGACAAATTCTTTTTTTTATATTCCCAGAGAACCCCTTTAAAGGAAGTAGGGGTTTCCTGAGGATGATAGTCATTTACCACCAGGAAACTCCTGAAAATGTTAAGAAACTAATTTTATTAGCGATTTCAAACATCAATACCCTAGGGAGCCATAGTACATACATACAGCTCTGGCAAAAAGAGACCACCACATCAAAACCCTGTCATGGGCAGCCCAATCTCCAGACCTGAACCCCATTGAAATCCTCAGGAATGTAATTAAGAGGATGATGGATAGTCACAAGCCATCAAACAAAGAAGAACTGCTTACATTTTTGCGCCAGAAGCAGTGTGAAAGACTGGTGGCAAGCATGCCAAGACGCATGAAAGCTGTGATTAACAATCATGGTTATTCCACAAAATATTGATTTCTGAACTCTTTCCGTGTTAAAACATTAGTAGCTGTTGTTTCTAAATTATTATTAACTTGTTTTCTTTGCATTATTTGAGGTCTGAAAGCACTGGATTTTTTTTTGTAATTTTGACCATTTTTCTTTGTCAGAAAAAAATACAAAAATTATTGTTTGGAAATTCGGAGACATGTCAGAAGTTTATAGAATAAAAGAACAATCTACATTTTACTCAAAAATACACCAATAAAAAGAAAAATCAGACAAACTGAACATTTTGCAGTAGTCTCTTAATTTTTGCCAGAGCTGTAGCTACTAATATAAGTGCTTAAAGTCTGATAAGAACTTCAAATTTTACACTTGATGATCAAAGCCTTTGCCTGAAGCATGAACATATGTAATGCCACCAACTGCCCCAAGCGGCAACGCCACCCACCTGCCCAGAGCGGCAACGCCACCCA
Source organism: Ranitomeya variabilis (assembly GCF_051348905.1). Taxonomy (NCBI): domain Eukaryota; kingdom Metazoa; phylum Chordata; class Amphibia; order Anura; family Dendrobatidae; genus Ranitomeya; species Ranitomeya variabilis. Next base: position 169,945,370 of record NC_135239.1, on the reverse strand, counting down.
CCTGCCCCGAGAGCCACAGCCACCCACCTGCCCAGAGCGGCAACGCCACCCACCTGCCCAGAGAGCCAACGCCACCACCTGCCCCCAGAGGCAACGCCACCACCTGCCCCCAGAGGCAACGCCACCCACCTGCCCAGAGAGGCAACGCCACCCACCTGCCCAGAGAGGCAACGCCACCACCTGCCCAGAGAGGCAACGCCACCACCTGCCCAGAGAGGCAATGCCACCCACCTGCCCAGAGCGGCAACGCCACCCACCTGCCCAGAGAGCCAACGCCACCCGCCTGCCCAGAGAAGCAACGCCACCACCTGCCCAGAGAGGCAACTAAATTATGAAATGTAAAGGATTCTTTTCAATAACTTACATGTTTGAAAAAGCTGTGAGGTGCACTCACACTCTCAGTCTCTTCTAGATATTCTTCCCAATTAAATTCTGCCTCCTCAAGACTGAAGTCTGCATCTTTACCGAAAATAAAGACAAATAAAAATTAGAAAAGTTTATTACATTATGGTTTCCATTAAATGGGAAAGTAAACACAAAAAGATATATATACTACAGCGTTGAAATGTTCGGACGTTGTGGGTAACCCACATTGCTGGTATTCTATCCAAAGGAATCCAATTGAGAATAAATGCAGTATATTCTCTATGCATTTTGAAGTACTCTTACTTCTTCAGGACAGCCACAAAGCTCTGTGGTTCTCTTGAAGAATACTTCAAAATGCGTAGAGCATAAACTGCATTTTTTTCTCCTCAAGTGTAACCCTTTATCGGATATAATACCCGTAATGTGGGTTACCCACAACTTCCAAAGATTCCATTACAACGCTGTAATACATATCCTTCTTTGTATCTATGTATTACAGTGTTGTGTCTCCCACAACCGCATAAAGATGAGCAGTATCACCTTTTCCCTAACGCTATTGCGCTATTATTGTTCTCCCCAGCCACTTCCTAACATATTATAGAGAGGCATTCATGTGTTTTGAGAATGACTATTGGAAATAAGAAAAAAAAAATTGCTCCAAGCTTCTACTTTATCATATAAAATTGCTATAGTATCACCATCACTGCATCCAGTCCTGTAATTTCTATTCTTAACATTTATATATATAAAAAAAATAAAATAAAAATAATTTGTAATTCATTGATCTTGTAACATGTGCCCGTATTATTATAGTGCAGCAGTCTTTCAATGAAAGTTAATTTAAAAGAAAAAAAACAAAACAAAACTAGAAATATAACCACCGCCACTACATACAGGTCCTTCTCAAAAAATTAGCATATAGTGTAAAATTTCATTATTTACCATAATGTAATGATTACAATTAAACTTTCATATATTATAGATTCATTATCCACCAACTGAAATTTGTCAGGTCTTTTATTGTTTTAATACTGATGATTTTGGCCTACAACTCCTGATAACCCAAAAAACCTGTCTCAATAAATTAGCATATCAAGAAAAGGTTCTCTAAACGACCTATTACCCTAATCTTCTGAATCAACTAATTAACTCTAAACACATGCAAAAGATACCTGAGGCTTTTAAAAACTCCCTGCCTGGTTCATTACTCAAAACCCCCATCATGGGTAAGACTAGCGACCTGACAGATGTCAAGAAGGCCATCATTGACACCCTCAAGCAAGAGGGTAAGACCCAGAAAGAAATTTCTCAACAAATAGGCTGTTCCCAGAGTGCTGTATCAAGGCACCTCAATGGTAAGTCTGTTGGAAGGAAACAATGTGGCAGAAAACGCTGTACAACGAGAAGAGGTGACCGGACCCTGAGGAAGATTGTGGAGAAGGACCGATTCCAGACCTTGGGGAACCTGAGGAAGCAGTGGACTGAGTCTGGTGTGGAAACATCCAGAGCCACCGTGCACAGGCGTGTGCTGGAAATGGGCTACAGGTGCCGCATTCCCCAGGTAAAGCCACTTTTGAACCATAAACAGCGGCAGAAGCGCCTGACCTGGGCTACAGAGAAGCAGCACTGGACTGTTGCTAAATTTTGCATGTCATTCGGAAATCAAGGTGCCAGAGTCTGGAGGAAGACTGGGGAGAAGGAAATGCCAAAATGCCTGAAGTCCAGTGTCAAGTACCCACAGTCAGTGATGGTGTGGGGTGCCATGTCAGCTGCTGGTGTTGGTCCACTGTGTTTCATCAAGGGCAGGGTCAATGCAGCTAGCTATCAGGAGATTTTGGAGCACTTCATGCTTCCATCGGCTGAAATGCTTTATGGAGATGAAGATTTCATTTTTCAGCACGACCTGGCACCTGCTCACAGTGCCAAAACCACTGGTAAATGGTTTACTGACCATGGTATTACTGTGCTCAATTGGCCTGCCAACTCTCCTGACCTGAACCCCATAGAGAATCTGTGGGATATTGTGAAGAGAAAGTTGAGAGACGCAAGACCCAACACTCTGGATGAGCTTAAGGCCGCTATTGAAGCATCCTGGGCCTCCATAACATCTCAGCAGTGTCACAGGCTGATTGCCTCCATGCCACGCCGCATTGAAGCAGTCATTTCTGCCAAAGGATTCCCGACCAAGTATTGAGTGCATAACTGAACATTATTATTTGATGGTTTTGTTTGTTATTAAAAAACACTTTTATTTGATTGGACGGGTGAAATATGCTAATTTATTGAGACAGGTTTTTTGGGTTATCAGGAGTTGTATGCCAAAATCATCAGTATTAAAACAATAAAAGACCTGACAAATTTCAGTTGGTGGATAATGAATCTATAATATATGAAAGTTTAATTGTAATCATTACATTATGGTAAATAATGAAATTTTACACTACCGTATATGCTAATTTTTTGAGAAGGACCTGTACATATACATTTCTGTTGAATAAAAACAAGAATTCACATCATAAAATCAATGGCGAGCTACACAACAAAACATGAAAATTACATTAGATTGTGGGCCACACGAATTGCTATATATGTGAGAGTGTGACCAAAGAATACATTTAGGGTAGGAAGCGTATAATAGTAAACCTCATTATGAATAATAATGAAAGCCCTAGATGAAATGTATAAGACAAAAAAAAAGCCAAAAGGTACAAATACATACAAAAGGAATAGTGATGTTAATGGAGAAAGGAGCCCCCAATCTAAGACAAGTTCCGCCTGAGCTTTATGAAGGATTACAATTATAAAGTTGTTTTTTTTAAATGGGGGGGGGGGGGGGATGATGTAAAAAAACAAAAATTTTTATTGTTGCGCCACCTCCTACAAGGCTATGTGGTCAGACTGAAGTGTAAATTTGGAGTGAGACACTCCCTTTAATCCTTTAGTGTGAAGATTTGTTACAGTGTTCTGTACAGCCCATCTTCTCACATGGATTTGTATAGACAAAATTATATCCCTGCAATGGCGATTTAACATATAATTAATGTAAATGAAAGCATATAGGAGATAAAATGTTGGTATAGCCGTTTTGATTGTTTACTTACTTGTGCCTTCGTGGTTTTGCTCCTGGGCGCTCATATCAGCAGGGGGACCGGCAGTGGTTATTGCAGGATTTGTTTGCCGACTTTGTGACATCGGTCCAGCACTAAGAGTTCCCATTCACACAACACTAAAAGAAAGAATATATTACACATAAGTGAGCGGAACGGCACACCGGGGGCTGCCATGTAATGTAGTAACACATTACTCTTCTACTGCGCGTCCTCAGGCCCTGCTATACCCTTCATTATTCACTGTTTTAAGAAAGCCATTTAACTACTGTACTTCTATTACATGATGCGATCAGCAGAAGATATCACAAATTTTATATCCCATGATCACAGTTTTCCTGGAATGTTTAGGACGCATAAATATTCAACACGTTCAAGACATATTTAATGTGCATTGATTCTACAAATGATTATTCACATATTATAAAGTGATGGTACTGTGCGCGCGTGTGTGTGTGTGTGTGTGTGTGTGTGTGTGTGTGTGTGTGTGTGTGTGTGTGTGTGTGTGTGTGTGTGTGTGTGTGTGTTTTGATTTCTGGGAGCACAATGAATCCCAAGACTTTTTGTGCATCTGTGCTAATGTGAGGGGTTACAAAGACTGGTACCCACCCCTACCCCTTTAAGCACGTCCCGGTTCTTGAGGTAGTGGGAGTGTGACCACGCTATGTTAATGTGATTTCAATCTGCTATATATATAGTGTTTCCAACTGTTTGCTGCTATATGAATGTTTTATAATGCTGTGTATAGTTGTCTAGGGATAGTGCAGTACCAAGTTAGCCCACTAGAGGGGGCAACATTAGGACTTAATAGAAGGTTAGGAATAGATAATAGTTAACATAGAAGGAGGTAACTGGGGTAAGGCAGGAACAGCGAAACGGACAAGAAAACTCCTAAGTGTAGTGAGTCTGAACAGGGAAAACGCTGCGTTACCGAAAGAGGCGGTACGACGCGTGCACGTACTGAAGGCCATAGAAAGAGGGGCAGGGAAAGTGGAGAATGAGGACTGTTTGGAACCCTATGCTGATGTTGTATCTAATAAGGATGTGCTGGGAAGAGAATAAAGTAAAGTTCTCCGTTTTAAATTACAACTGGACTGTTTATGCACAACAATGCAGAGGAAATCCGGAAGGAGCAGAGACCAGGGAGGCAAAGACATTGCTAAAAGGACATTGTATGTATGTGATGGGAGACCAGGGTGTGCAAGAGCCATTAGTCTCAGCCAAGACTACGGCCCTGGCACTCCCTCACACTTAATTATGGTTTTAACGTGCCCACTAGTTCTTGTCACTACTCCAACCCTCAGTGTGTCAGGGATATAGTTAATGACTAGTGATGAGCGAGTATACTCGTTGCTCGGGTTTTCCCGAGAATGCTCAGGTGATCTCCGAGTATTTTTTAGTGCTCAGAGATATAGTTTACATCGGGGGTTAGTGAAATCAAGTTGTATACATTGTGAGACAGTGACCAGTGTTACATGCAGGGGTCGGCATGCTCCCCCCAGGAAGCACATGGAGGCGTGTTGAGGCGTGTTGAGGCCACGGGAGTGCATTGCAGTCACAGGTGTAGCTTTGACTGCAGTGTGTGTGTGTGTGTGTGTGTGTGTGTGTGTGTGTGTGTGTGTGTGTGTGTGTGTATATATACACACACACACACTTAAACAGGAAAAGACATAGAATAAAAAAACTTTAATAACCAAATTTGGTATTACATATTCCACTTAACAAAGGGGCACTTACCTCAGTCAGTTACCCCAGTCATATTTGGCATCAAATTATCAACCTTTTCCAATAAATTCGTGCTACCGGTCACAAAGTCCTTAGAATTTTTGCACCCCACCCATTACTCTACACTAATATTTCTGACACCCACCATTCAGATAATGATAGCCTTTTCCAAGGCTAGATTATGAATTGTAATATCCCAGAAAAGCCCTTTAAAAGATATATTTGTTTGTTATCCAACTCCTGGCCAGAAAAAGGCAATTTCTTGTTTTAGATTTTTTGTCTTTTGTTGGTTACATGGAACACACATCTGTAAGTCAGACTTTTTCCCACAGGTAGTCCTATGGACACAGCAGTGGTGCAGAGTCCAAATGCCTTGACCTGCACACCATACACACAAGCATATATCCAAGTGCCAAAAACAAAGTGAGCCGTCACAATTGGATAATTTTAGCTGTACTGTACAATAAACCTGCAACTTTACAGCAATTTCCAACTGTGCCCCATTCCATATGTCTCATCATATCACATTATACCTGAGCATCCAGAGGTCTCAGCTCAGTGACTTTCTGACTTTTGAAGGAAGAAGTGTCGATCATTCGCTGATCCACTGTCAAATCACAAAACTAGTATCTGATGCCCGGCATTCATCATAGACTAAGCTAGATATACTTTAGGTCTCAGAATTATTAAAGTAAAAAATTGACAATGTAAACGTACATCAAACTCTCCTAATGTTCAAGCTATAGCCCTGAATAATAGATTAAAAGGCAGCCACAGACAGAAAGCTAAATAGAGTTACATGGAGAGTGAACTTTTACACAAACGTTTCACTTTTTCTTCACTAGCATTTCTTCCTTTACAAATTTATGACATATGAAACACATAAAACGATTGCAGTCCGGACCCACAACCTGCAAGCAGGAAACAATACTAAGGCTGCCGTCACACTAGCAGTATTTGGTCAGTATTTTACATCAGTATTTGTAAGCCAAAACCAGGAGTGGGTGATAAATGCAGAAGTGGTGCATGTGTTTCTATTATACTTTTCCTCTAATTGTTCCACTCCTGGTTTTGGCTTACAAATACTGATGTAAAATACTGACCAAATACTGCTAGTGTGACGGCAGCCTTAGAAATAAGCCTATACCCTCCATCTAATTTGGGGTGTCAGTAATTAAGGTCTCTTCCCCAAAATGAAGATTGTCCAGCTTTTCTCATCCAGAACAGCAAATTTGTCACGTTTTATATCATTAGTGGGAAGGTGAGGTGCTACAACTCCTACTTAGTAATTATTTCAATCCGACATAGGCAAAATATAGCCGGCTGGCCAAAAGTGGCCTTTTGACTTTTCATGTCCGGCCCCAAGATCAAAATAGTCAAAAAGCTGCAAACAGTGGGCACAAATTTTGACGAGATTTTAAGCAGAATTGTGCCTAGTAATATTCCTAGTAAAATCCGCTACTAGATGTGACTAACGCATACCGTCAGATGACTGCTCTCCATACAAATGCTTGCCTGACTCCTCCATACTGGGAAATGTGTCAAACTCTTTCCTTTTTGAAGGATTCTAACATTTCAAAAACACAAATTAACTAAACGCAGTTGTGGGGGAGGATTTTATAGCCATAGCGTGTGAATGCGTATTTATTTTTAAGTACTCGTTTCATGCAAATAGAATTTTTATGCAGTATTTCTGCAAAATGTAAAATCTAAATATTTCCTGTGCTACGCATTAAAGTTGGGGACAACATCTACGAGTGCCATTTCAGCGAACCTGTCACTCTGAACATACACTCTACACATCGGGAAGATGCAATTTATGGGCAGTGTGTTTCATAACACTTACTATAGGACTTAAAAAGGGACGATCAGCACAGGCCCTCGGTGCACCATGGCGTGGCCAAACAGAGCTCCTTCCAATTACCTGTTTTCTCTATACCTCCACCGCCTCCCCCCACTCATTGATTGACAGCTCTGGCTTAGTAGAGCCATTGAAGGGCCAAGATAAATGGGAAAACAAGGAGGTGGGAAGATGCATTGAACTGTTAGGCCACACCAAAGGAAAACCGAACGCCAGCGCTTGGTTTTAACAGTCATTCTGTGCCGTCCAACTCCTTTTAGATTTAGGAGTCTAGTGGGTAGTTATATTAAGTGATTGTGCATGCAAAGATTGTTGTCAATTACTGAAATTAAGAACAGCTCCTATTCTCTTAGTAAAGGCTGCTGCAGAACAGCTTTTACACATCTGAAGCACAGGTCCATCCAAAGCATTTACATCCAATAGCCAGCTGATCCAATAACAGCTGATCGAGGGATGGGGGTATCATGTGTGGACTATCCACCGATCGACTATTGATGACCTATTCATCAGATGGGTTGTCCAGTAAAATTATCTTGATGACCTTTCTAATACTTAAGGACCCATTAATAGTCTGCTATGGATTTCTGCTTTTCCTAGTTACAGGCCCTGGTCTGCAAATAAATCTCTTGTGTACATGTCAGCCTTAAAAAAGACCTGTCACAAGGTCAAAATTGGCCAATTTTTGCTTACAATTCCCTCTACTGTTGTCAGGATTCTATATAGTTTTGTTTTTTTAAATCCAACATACAGTTCCAAAGATATGGGACTTATTTAGTGGCAATTATTATGGTCTTTACCAAGGGGAAATTGCGCACAGTGTGAGAGGACCGTTTTTTAGACTGTTTTGCATAATTACCCTATAACCACTATCCTATTAGTCAAGATCATAAAAATTTGCACTAAATAAAAAAAGTTTCTTAATTCTGGAACCTTATGCAGGATTTAAAAACAAAGAAAACTGAGTAATCAAGAGAGCAGAGGGAACGAAATAAGAGCAAAAACTGGCCAATTTTGACTAGGTGCTCTTTAAGAAAGCCATACAAATTAAATGAATGACTGCTGAAATCTTCAATTTTGGCTGACCACCTTATATGACTGTCTTAATTCCCTGACATCAAGTGGCGGAGGAAAGATTTGAGTATGGTAAATTTTAACATGTCCCACCCTTGTCTATGAGGAGAATAAGATTATTCTTCTCTACCTATTGAGGATACATGTAGCATAAATACGGGGTGCAGGGGGATATTTGTTCGGCAGTTTAAGGGGTACATTATTTATTGTAACTGGAGAAACAAAATAAAAAAAGTTTTCAAGTAGATCACTATAAGGGTATTTGCACACAATGTCTTTCAGGTGAAATCTGCCTGAAAAAAACAAACAAAAAAAAGTAAGTAAATAAATAAATCGTGCACATCAATGTCAAATGAACTTGCTGTACTCATGTTCAGGGTTTCACTACTTCTTTTAACCATTTCAGGGTTGGAATATGATGAAGCGGTTAATAGCATGGTGTCCAATCTTTGGGCGATTTTTCACTAGGAAGTCACTTTAGTGGAAAGTGAGTAAAGATGGTGGCAGCTGTGAAAACATCAGAGGCCGCCAGCAAGCTGTTTTCAGGAAAAAGACCATTTGAGTTTCCCTGAAGTAGATTCACCTTAAAAAAAAAAAAAAAAAAGGAAAAAAAAAAAAGACAGACACCACATGCACACAGGCCAACAACGGTACCCCCACCCCATAAGGACATATCACGGCACATTACCTTCACAAATAAACACAACAAGACTTTCGTTGTGGCTGCGACAAAACTACATGCTGTTTTATGTTGCAACTTTGCTCAGAATGTGCAATGTCGCCTGCTGACAGATCACGAGCGACTATAAGTTACTCTGTTGTTATGACCCCAATGGCAGAGGGTCTCAAAAATAAATACCAAGTCTGCAAACACAAAAAACCAGCTCATAGGGCAGTGGTAACTGGGCTGACCGTATAGCTAATCCTAGCACCACAAATAGCAGCAGCCGGGGAACGTGCCTACGTTGGTTCTAGACGTCTCGCGCCAGCCGGAGAACTAACTAACCCTAGAAGGGAAAAGATAGACCTTTCTTGCCTCCAGAGAAAAGACCCCAAAAGTTGGATACAAGCCCCCAACCAATAATAACGGTGAGGTAAGAAGAAAAGACAAACGTAAGAATGAACTAGGTATTTAGCAAAGAGAGGCCCACTGACTAATAGCAGAATATAGTAAGATGACTTATACGGTCAGCAAAAACCCTATCAAAAATATCCACGCTGGATATTCAAGAACCCCCGAACCGTCTAACGGCCCGGGGGGAGAATACCAGCCCCCTAGAGCTTCCAGAAAAATCAGGAATCACATTTAGTACAAGCTGGACAAAAAATAAGAGCAATACAGATAACCAAAAAACAAGGAAGCAGGACTTAGCTTAATTTTGCAAAAACCAGGACCAGCAGACAGGAGCAAACAGAAAGGACTGATTACAACGATGCCAGGCACCAGACTAAGAATTCAGGAAGTTCATATAGCAACACCCCTGGACTAACGACCCAGGTGGGTGCCACACTAGGGAAAGACAGACAATCTCAGAGTCATACCACTAGTGACCACAAGAGGGAGCCAAAAAAGTCTAATTCACAACACTCTGTACGCTGAACCTTGCTTCTATGACAACCAAGCCATCAGAGCTTTGTGCCTGAGACTGGCTCAAATGGTGGGCAATCAGGGGCTCACATTTGGGCTATTTTTGTTTCACTGGTTATAATTTTAACATTTTGTATTAATAAATCTCCTTATACCACAGAATGAGGTTTGTAGCCAGGCTTGGACTGGCCCACAGGAGAACAGTAGAATCCTCCGGCGAGCCGTCACCATATTCATTTAACTATCAAAAAATTATATATATATTTATTTATTTTGATGATTGTCGATAATGTGATAATGTCACATTTGCTTGTTGCTGAAAAGGGGGCCCTGGAGTTGGTTACTGGTGGGCCCTTGGCTCCCAGTCCGACACTGTAGCCTAAACACTTTCGACAGCAGTAACCATGACCTGCTGAAACGATTCTTCAGATTAGTACAGCTACATGCCAAAGCTATACAAGTTTTTTTTCTTTTTGTGTGGCAAAAATATATATTTATTTTTGGCATTAAAATATTATAGATGTGCGGCAGAGGAAAAAAAAAAAAAAAGAAAAAAGCAACAAAAACAGTTCTGCTGCTACACTTATTTATTTTATTCTTTATTTCTGGGTATGTTCCCACGGTCAGGAATCGGCAGCGCTTTGGACGCAACACATGTCTGCTCTGTCCAAAGCGCTGCCCGCTATTGAACGCAGGTGATTTTGCATGTGTTTATTGAACCGTGCGGAATCACCGTGCCCAATACGTTGTATAGGTGAGATTTATCTTGGGGAGACTCATGTCTCCGCAAAATAAATTGACATGCTGCGGTCTGGAGAGACGAGCCGCATGTCCTTCTCCACGGGTGAGCCGCAGGTGTCTCAGCACGCATAATGGAGATTAGATTTCTTGAAATCCCATCCCCTAAGCTGTCACATCTGGACGCTGCGGATGTACACAGCGTCCAACCCGCAGCGTTTACTGACCGTGGGAACGTACCCTTAAAAGTGTACTTGGCGTTTCAGGAGAACTTGTGGTAAAATGTTTGTCTGCCTCAGACTCCTCCCTCCTCTCTACATAGAGCTTCATAAGCACAAGCTGTCATCTCCTAGCTCAGTAATGGGAAAGTCTGCATTAACCGAAGATAGATTTTACCTGTGAATTAAGAAAGTAAAATCAATCCAGGAGGAGAAGGAAAGATTTCCCTGATAAGAAATTATAAAGTTGCTTGTTTTAATGTGTATCATTGATTTATGGAGGGGAAAAAAATGATAGTTACAAATTAAGGGATAAATTATTTTGTATGCTGATAGACCTCACTTAAGGAAATGGCAATACCAAATGCATTTAAAAAAAATTAAATCTTCCATTTTTTAATTGAGAAAGCAAGAGTGTTCAAAACTAAATTTGTTTTTGTTTTGTTTTTATTGTTCACTGTGTTTTTAAGTCCCCCTAGGGAACTTGCAATAGTTTCACTGCATACTATAAGGTTTTGTTCACATGTTGCATTTTTTATGCATTTTCCCCCTTGGCAGTAAGAAACTTGTTTAAAAAAAATAAATAAATAAAGCTTCGTTTTTGCTGTGGTTTTCGGTGCATTTTTTCCTGCATTTGTGTCTTGTACTTGCTGATAAAGTTTAATGCATAAAAAAAAAAAATTGGATTCTAGTTCATCATGTTTAGGCACCAAAAACTGATACCTGTGTTTTGTCAGCTTTTTTTTTTTTTTTTTTGTACCACCCATTGCTTTCAATGGGTAAAAAAAAAAAACGCTGAAAGTAGTAACATGCTGCATTTTGCAAAAAAAAAAAAAAAAAAAAAAGGTATTGCACAAAATACTGAGGACAAAAAAAAAACCCAAACAAACTCTGTGTGTAAGATGTCTGAAATCTCAGACTTTGCTGGTACTGTAAAATGCAGATGAAAATCCCCCCTCCCCCCAAAAAAAAATTAAAAAAATGCACACACGTGAACATAGCCTAAAACTTCAGCTACATGGAATAGCTGCAATTAGGAGGGATGTGATGGCTGAAACAGCTCCATGCATCCACACCATGCTGGAAATCTAGAAGATTGTGGGGAGGGAACGGACATTATTATTATGTTGTTGTTTTTTTAAGAATACCAATTCTAGTAGTGTTTTAAAGCGCCATTAATGTCAAGGCACTGCACATGAATCTTTATAAAGTCATTATGGGGCTTGATTCATTAAGGTGTTTAAAGTCAGAAATCTGGCGTAAAAAAAAAAACCTTTATGTCACAATTGTTTTTTTTGCAGAGCTAGAAAGTTCCCAACCAGCTGTGCCAATATGGGCGGTACTGGTCGTGTCGCGGGATTGAAGAGTTACTCCAGCAATGCCCTCCACGACTGGAGTATATTTCTAGCGCACACCAGTTAAGAGATGCGACCAATTCCTATAGTGGCACATCGTACCCCAGTAAGCCCCTTCTTTAACACTGCTGAGCGCAATGCCAGTCTTAATGAATTGGCCCCTTCGTCTACGTATAATTTACTAGTGAACTTTCCAGCAAGGTGTGGTTTGTGATGGCTGCATGCCATGATTTGCTTTCTTTCACTTTTCATTACAATTACCAGTACAAGTCAATATAATTCTTGCAACAGTCATGATCACGCTGCTTACTGGATTGTAGTGCGCTCCTAATGATTGACAGTTTGGGATAACAGTCCAGCCGTGTCCCTAAACCAAAGTGTGCCGTCCATGCTGCTAGCCGTCTCTGTGCCGAGCAACCTCCCATACTGCAGAGACAGCTTCAGAACAGTAGGGAAGGAAAACAAAACTAATCAGTTCACTGTCCCTGGAGGACAAAGTGTGAAAACCACTTCACATTGGAACCCAGGTACACCTTATTCGGTCAGGGTGTGGTGCAGGGAGAGAAGGAACACACCAGGCTGGTAGAAATGGGAGAAGAGTCCATGAGGACAGGGATCCAGCACCAATTGGAAATGTTAATGAGGACTTTGTGAAAAAAAACTAAAATGTTGCTACCTACCTGCCTCTTGTGCCCGATGCCGTTTGTTGCTGACAAAGACCGCTCCTGCAGACGATTCAGCTGCCTGTACTGCTGTCACGTTCACAGAGCATCAGCTTAATTTCTGGTCTGCTCTGATAACGTCATTCTGATTGACAGTCAGCTGCCGCAGTTTGACAGCCGGATTCCCACTGCCTATCAGAATGACATACAAGTCCCATCCCGTCAACAGAACGGAACAGAAAAGAAGTCGCCGCTCTGTCACCATGGGGTCAGCTGAATCCCCTGCAGGAGCGGTCTTTGACCACTTCATGCTGGCAATGAATGGTACAAGGCGGGTAGGTAGCAACTACCTGACTGTTAGTGCTTAGGCACTTTTTTTTAGTTTTTCAGAAGTTCCCAGATATCCCTTGTAAAAAAGATAACTTATCGTGCAATTAAAAACATGGTCAGAAAAAGCACAAAGCTTAGAAAAATAATAAGGGTCCATAAGCTTATGCGTTTTGGGTTAGCAACCCAGCTATGAGTAAAGGTTGTTAACCTGAATTACACAAGCTTATGGATGCTTAATTTTTTTTATATATATATTTTTTTTAATCTTTTTACTTTTTTTCACCATCTGTCGTAAAAAAAATTTAGTATAACCTGTGTTTTAATCATTTAATCCTCTGCTCTATTTGGGATTTTGTGTTCTGTGGGTGGTCCTATCAGTGACTGACAGCTTTCTATGTAGAAGAGTGCATACGGATATAGCTGTCAGTCACTGATAGGACAGCCTACAGAACACAAAATCCCCAATAGAGCAGAGGATTAAATGATGAAAAAAAACACAAAACATTTTATACAAAACATTTTATACTGAATCTTTTCTCACAAAACCATACAATCTGCTCTGCCCTCCCTTCTCTATATCACACTGCATAGACTACATTTAATGGCGACCAGGTCCCTTTAAGCTCCTTCATAATAATAATTTTATTTCTATAGCACCAACATATTCCAAAGCACTTTACCTTTTAGGCTATGTGCACACGATGCGGATTTGTTGCGGATCCGCAGCGGATTTTATCGCATAGAAACGCTGCAGATCCGCACTGTGATGTACAGTACAATGTAAATCAATGGGGTTAAAAAATAGCTGTGCAGATGGTGCGGAAAAATCAGTGCGGAATTGCTACAGATTTCAAAGAAGTGCATGTCACTTCTTTTGTGCGGATCTGCAGCGTTTCTGCACCCCTCCATGTTAAAAATCCATGGTGGCAAAAACCCGCACAAAATCCGCATCAATTCCGCATAAAAACCGCACAAAATCCACAGCTGCGGATTCTGCCAGGAGATGCGGATTTTGTGCAGAAAATTCTGCACCTCTTTTCCTAAGTATGCACATACCCTTAGAGGGGACTTGTACAGACAATAGACATTACAGAATAACACTCACATAAAACCAAGAGGAATGAAGGCCCTGCTCACATATTCATTGTGGGAAATTTATCGCCAAATCTAGGGATTCATACACCAATCTAACACAAAGCATGATGAAGTAAATGGCGCCAAATGTTATGAAAGGTATGGTCACTAAGTGAAGAACAGAGGGTGGAAAGAAAAACAATTGGAAATATCAATTGTTTCAAATTTGGCGACTTTTTGAAGCCAGAAAACGGACATAGAAGAAATGCTCAATTCCTCTCATGGCAACACAAGATCTATTACTTATAAAAGAATAAAAACATGACACAAAGAATTAGTGGAAGAAAAATGGCCGTGATGTTTATTTAGGGTTATCCAATAAAACACATAACTTTAATTAAATAAACTCATATAAATATCCAGATTCCAATAAACCAAATCCAATCCGCCCAAACAAATGGGCGATTTTCCCGCCAATAAAACACCACGACAAGGACATAAAAGAGGGAGGGTGGGTGGGATCTTCTCTTCTTCACCGCAACGGCGGACTGACAGCTGTCCATAAAAACTGGGTCTTTATATAGTATAAATAATCTGCCCAACAACCAAATTCTCCAATGGAAAGCCGTTAAAAAGGCGCCAAAGACACCAGCTGGAACTGGTTCTTCTAAAAATAGCATACCTAGGCCAACTGACATGGCCATAAAATTAACCCTTAAAACCAATAGGGCCATAATAATAATCCAAATCTCTAAAGATCTGTGCAGCCATGAGACCCCCCCTGTATTCTTTTTTGACTTGCGGGGGGGGACTATCATGGCAACACAAGATCTATTACTTATAAAAGAATAAAAACATGACACAAAGAATTAGTGGAAGAAAAATGGCCGTGATGTTTATTTAGGGTTATCCAATAAAACACATAACTTTAATTAAATAAACTCATATAAATATCCAGATTCCAATAAACCAAATCCAATCCGCCCAAACAAATGGGCGATTTTCCCAAAAGGCCAAGCCTCAAAGAGGCGAGGCCCCCCCCAAACCACACAGCCACTTTTCTACCATTGTCTGTAAATTCAAATTAAAAATGTCTAACCCGATGTCCGATAAAAGGACCAAATCATTCCTAAATAGTCCAGGCAAAAAACCCTCCAGCTCCTCGTGTCTGAAGGAAAAACCACCAATTAAAGGTAAAAATTTACACATATTCCTATTAACTCTTTTGCGAATTTTATCCAAAAATGACAGCTTACTGTCAGACCACAAAAATCTAGGTATTATCTCCGAAAAAATAAAACCAACCGAAGGGAATAACTGTTTAAGGTTGCAAATGTCCGATCTCATGAGAGCCAACAAATCAAGAGTTTTAATCCTACCAAGGTCATTACCTGCGAGATGAAAAATGACTATGTCTGGAAAAGGGAAAAGTTTAATATTTTTCTTAAACTGATAACAAAAATTGGACCAACACATGCCCCGAACACTATGCCAATAAATTTGAACGTCAGTAGTATTAAAAGAAAGATTCTCAGAATACACTCTCTGCCTGGCTCTCTTCTCTGCCCAAAAAATGAATGAGTGTCCCATAATCCAGACTATGATAGGACCTGAAAGGTAAATGAAGAATTAGTAGTCATAGAGCTCGTGGCGAACATACAATTTGAATCTTCTAGAATCCCATCTACCCAATTTCTGAATTAATACATCATCCAAACCCGCTCGGGATGCCTCAGTAGCAGCACCTATACGAAATGAGTGGGAAGTAATCCGTAAATGTTGACAATTCAAAAAACATAAGCATTTCTTTAAAACGGCATTAAATTGAAATATTGTGACCGGAGATCCGTCCATATGAATAAATAAAGAGCCTCCGCTCCCAGGCCTTATCAGGAGCCAGCGCTTTAAGCTAGAAACTGGGCAGATTGCAGGTACATAAAAAGAGTTAACTCTCAGCCTAGACCCCCTGCCTAATTGGTCAGTCTTTGATTTTCTAATAAATAAGATTAAAAACGAACCCTCAATACTGACGTCAGCGAATAGCAAGCCAGAAGGCTCTGTTTTCTTAGCTGACACCACTTCACCAACCCTTAATGCTCCAAAATATGTTAATGTAAAAATTGCATGAAACAGCGAGCTTTCCTCAAGAGAACTACAAACCTTTGAAAGAACTAAACATAAATCCTGCAAAAACGAAAAAGTGATCGGGCGTCTAGAGTCTGCCTTAAAATTAGATCTCTTCAGACCCTTTAAAAATTGTTTTAAAGGAAAGAAACCGGTTAAAGGGGGGCTACCCCTTAATTTAAGAAAAAATGACACCCCCGCGAGGGACTTGGCTATTGCTGCATAGGAAAGGCCTAGCTTGGCCAGAGATTCAGCAAACCTGAGGCCCGAAAAAGCGCTAGATGAGCTATAATCTAGGTTGTTCAATATACAAAAATTCACCCATTTATGCCATGCGGCCGAATAATCAGCCCATGATCTGCCAGAAAGCGAGTTCTTAATATAGTGAGGAATTAGATCAAGATTAAATCCCAAATCGACTGAGGGTAGGGAGTCGGTTCCAAGTCTGCGACGGGTACCTGTGAACGAAAAATTGACTGCTCATGCCTAGCCAGGAAACCTGCAGAAACTGACCATTTGCTTAAACCCCGGTTAGCCTTAATCCAAATATTGCATTTCAAGCAAATGAAAACTAACTGCCTAATGATAGCCGAAGCCCATTTATTCTTTGAAGATAGGGTATTAATAGAGAAAATCACCCCTGGGTTTAAGGACAAAACGACAATTCTAGAATTTTTAATTAAAGGGCCCCATAGATAAAGCCCTAAAAAAAATTACAAAAAGTTCAAAAACCATCTCAATGTTTGTAATATGACCTTCCATCCACTGGGGCGGCCACCGAACGGAGCACCAGTGGGATGACAAAAAAACACCACCGCCAAAGGTGGAGTCAGCTGCAAAGGAAAATGGGATAGAATCAGCAGAGACAAAAGCGGATTGCCAAGACGAATGTCCATTAAATTCAGAAAGGAATCTAAGCCAAACTTTAACATCCTCCTTCATTTCTGAAGAAATTCTAATATGAAAAGAAGGAGATGTTACACCTGTAGTCGCATCATATAACCGCCTAGAAAAAACTCTCCCAAAAGGAATTATGCGGAGAGCAAAATTAAGTAGACCCAATAAAGACTGGAGTTCTTTTAAAGTCAGCTTTTTTCTACACAGACAATTATTAAGAGCATCAGCTAGTTTGGTAATTTTATCAATCGGGAGTCTGGATTCCATCTTAACGGAGTCCAAAGTTATTCCAAGAAATTCAATGGAAGTACAAGGAAAAACAGTTTTTTCGTTGGCAATAGGGACCCCAAAATAATCACACATTCTTAAAAATCTATTAAGCGTGTCCAAGGCAAGCGTGGAATCAGGGGGACCTATAAAAAGAAAATCGTCCAAATAATGCAAAATTTTGACATTGGGGGAATTAAATTCCAGAACCCAATGTAAAAATGACGAAAAAGTCTCAAAATAAAAACAAGATAAAGAAAAACCCATGGGAAGGCACATGTCAAAAAAGAAAAAATTCTCAAAACAAAACCCCAAAGAATTGAAACCCTTGGGATCTATAGGAAGCAGGCGAAACGCTGACTTAATGTCTGATTTAGACATGAGTGCATTAGCGCCGACAGACCTAAGCATTTCAATGGCAGAATCAAATGACGCATAGCTAACAGAGCAAACATCTTTATTCACTTCATCATTTAAAGATGAGCCAGGGGGATAAGATAAATGATGAATTAAACGGAAGGACCCAGAATCTTTTTTGGGAACTAAGCCTAATGGGGAAATTCGAAAATTTTTAAAAGGAGGGGAGGTAAACGGACCTGCAACCCTTCCCAGTTTTAATTCGCTAAAAATTTTATCCCTGGCTACATCCGGATTATCCGCCAGGGAAGGAAGGTTTCTTACAATATGACATCCGATCCCTTGAAACGATGGGACAAAAAAACCGTTCAAAAACCCGTCAAAAATCAATCTACTGCTCAGAAAGTCTGGGTATTTGTTTAGCCAATAAACCAGACTTTCCAGCTTCACTGGTGTCTGAGCCCTTTGAAACAGAGTCCCTGGAAAGTGTCTGCTGCGCGGACTGTTTTTTAAAACATCTCGACATAGAGTGTGCGTTTCCACAAAACGAACACTCATGCCGAAAACGACAATTATTGTTCCACTTACAGCCGGAATCATTGAAAGCAAAGCAGACACCTTTCTTAGGGACGACTGATGGAGCTTGTTTCAAAGATGCCTGTCTCTGAGGCAGCATCAAATTTATCCATAATCCGACATCTTTTATACCCCAGGAGAGGCCAGGATGAACAGCCAACTTTTGTCTAAAGGATTCATCATAGTTTAGCCAGGCAAAACCGCCAAAGTTGCGGTATGCCTCCAAAACTATGTCGATATGTTGAAACAATTTACTACATAACCCAGGGGACTTTTCGCCGAGAACAGCCGAGTAGATGGAAAAGGCTTGCAACCAATTATTAAAAGATTTAATATGACCACGTTTAGGGTCATCAACATCAGATTTATCATCACGCCTTTCAGATTTGCTAGGCTGTTCCCTGCGAGGAAGGAGCGAGAATAAATCAATATATTGATTGCTCCAAATGATTTCTTTAACTGCAGGGCTTAAATGAAACCCTAAAGGAGAAAGCTCACAAGTGAGAGCTTCTTTGAAATAATTTTGAGGACATGAAGAGGGAAACGTGATATTTGAATTGCTAAGATTGACAGCTGAATGAGAAGAGGATTTAAAAACCTCACCCAGCGTTTCTGACATCACATCCCTAATCATGTCCTTAATCTGAAGGTGTGAAACAGACAGGGGCACACAAATGTTCTCACCGCTACCGCTGTCTTGAACGCTGCGATCTGGTTGGCAGCCAGCGCTCCAGCCCTCCATGCTGGGCGAGCGCCGCTGCATTCCGGCTGGAGAAGGCTGGCAGCAGACATCTGCTTGTGTTGATAGAAGATCAGGCGCAGGAGCAGGAATCTTGATAGAAGGTGAGGCCATCCCTGGCGGAGCGCCTGACAGAGGGGTTTCAGCAGCGCTTTTACGGCTGCACCTCGCCCCTGATATGCCGGCGCTCCTGGATGACGCGGCTGTCGCTGGTCTCTGACGCGGCTGAAGATCTCGCGCTGGACTGCGCGATCTCGTCTTCCTCGAGCGGGAAGATCTCCTGGCCGGAGCTTGAGCACGCCGGCGTGGCTGTACTGAGGACCGCGACGCTGAAGACGATGGCGCTGCAGGACCCGGAACTCCGCTGAAGGTCGGTGAAGCAGGAGCGACTTGCAATGAAGACTCTTCATCAGACGCCGGTAAAGGAGGGGGGGAGACGGCATCAGTAGCTACCGGTTCAGGTTCTATAGCCAGGCAGCTCTTCAGCCAATCTACCCCGCCCTCCGAGCTGGCTCTGGCGATCAGCTGCTGCACCAGGGCTTCCATCGCAGAGGATCTTCTCTTCTTCACCGCAACGGCGGACTGACAGCTGTCCATAAAAACTGGGTCTTTATATAGTATAAATAATCTGCCCAACAACCAAATTCTCCAATGGAAAGCCGTTAAAAAGGCGCCAAAGACACCAGCTGGAACTGGTTCTTCTAAAAATAGCATACCTAGGCCAACTGACATGGCCATAAAATTAACCCTTAAAACCAATAGGGCCATAATAATAATCCAAATCTCTAAAGATCTGTGCAGCCATGAGACCCCCCCTGTATTCTTTTTTGACTTGCGGGGGGGGACTATCATTATAATAAGATTTTTTAGTTAGGGCTTCCTGTTACCAAAAATATGACTGCGGTTCCGAGCCGCTACACAGTGCGCAGATCCGTGTCATACCTGATCCGTTCATCAGTTACATCCGATAGCCATTAGCACTGAAAAATACGAGTGCCAGAACCCTCCAATCTCACATTAATTCATCAATATCCTAAGCCCACGCAGCCCCTTCATCCCCAATATTGTGTGCGTCAGGTGTCAGCAACCGGGAGCCCTCCATGGAGCAGCTGTCCGGGCACGCTGGGAGTTGTAGCCTCAACAGCTGTAGGTTGTGGTCACCTGTTGTACATGGAGATATTGAAGGGAAATCTGTGTCATCATAGATAAAGTTTCAATCTCAAGTATTAATACGGGAACACTGTAAATCTGATATATAATAGAGGAGAGCTTAAGGATGCAGATGAGCTCCTACACAAATTTTTCTTACTGATCGCAAAAAAACACAACAAAAAACTAAAAAAGTGCAGCAGTATATATTAATATAAACGCTTAAGAAAGAAGCTCTTGATATGACGCAAACTACAATTTACAACATGTAATCTGTATAAATCAGCCTTCCTTCCCTTTTTCACAGAAAAGAAGGAATCGACCTGCACGAAGCTAGCAAAACCTGTGGCTTCCTCAGGCATGCTGACAATGACACACCATTTTCCCGCCCGAGTCTGCACACACGCATCTGAGGGCCTCAAGCAGATGGAAAAACAACCTGTCAGCACGATGTTGTCATGTAAAGATTTGGCTGTAATACTAATACCTCTGATGAAGAAATGGTGATTGCAGAAAAACAATGTGATATTTTCTGCTCATTAGCTTTTGGTGCACAGGGGCTGGACCGGACACTAGGTCTTGTCCCTGCGATTCCCCGACCCATCCGTCTGCCTCCGGTCTGTGAATCAGTGTGCCATTACAGCGATATGGTTACTTTACAAAATTGTGTGGACAGATCCTCTAAATGTGGGGCGGATGGCCAGGGGACATAAGATATAACCAAAATGATCCAGAACTTTAAGATCCAGCCCCTTGGGAATCCTCACACCGCTGCCAGCAAACAAGGGAACAGCAAGCGCTACTTTCATTCAGTGTAAGGCTATGTGCACACGATGCGGATTTGCTGCGGATTTTTCCACGCAGAAACACTGCAGATCCGCACTGTGATGTACAGTACAATGTTATTCAATGGGAAAAAAAAAAGCTGTGCAGATGGTGTGGAAAAATCAGTGCGGAATTGATGCGGATTTCAAAGAAGTGCATGTCACTTCTTTTGTGCGGATCTGCAGCGTTTCTGCACCCCTCCATGTTAAAATTCCGCAGTGGCAAAAACCCGCACAAAATCCGCATCAATTCCACATAAAAAATGCGGCAAATCCGCGGCTGCGGATTCTGCCAGAAGATGTAGATTTTGTGCAGAAAATTCTGCACCTCTTTTCCTACGAGTGCACATAGCCGAAGGCATCTGGGGAAAAAAAAAAAAAAAAAAAATAGGACCGCAATCTTAAGCCATCCGAGTGCAGTTCATTTTTCAAGGACTGATAAGAGAATGTGGAGAAACTTTTTCTTATCAGGGAAAAACTGATACAGCTCTCACCACATTGATGACACAGTGATTTAAAATGTTCTTGTATTAGGAAGTCACTGACGTCTGTACGAGCCCCAATTCTCAGCATCAGTTCTTATTCTATAAGTAGGGACACTGCCTAATTGGATAGCCAACAGTCTAAATTTAGGAACAGCTCACAAAAAAACCCAAAAGAAAACACAAAATAATAATAATTGTGTCACAATTTTCTGACACCAGTAACTCCTCTTTCGGTTGATCTCTGTGAGGCAAGCTAACGTTTTCTAGAAACCATTTTGGGTACATATAACATTTTCATCACTTTTTATTGCAATATTTTGCAGAGATCCTGCAGTCAAACAGGAAATTCTGGCATTTTATGTTCTCTTTACAGCATTTACTGTGTTAAATAATAGTATATTTTTTCATAGTTCAGACTTATGTACATGGCAATACACCATCAATATTTTTTTTTAATATCTATATTATCATTTGGAGAACAAGAATGTGATTAAAAATAGGGATTTTTTTATATTACTTTTATTACTTATATTTACATTTTGTGTAGCAGTATATATGGCCAAAATGACATTCTATGAAGCCCTACCAGTGGCTGGACTTCACTGGTAGCAAGATGGCAGCCATGGGGACTAGGGGCACTCAGAATGGTGTACCCCAGGACCGTGCGCCTTATATGTGGCTATCATTTAAGAGGTTAATTGCAGCAATCAGAGCTTCGTTTAGCTCAGATCACTGCTGTTACCAGCAGGGCTGTGGAGTCGGAGTCGTGGAGTCGGAGTCGTGGAGCCGGATTCTGAGTCCATTTTGGTGGAGCTGGAGTCATGAAAATTTAGGAGTCGGTGTCGGAGATTTGGCTTACCAACTCCACAGCCCTGGTTACCAACAGGTTCCAGATGTTTAAACAGCAGACACCTGCCATGTATGGTTCGGGCTCAGCTTTTGAGCCCGCACAATATGCAACGTACATGTACGGCAGATGTTTGGAAGGGCTTAAATACATTTATTATTGCACTGTTATGGGTAGAGATTAGCCAACCATATTCTATGGCCACTGGATGGGAGCCTTGCGAGTCTCCTACCTGCCAGCATCCCCGGCTCCTCTTCTGATTAGTCAGCCTAGTGCGACGTCATTGTTGCGGGATGCTGCACACACAACGTTACACCAAGCTGACTGATCAAGAGAGGAGCCGTGGATGCCGGCAGGTAGGAGACTCACAAGGCTCCCACCCAGCAACTACAGAAAATTGACCAGGCCACTGTTTTGGTAATTTCCTGTTACTTCGGTTTGATAAAACTAAATTCATGTGACGATTCCATTAATTTTTAGTGCGTTTCTCCTGCGAAAAATAAACACATATGCACTGTTTATATGAGGATTTTCTTCATCTCATTCAAGTCTATGGGCAAAATCCGCAAATGAAAAGAATATTTACCGCTAGAGAAATTGATATGTTGCGGATTTCAATTGTATGTCTGCATAACATAAAAAGAAGATTTATTTTGCTTTAACTGTAATATACTGTGTTTTTTTGCATAACAAAAATATGAAGCATAAAAAATGCAATAAATACTTAGTGTGAACATAGCCTTAGGTTGTTAAATTCAGATCAGGAGACCTGCAACCAGTCCGTCTGTACTCAGGCTGCGAAACATGGATGACAGACCTGTAAAACCATAAAAAAAAAAAAAAAAAGGAAAAAAAAAAAAAAAAAAGGGTCATTAATTTGTAAATTTGTATGGAGAAAAGACTTGCTGTTAATAGGTAAAGTTTTTTTGTTTAGTTTTGTGTTTTTTATGCCATTTAAATGCATCAGGCTTTCAAAGACAAAAACAGAATTTAAAAAATTAAAAGAGCGGTTGTAACTATCGTATGTATATTGTGGCATTTTTCATTAGAAAGATGCTCAATACTTTCATTGTAAAGTCAGTGGAAAGGTTAACAAAATGCCCGGAAATTGTCAAAGGAAGAAAAAAAAAAAAAAAAAAAAAAACCACTCGGGAAACATCCAAAAAAGACCACAATTCAGTTTTACAAAACTCTAGAGAAAAGAAGAGATTCCTGAAGCGCCTTCTGCTTGAGCAGTTTTTGGCAGCATTTTTTTTTTTTTTTTTTTTTAGCCCCGATAAATTACATGCAGCATTTTCTAATGCATTCTTTTCTCAGCATGGTTTTAGCATTTTTTTTAATTTTAAGTAATTTGATAATTGTCTTATCTGGTTGTATTTCTTTTGTTGCAAATTTAACATGAGAGGGGATTCCTGGATTGAGATTTTTGGGCTACGTTCCCATGATGACCATTTGGCGAGTTTTGAGGTTATAGACTTTCTGCAGCATATCTGAAACAATTATGTAAATTAGGTTACTTGCATTTGTTAGTTTTTTGTTTGTTTTAATGGTGCAGTATTTCTTCTTTTTGGTATGTCATACATTAAAAGGGGTGGTCCGGCATACAAAGTAATTTTTATCCTAAATCGCTATTTAATGCCATAATCTAAACTATTTTCTAATGTACTTGAATTAAAAATTATCACTTGCAAGGGACGGCGATGGTCTGCCTGACAGGTATTCTGACACAAACAGTGCGCTCTGGTGATCAGGGCCGCCATCAGGGCATTACTGCCCTGACTGGCGTATGGGGCCCAGTCTGCAGAGGGGGCTGCATTGGGCCCCATCTCTTCTGCTGATCGGGCCACAGCGGCAGGCTTCTGCCGATGCAGTAACTGAACCCACACGGCAATAGTTAAAGCCGCCAGCCAATTGGAGGCTGGCAGCTGACATCAGCACGCACGTCGCATTACTTCATTGTCATTCGCCGGCGAGTGCGCGCTTGAAACGCCTGGAGGGATCATCATCGCCACAGGAGCGTGGCAAGGTAAGAAGAAACTTGTGGGTTTTTTTTGTTTGTTTTTTTAAATTGAAAGCGGCCAAGGGCAGGATAGGAGACACGGGAGCAGGATGGGAGGCACGGGAGCAGGATGGGAGGCACGGGAGCAGGATGGGAGGCACGGGAGCAGGATGGGAGGCACGGGAGCAGGATGGGAGGCACGGGAGCAGGATGGGAGGCACGGGAGCAGGATGGGAGGCACGGGAGCAGGATGGGAGGCACGGGAGCAGGATGGGAGGCACGGGAGCAGGATGGGAGGCACAGGGGCAGGATGGGAGGGATGGGAGGCACGGGGCAGGATGGAGACAGATGGTGCAGGATCACGGGGCAGGATGGAGACAGATGGTGCAGGATCACGGGGCAGGATGGAGACAGATGGTGCAGGATCACGGGGCAGGATGGAGACAGATGGTGCAGGATCACGGGGCAGGATGGAGACAGATGGTGCAGGATCACGGGGCAGGATGGAGACAGATGGTGCAGGATCATTGGGCAGGATGGAGACAGATGATGCAGGATCATGTGGCAGGATGGAGACATGATGCAGAATCGATTCAGATGGTGCAGAATCATGGGGCATTATGGATACGATTGGGACAAATGGGGCAGGACCATGGGACAGATGGGGCAGGACCATGGGACAGATGGGGCAGGATGGGACATCACATGGAGGCAGGATGGGAGAACGGCTGCAGCCAGGAATGAGACACATGGGGTCAGGATGGGGGATATTATTACTGCAGTGAGGTATTTATTTTATTTTTTGAGGATACTGTTTTAAATGGGTGATACGGTCCTGTTACTGTGCAGAGCAACACTGTCGCCTTTTTTTCTTCATCTGGTGTAGTTTAGAATTTTGGAAAAAAATAAGCAATGTGTTCTGCAAGTGGAGCTCGAGATAACTGTTATTTTCTGCAGAGATGAGCCCTGGCTGGAAGAAGTGATCACGGGCTGTGCTGGATGAAGATGAAAAGCAAAGATGAAGGACTTCACCTAGAGATGTCACTGGTGAGTCAGTGTGTTACATTGACACTATACACTATATACAGCGGTCCTGTGTACAATGTCACCAGTGATCACTGTATTACCTTTACACGATATACAGAGATCCTGTGTATAATGTCACCAGTGATCACTATTACCTGTACACAGACACTGCATAATAAGCACAGATCTCCTGTGTATAATGGCACTTATTGTGATATTAGTATTGGGTTTTTTTATTACTGATCAGTATTTTAGTATTCAGTCACTATGTAGTGGTAATATGTGGCCTGGACATGGTGTGGCAGTATTTGTTCCTTGCATATGCTATTATTTGGTCACTATGTGGTGATAATATGGTGTCTGGTCATGGTGCGGTGGTATTTGTCCCTTGTATGTGATATTATTGGTCATTCTAAAAATTGAAAAATAAATAAAAATATACCAAAATAGCATTGGATATTTTAACAAATGATCAATGGGATAGAGTAGAGTAGTGCTCGGCCAAAAGAGTCTACCTTATGGTGGCGGCTTTAAAAATCTTTTGACTGTGGACAGTTCAAGGGGTGGAGCCTGGGTGGAGTCTCAAGGGGGCCCCAAAAATGTTGCCAGTAAGGGGCCCCAAAATTCCTAGTGGCAGCCCTGCTGGCGATAGCTAATTGCTGAGCTGAGCGGCAACAGAGAGCGCTCTGTCATTGTGCACATCGCACAGTGAATAGGGACAAGCCAAGCCCCTGAAACAAAGGTCACTGATGACACCTTGCTTCAGGGAAGAAGCTAAGGCTTTGCAAAGGAAAAAAAAAAAAAAAAGGATTTATAGAAATCCCATCCACTGTGTTTGTAATGTAAAAGTGCGTTGCTCCCAAAACACTGCTATACCTGATCGTGGGAACATACCCTCATATGTGTAATAAGTAATACGTGTCAAAAACTCATGGGTATGCAGCCTTAACCCTCAAGACATTTTTAGACATTTGCTTAACAAAAAAAAAAAAAAAATGATTTGTCACCATTTTATGAGACCTGTAATGTTTATATTTTTCCATCAATGAAGCTGTATAATGGCTTGTTTTAGCAGGGGAGACAACATTTTCAAAGTTTAAACAACATTTTGATTGATATACTTATTGACTATTTTGTCGATTTGCACCAACCAAAAAAAAAAAATTAAAAAATTCTGGGAGTAGCAATTATTTTCCACCAAATGGCTTTTACCATATGGGATAAATAAATGTTATATTTTGACAGACATTTTTTCACGGACACCACTCATAAAAAAAAAACAAAAAAAACACAGTCATGTGAATGTAGCTGTAACAAAGCTGTACTTTGAAAAAAAAAAAAAAAAAACCATGGGCCTGCTATCTTTTGTACCTTCTCCTATATTTATGCAACCAGAAAGAAATAAATTTGCTCACATTATATTTTCCAAAATCCTATCTATCGCCCAAATCTCCTACCTGTAGACAACTCTTGGGCCACAAAAAGTGTCAAGAGAACGTGCAACCGACCAAGTGACCAATGGCAAAATGAAAAGCGGAATGCTACCGGTTGCCATGGAGAAATTGTACTTATTTCCTTCTTCCTTCCTTCTTATTATATATGGGTCAGCTGTCCATTATAAGCTGTGACAATCTTGTGGTCAAAAAATATTTAAATTCTTATGAGTATATGGTTAAGTATACTTTAACTAAAAGAAAAAAAAAAAGTAATTCATTCATGTGTCTAAGAAAAAGCTCACATACCAGGTTAATAAATATGATACAGATGTTCTCAGCGATGTCCAAGTCATGAGGCACAAAGCACTGACTTGACTACCAAGAGTGAAATATTAGTCAATACAAATATGTGCAGAAAATGGTTTTTTTGACGACCCTTTGAAAAGTGGTCAAAGATGATGGCTGGTATGCCTAATATATGGCGTCTGAAAAAGAACAAAAAAAAAAAAAAAAAGTATTCTTTGCAAATTGTCAATCTTTTGAAGAGGTTTTAGTGTATTGGAATATTTTTAAAAGGGGCTCATTATAAATATCTGCCAGCCATAAATACTGGATAAGAGAAAACTGGGATCACATGACCCACGATTAGAAAATCAGCCCAGGGGTCCCAGAGAGCAGCACCTAACGAGTGTTTATGGCATATGCACATTAGGAAATATTACAATAAGTTCTAGTGATATGTTCAAATGTGGCATTTTTGCAGCTTCTCTCCCCACAGGGGGAAAAAAAGCATTTTACAGTACCAGAAAAGTGAATGAAGTTTCTGAACCAAAGCTTGTTTTCCCCCTCAAATCTGCAGCATGTCAATTCTTTCAGCATCACTTCTATTCAAATAGGAAAAAATAAACCGCACGAAGTCACAGGCAGAATTTAGTGTTTTAGGCCGTCTTCACACGTCAGTGATTCCGTGAGGTGTCAGATTTCTCACGTACCGGAGACACTGACTCACGTAGACACATTAAAATCAATGTGTCTCTGCACATGTCAGCGTGTTTTCGCGGACCGTGTATCCGTTTGAAAAACACGGAGACATGTCAGTGTTCGTGGGAGCGCACGGATTACACGGACCCATTAAAGTCAATAGGTCCGTGTAAAACACGTACCGCACACGGATGCTGTCCATGTGCAGTCCTTGTTCCGTGCAGGAGACAGCGCTACAGTAAGCGCTGTCCCCCCAACGTGGTGCTGAAGCCGCCATTCATATCGTCTCTCCAGCAGCGTTCGCTGGAGAGAAGATATGTAAAATCCTTTTTTTTTTTTTTCTTCTCTCGTGTTTAAAATAAAGAATCCCTGTCCCCACCCCCTGTGCACCCGCCCGCTGTTAATAAAACACTCACCCGGCTCCCTCGAAGCGTCCTCTCCGCGCCGCAGCTTCTCCAGTATGTGCGGTCACGTGGTGCCGCCCATTACAGTCATGAATATGCGGCTCCACCTCCCATAGGGGTGGAGCCGCATATTCATGACTGTAATGGGCGGCACCACGTGACCGCTCATACTGGAGAAGCTGCGGCGCGGAGAGGACGCTTCGAGGGAGCCGGGTATTTTATTAACAGAGGGTGGGCGCACAGGGGGTGTGAGGGGGGGTGGGGACAGGGATCTTTATTTTAAACACGAAAAAAAAAAAAAGTATTTTTCATATCTTCTCTCCAGCGAACGCTGCTGGAGAGAAGATATGAATGGCGGCTTCAGCACCAGATGCAGGGACCAGCGCTTATCTCTAGCGCTGTCTCCTGCATGGTCCGTGAGGTACCCATGCGGCACACGGCTGCCGCACGTGTGCCACACGGATGGCCTACGTGAGCTCACGGACACGGATAACTCCGGTACCGATTTTTCCAGAATTATCTGGACGTGTGGGACAGGCCTTAGGCAGCTTTTTTCCTGACTCCACTGCGGGAAAAAAAAAAAAAAAAAAAACAAAGTGTCAACATACCTTAATTAACCAGAAAACAATCCTGTAAAAAGTGTTTAAAGGGGTGTCTATCGCTAGGTTGTTGCCACCTAATCTGAGAGCAGCATAGATGTAGAGACAGAGACCCTGATTCCAACGATGAGTCATTTGCACTTGGACCAATGTTATTCTATCATTGTGTGTTCATCTATGTTTTTTTTCCAGCTCTGATTGGAAATATATATCTATCTATATCTCAGTGCTCGGACGATGGGCGTGCTGTCCAATTTTACACACCCATGTCCTTGAAAAAACAACATTTCAGCAGCTGATAAAAAAAATTTTTTTTTTTTTAGAAAAATAGAAAAAAATAATAATAATTGTGTTGGATCCCCGGACATTTTATTAACCAGCAGAGGGAATGGATGCCCCTTTTTCATGGGCAGCTGAGAGCTGATGTTTTTAGTCTGGAAGGGGGGGGACAATATCCATGGCCCCTTCCTAGGCTGTTAATATCAGCCTGCAGCTGTCTGCTTAGTCTTTAGAGGTTAATTATAGGGGGACCCTATATTTGCTTCTTTTGGGTGGGGTCCCCCACTTTAATAACCAGGAAAGGCTACGTATACAGCTGTGAGATAATATTAATAGCCTGGGAAGCTCCATGGGTATTACCCCCTCTAGCTATAAACATCTGCCCCCAGCTGTCCACTTTCTCTCTGCTGGTTAATGAAATGTCAAGGGATGCCAAAAAAAAAAAATAACACACACATACACAGTAAACCACACACACACACACACACACACTTATATATCTTTTTGTATCTGTATCTATATAATTTTATATCTTTTTGTATCAGTACCTATATCATTTTCTTGGAAAACTGTAGATTACATAGAGAATTGCTCTATGCAAGAGCTCATGTTAAAATTGCATTTGAATGTAAATCAGATGTAAGGTGTTTAACCCCTTTACACCCTGAGGGTGGTTTGCATGTTAATGACTGGCCCAATTTTTACAATTCTGACCACTGTCCCTTTATGAAGTAATAACTCTGGAACGCTTCAATGGATCCCACTGATTCTGAGACTGTTTTCTTGCGACATATTGTACTTCATGATAGTGGTACAATTTGCTTGCTATGACTTGCATTTAATATGAAAAAAAAAAATTGGCGAAAAATTCGCAATTTTACAACTTTGAATTTTCATGCCATTAAATCACAGATATATCTCATACAAAATACTTAGTAAGGCATATCAGCGATCGTTAAAGGGGTTAAATGAGTTTGTCACGCTGTACAAAAGAATTAATAAACAACATTTCCCACTCTCACTTTTTTACGTGATCGCCGTTATTTGCTGAATGACTATCATGTGATGGGGACAGGAAAAGTCGGCCTCTGACTGTTCTCCAGGGTCTCAGCTACCCCCAGTAGCTGAAACCAGGGAAGTTTTCGGACTCTGGTAGGCACTACACCATGTTCCAAATTATTATGCAAATTACATTTTTCTCGGATTTTCCTAAATGGTCGGTGCAAATAATAGTCAGTCTAATAAGTCATAACCCGTTAGAGTATACATCAAATTTTATTGACGAAACCTCCCAATGATAACAGTATAATCTCCAAAATGAACAAAAATTCAAAATGCACTGTTCCAAATTATTAGGCACAGTAGAATTTCTAAACATTTGATATGTTTTAAAGAACTGAAAATGCTCATTTGTGGAATTTGCAGCATTAGGAAGTCACATTCACTGAACAAAAAGCTATTTAACTCCAAAACATCCTAAGGCTATGTGCACACGTTGCGGATTAGGCTTAGGAATTTCTGGTGCGGATTCTGTGTCTCCTGGCAGAAAACGCACCTGCGTTTTTTTTGTGTGCGGTTCCGCAGCTTTTTTTGTGCTTTTTTGCTGCGGTTTTCTTGCGGATTTGCTGTGGTTTTTACCCCTGCGGTTTTCTATAATGGACTGGGTACAAAAACGCTGCAGATTCACAAAAAAGAATTGACATGCTATTTCTTTAAAACTGCAGCGTTTCCGCAGCGGATTTTACGCAAAGTGTGCACAGCATTTTTTTTTTACATTGATTTACATTGTACTGTAAATCAATTGCAGATCTGCAGCGTTTCTGCACCTCAAAAAACGCTGCAGATCCGCAGCAAATCCGCAACGTGTGCACATACTCTAACAGGCCAAGTTACATGTTAACATAGGAACCCTTGTTTGATATCACCTTCACAATTCTTGCATCCATTAAACTTGTGAGTTTTTGGAGAGTTTCTGCTTGTATTTCTTTGCATGAAGTCACAATAGCCTCCCAGAGCTGCTGTTTTGGTGTGAACTGCCTCCCACCCTCATAGATCTTTTGCTTGATGATACTCCAAAGGTTCTCTATAGGGTTGAGGTCAGGGGAAGATGGTGGCCACACCATGAGTTTATCTCCTTTTATGCCCATAGCAGCCAATAACTCAGGTATTCTTTGCAGCATGAGATGATGCATTGTCATGCATGAAGATGATTTTGCTCCTGAAGGCACGTTTTTGCTTTTTATACCATGGAAGAAAGTTGTCAGTCAGAAACTCTATATACTTTGCAGAGGTAATTTTCACACCTTCATGAACCTTAAAGGGCCCTACCAGCTGTTTCCCCATGATTCCGGTCCAAAACATGACTCCTCCACCTCCTTGCTGGCGTCGCAGCCTTGTTGGGACATGGTGGCCATCCACCAACCATCCACTACTCCATCTATCTGGACCATCCAGGGTTGCTCGACACTCATCAGTAAACAAGACTGTTTGGAAATTAGTCTTCATGTATTTCTGGGCCCAATGCAACAGATTCTGCTTGTGAACACTGTTTAAGGGTGGCTGAATAGTAGGTTTATGCACCACAGCAAGCCTTTGAAGGAACCTACACCTTGAGGTTCGAGGGACTCCAGAGGCTCCAGCAGCTTCAAATATCTGTTTGCTGGTTTGTAATGGCTTTTTAGCAGCTGCACTCTTAATCCGATGAATTTGTCCGGCAGAAACCTTCCTCATTATGCCTTTATCAGCACAAACACGTCTGTGCTCAGAATCAGCCACAAATCTCTTAACAGTACGATGATCACACTTAAGTTTTTGGGAAATATCTAATGTTTTCATCCATTGACCAAGGCATTGCACTATGATGCTTTTCGGCAGCAGAGAGACCCTTTTTCTTTCCCATGTAACTTGAAAACTGTGTGCTTAATAATGTGGAACATCATTTTTAAGTAGTTTTCCTTTAATTAAAATCACTTGGAAAACCAATTATCACGTGTTTAAGATTGATTTCAGTGATCCATTGATCCCTGAGACACAATACCATCCATGAGTTTATTTGAAAAACAAAACAATTAAATCTTTATGACACTTAACCCTTTCGCAACATGCGCCGTACATGTACTGTGCATGTCGGGTCCCCTGCTTTGATGTGCGCTCCGGCGGTGAGCGCACATCAAAGTCACGACATGTCAGCTGTTTTGTATAGCTGACATGTGCGCGCAATAGCGGCGGGTGAAATCGCTATTCACCCGCCGCTATTAACCTGTTAAATGCCGCTGTCAAATGCAGACAGCGGCATTTAACTACCGCATCCGGCCGGGCGGCCGGAAATGACGTCATCGCCGACCCCCGTCACATGATCGGGGGTCGGCGATGCATCAGGAAGGTAACCATAGAGGTCCTTGAGACCTCTATGGTTACTGATGCCGGCCTGCTGTGA
Organism: Ranitomeya variabilis; assembly: GCF_051348905.1. Classification (NCBI taxonomy): domain Eukaryota; kingdom Metazoa; phylum Chordata; class Amphibia; order Anura; family Dendrobatidae; genus Ranitomeya; species Ranitomeya variabilis. Next base: position 169,912,850 of record NC_135239.1, on the reverse strand, counting down.
GCGCCCCCCTGTGGTCGGCGCTCACAGCACACCTGCATTTCAGCTACATAACAGCGATCTGATGATCGCTGTTATGTAGCAGAGCCGATCGGGCTGTGCCTGCTTCTAGCCTCCCTTGGAGGCTACTGAAGCATGGCAAAAGTGAAAATAAAAAGTTTTTAAAAATGTGAAAAAAATATTAAAAATATAAAAGTTTAAATCACCCCCCTTTCGCCCCATCCTAAATAAAACAAAAAAAAACAACAAACCTACACATATTTGGTATCGCCGCGTTCAGAATCGCCCGATCAATTAAAAAAAATCATTAACCTGATCGCTAAACAGCGTAGCGAGAAAAAAATCCGAAACGCCAGAATTACGTTTTTTTGGTTGCCGCGACATTGCGTTAAAATGCAATAACGGGCGATCAAAAGAACGCATCTGCGCCGAAATGGTATCATTAAAAAACATCAGCTCGACATGCAAAAATAAGCTCTCACCCGACCCCAGATCACGAAAATTGGAGACGCTACGGGTATCGGAAAATGGCTTTTTTTTTTTTTTTTTTTTTAAAGCAAAGTTTGGAATTTTTTTTCACCACTTGGATAAAAAATAACCTAGACATGTTAGGTGTCTATGAACTCGTAATGACCTAGAGAATCATAATGGCAGGTTAGTTTTGGCATTTAGTGAACCTAGCAAAAAAGGCAAACAAAAAACAAGTGTGGGATTGCACTTTTTTTGCAATTTCACCGCACTTGGAATTTTTTTCCCGTTTTCTAGTACACGACATGGTAAAACCAATGATGTCGTTCAAAAGTACAACGCATCCCGCAAAAAATAAACCCTCACATGGCCATACTGACGGAAAAATAAAAAAAAGTTATGGCTCTGGGAAGGAGGGGAGCGAAAAACGAACACACAAAAACGAAAAAGGGCCACGGCATGAGGGGGTTAAACCCAATTTGGAACACGGTGTATTACCCATCGCCGTTTTTATTCGTATGGACGGTCATTAAATGGAGTTAACAAAAACTACGAATTGAGCATTATGAGGAACAGGACCTTAGATCAGTGGCCACAGTTGTAGGCCACGTCAGAGTCCTGTGAATCTCCTCCTAACTGCCAACAGCCCCATGGAGAGTCACAACAAGTCTCCATAGGCTTTTATTGTCGGATTCAGGGAACATTGTGGGAAGCGCTGAACTACGTCGGACCTGCGTCGGAGCCTTATTTTCTAATAAGTTGGTGAACAAGAGACAGTATATTTCCCCCCCCCCCTCTCTTTTTATGGTTTTTAGATATCCAGTTGTGGACCACCTCGGATTCCCTGGACGATTTCGTACCTGCTAGGTTTTGTGGTTTTGGGTTTTTTTTTGTTTTTTTTAATAAATTGCTGAACCAGGGAACGTGTCAGAGAGCTTATTTGAATAAAAAAAAACTAAGATTTCATTACTGGGTTAGTAATGGGGGTGTCTGATAGACAGCGCTCCATTACTAATTTGGACAATTCGCAGCAGACATCAACCCCATGCCCCCGATTGCCACAACACTAGAGTTGTTGGGAAGCGCAAAGGCGAAGCACCAGAATTGTAGGATCTCAAGTGATGCGCAACTTCTGGGGTGGCTGAGGGCTGGTATATTAAGGCTGGGAAGGGCCCATTAACCAGAGACCTTCCCAGCCCAATAAGCCTGCAGCCGTTTGCTTTAACCTTCCCTGGCTTCATAAAATAGAGGGGACCCAAACATCAATAATTTAAATTTAATTTATTAGGTTTAAGGGGAACCTGTCAGCAGGATTGTGCACAGTAACCAATAGACAGTGTCAGGTCGGCGCCGTTATACTGATTACAATGATACCTGGTGAATTAGTCAGTCTTGTGGTTGTTGTTTAATCATTATTTTCAGTTTTGAGTTAATGATATGCTCGTGCCCTGGATATTTACAGATATTCATTATGCAAACTAGGGGGCAGGTCACTGAAGGATCAAAGACCTGTCAGCAGTCAGTATTATGAATACCTTATCAGAGCACCACATGAAGACCCTCCCTCCCGACAGGGCTGTGGAGTCGGTAAGCCAAAACCTCCGACTCATCAATTTCCATGACACCGATTCCGACTCCACCAAAATGGGCTCCGACTCCAACTCCACAGCCCTGATTTCTCCATTGACTTTGAGCAAGTATAGTCCAATTTTTCAGGCTCATCGGATGCTCTCACAGCATGCAGCGATTCTTTTCTCATGCCGATTTGGCATGAGGAAACATCACAATATTGTAGATCTGCACTGCCTTATTGCATAATATAGGTCCGAGTGTAATCGGAATTTTTACCCGATTGCACTTGTCTGCTCTATTAGCTTGTGTGATCGAGCGCTGATCACCACACTATGCGCCATGCATGGTTCAGCAGTTTGCAGCCCGATTGAGCGACAACAGGCTTTTTTTTCCTCAGCTTGAAAAATACTGATCAAAGATGTCAGACTGGTTGCAGAAAACAGCAGCTAAATCCTGACTGAAAGCATCTAGTGACTAGACTTCTTCTCAGCCCAGAATTCCCCCTTAACATAATCTGCCACATCACCATTATATCAAACATTATGAGTGTGGGAACCAAAGAGACCACTCAAAGGGCATAAGCCAAAACAGGACAAATCTGTGATACAATAAAAAAGAAAAATAATTGAATAGTTGATCTAGACTCTTAATAGATCCTTTAAGTAAAATCAGCAATTGGTTTTCAACCACACAAAGGCAGACGGACCTCACAGAGGAAGGATTCCATCATCTACAACAATCATCGTCATTATCTTTATAAGGACATTCACACAGCTTTTCTCATCTACTTTTGCTAGGTATAAGCAACACGCGTGCAACTTTCCACACCAAGAAGCAGCCAATTATGTAAATCCTGCCAAAGGTTGTTTAACCCTTTCACCCAGAAGCTTGTTTTCATCTTCCTGACCAGGCCAAATTTTACAATGATGACCAGTGTCACTTTACATGGTAACTCTGGAAAGCTTCAATGGATCCCACAGATTCTGAGATAGTTTTCTGATGACGCATTGTACTTCATGACAGTGGTGAAATTTGTTCGATAGGACATGCTTTCATTTGTGAAAATATTGGCAAACATTTTGCAATTTTCAAACTTAATTTTTATGCCTTTAAATCAGAAAGAGGTGTCACACAAAATACAGTGTGTCCGTAAAGTCATGGTGCACTTTTGACCAGTCACAGGATCTACCGTATATACTCGAGTATAAGCCGACCCGAGTATAAGCCGACCCCCCTAATTTTGCCACAAAAAACTGGGAAAACTTGACTTGAGTATAAGCCTAGGGTGGAAAATTCAGCAGCTACCGGTGAATTTCAAAAATAAAAATAGATGCTCCATACCGTTCATTATGGCCCCATAGCTGTGCCATATAGTGCTCTGCACCGTTCATAATTGCCCCATAGCTGTGCCATATAGTGCTCTGCACCGTTCATTATGGCCCCATAGCTGTGCCATATAGTGCTCTGCACCATTATTGCCCCATAGCTGTGCCATATAGTGCTCTGCACCATTATTGCCCCATGGCTGTGCCATATAGTGCTCTGCACCATTATTGCCCCATAGTTGTGCCATACAGTGCTCTGCACCATTATTGCCCCATAGCTGTGCCATATAGTGCTCTGCACCGCTCATTATTGCCCCATAGCTGTGCCATATAGTGCTCTGCACCGTCCATTATTGCCCCATAGCTGTGCCATATAGTGCTCTGCACCGCTCATTATTGCCCCATAGCTGTGCCATATAGTGCTCTGCACCGCTCATTATTGCCCCATAGCTGTGCTGCTGCTGCAATAAAAATAATAAAACACATACTCACCTCTCTTGCTTGCAGCTCCTCGGCGTCCCGTCCCGGCGTCTCTCCGCACTGACTGATCAGGCAGAGGGCGGCGCGCACACTATACGCGTCATCGCGCCCTCTGACCTGCACAGTCAGTGTGGAGAGACGCCGGGAAGATGGCGCGGCGCCCGGAACGAGGACAGGTGAATATGTAATACTTGCTCCCGGCGTCCCGCTCCTTCCCCCGGACAGCTGGTCTTCGATGCCGCAGCCTCTTCCTCTGTTCAGCGGTCACCGGCACCGCTGATTAGAGAAATGAATTATGCGGCTCCGCCCCTATGGGAGGTGGAGCAGCCTATTCATCTCTCTAATGAGCGGTCCCATGTGACCGCTGAACAGGGGAAGAGCTGCTGCACCCGGAGACCGTGGGACGGGCAGGGGGAGCGTCAGGATCGCCGGGACTAGGTGAGTATGCCTCAGCGCCCTCTCCCCCTCACCCGCCGACCGTGACTCGAGTATAAGCCGAGGGGGCACTTTCAGCCCAAAAATTTGGGCTGAAAATCTCGGCTTATACTCGAGTATATACGGTATTTATAGTTTACACTTTGGCGCCCTTTCTCTGGCCGAATCAAATCAGACCTGTTCATGAGGAGAGAACAAGAACCAAACAACACAAACTCATTGAAGCTGTTGCTGAGCCCCCAGTCAGATTAACCCCTGATAAACTGAACTCTGATTAATACACTGCCAGGTCTGTGACATCATGCAACCACAAGCTTATGCCAGCTGTGTGGTTTTCCATGCCAGTCGAGATGTGGACGATACAGAGGAAAGTTCAGTGAGTTCTGTGGCTCACTAAATTCGAATCTGTGACCAAAGTGCTGCGTGAATATCAGCGCTTTTATAACGAAGCGCCACCATATAGGAATAACATTACTCGGTGGGATAAGCAATTGAAGGAAATCCTCATGCTTACGTTGAGTACAAACGCAACCCCCCCCCCCCCAAAGTGAATGTGTGGTGTGGCCTGATGCGTGATAAGTCGATAGGCCCATTTTTTTTCGTGGAGCGGTCTGTGACGGCAAACACGTATCTTGACATGTTGGAATTTTATGCAGTGCCACAATTTCCAGAAGGTGTCATCTTTCAACAGGACGGCACTCCTCCACACTGCGCCACCATTGTTTGAGTTTCTGGATAGAACATTCCCCTGACTGTGGATAGGCAGGAGTTCTGACAAGCCATGGCCACCACAATCCCAGGATCTGATGCCCTTAGACTTTTACTTTTGGGGTTATGTGAAGCATAAAACAAAATCACGAACGTTATTCACTCTGTTACACCAGACGTCCTTACCCGTGGGTGGCAAGAACTTCACTATCATTTGGATGTGTGTAGGGCAACAAATGGAGCCCACATCGAACTGAACAGGTATGAAACTGGGTGAGTTTTTCTTTTATTTGGAGCAAATTTCACATTTCTGTCGTTTTTTATTGCTTTCCAGTGACTGGTCAATAGTGCACCATGACTTTACGGACATACTGTAGTTCGTAAATAACATTTCCCTCATGTCTACTTTACATCAGCACAATTTTTGAAACAATTTGTTTATTAGGAAGTTAAGGGTTAAAAGTTGACCAGCCATTCCAGAATGGACTTACATCTCACATCTTCCAAAACACTCCCCTCGGTTTTATACTCCCGACATATAGTGTCGTCTTGGTCAGACCATGACGCAGTCCTTTCTGCGTTTAACTTTGCCATTACCTCTTCTAGGCTGTTCAGGTGGAGATTGAATGAGTCCCTACTAGTAGACCCAACGGTCTTATCTACTATAAAGGATGAGCTGAATCTATATTTCCAAACTAACAATACCGCAGACGTGTCCCCGGGTACTGTGTGGATGGCACACAAAAAATTTATAACAGGGACCCTAATCAAAATTGCCTCTAACAGGAAAAAGCAAAGGTCTGAGCTACAATTGCAATTAGAAAATAAACTCTCAAAATTAGAGCAGGCAAACCAAAGCCTCCCCTCACTTTATCTACGGTAATTAAGAAAATGCGTGAAACCAAATTACAACTCAATACCATTCTAACAAATAGATCAGAAAGAGCCCTGGCATGGACTAAATCTACTTTTCACAAATATGCTAACAAACCAAGCAGCATGTTGGCCCGTAAACTTAGGAGTAGAGAGCTCCTGAATAGTATCCCTTCCATCAAAGATCCTACAGGCCGTATCACTGCCCACCCAGACGCAATATATAAAACGTTTCAGCAATATTATCAAAATCTATACTCCCTCCCGCAGCCCCCATCCCCAACTCGCATCCAGAACTTCCTCAAAGATCTGACACTACCTAAAGTCCCGGATTCAGATATAGCACATCTTCAAGCGCCAATCAACTCTGATGAAATAAAGGCAACGATTAAAAATTTAAAAAAAAACAAGGCGACTGGGCTGATGGGCTCACGGCACAGTATTACAAAAAATTTGACAGCTTACTCATACCTCATATACAGAGCTTTTGTAATGCTTTACTAAACGGAGCTCAAATGCCACCTGAATTTTACATTGCCCACGTAACTGTAATTCCAAAACTGAAGAAAGATCACTTTTACCCCAAAAACTATAGGCCTATTTCATTGCTAAACATAGATTTAAAAATTTTTACATCTATAATCACGGCCAGAATAAATAAAATACTGCCCACCCTAATCCACCAGGACCAGGTAGGGTTCATCCCCAGAAGACAGGGCCCTGACAATATAAGGAGGAACCTTAATTTAATACATTCAGCTAATCACTCCAAGCAATCCTTACTCTTGTTAGCACTCGATATAGAGAAGGCCTTCGACTCGGTATCATGGTCATACTTGTTCGAAGTCCTCGCAAAGTTTGGCTTTCCGAGTGGTATTACCTCCTGCCTTAAACTTCTGTACGACCACCCCACAGCCTATCTGAAATTACCCTCAAACCAGCCTACCCCTATTAACATTCAACGTGGTACCAGGCAAGGATGTCCGCTTTCCCCAGCATTATTCGCCCTAGCCATGGAGCCATTAGTGGAAGCTATTAGAGCCAACCCCAACATCAATGGACCTACAATTAGAGATGACAAATACAAGGCTAGCCTTTTTGCGGATGATCTGCTATTGTCCATAGTCAATCCCACAATTACACTCCCAAACCTTTTTGTCGCTCTCCATGAATTTGAACTGGTCTCTGGCCTCAAGATTAATGTCGACAAATCTGAAGCCCTGTTCATTAACACCCCCAGGGATACACAAAACAACATAACAGCGCAATTCAAATTTACCAGAAATGAGCAGTACTTAACCTATCGCGGCATCAATCTAACCTCCCATAGGTCGACTTTATTTAAATGGAACTATGCCCCCTTAATCAGAAATCTCAAATCGGACCTTACCAGATGGTCATCTATGTCCTTATCCTGGTTGGGTAGACTACACGCCATTAAGATGGTTTCCTTATCACGATTTCTGTATGTTTTCCGATCTCTACCCATTCCTCTCCTTGCCAAAACGTTACTAGATATCCATAACACGATTTCTAAATTTATATGGCAGGGGAAAAGGCCTAGGATAAGACTTAAAACCATGTTTATTAGTAGAAGACAGGGTTTGTCTCAGTCCAACTTCATTTTATACTATAGAGCGGCCCAACTAGCCCAGCTAATAAGTGCCAATGCGGACAAACACAGCACACCCAGATGGGTGAATCTCGAATCTCACCTCCTGACCCCATTCACCCTACCAGGCCTCATGTGGTCGTTGCAGAGACTCCCGAAAGGGATCCATACGTCAGCTCCTTTTACAGCACACTCCCTGATGTTATGGAGGAAAGAAAGATTTAAACACTCCCTACAATCCAAAACTTCCTTAATGACGCATATTTTTCATAATCCAGCTTTCCCGCCAGGGTTGGAGCCTCGCTCCTTCCATTGGTGGGTATCTAGGGGTTTAATTACCCTTAAACATCTTACTTCACCATTTAACATTCTACTCACCAAGCAAGAGTTCATCCAAAAGTACTCCCCACCAAACTCTGAAATATTGCGTATCATCCAAATTTTTCACTTTGCTGAACAAATATTGGGACATGGTGTCACCCACCGCCCATCAGGTTATGAGCACATATGTTTAAATGACCCGCTGGGCAGGGGAGCTATCTCTTTAATATATTCGAACCTGAACGCAATATCAGAGGATGTAAAACTTATATATGATACAATGGGAAAGTGACTTTAATAAGATAATGTCCCCATTGGAGTGGCAAAAATGTTGTTGCTCTCTCACTAAGGGCAGTCTCTAAACCTCTATAGTTGAGACATCTATCAAGCTCCTACATAGAACATATTTAGTTCCGAGCAAGCTACATGCTATTTACCCAAACTTATCGGATCGGTGTTTCAGGGGGTGTGGTGCCCTGGGCGATTTGAAGCATACGTGGTGGGATTGTCCGGTCGTATCCGCCCTTTGGTCAAGGATCAAATCTATTGTAGAGGAGCTATATGGTGGGGCGATTCAGTTAGATGCAACGGTGTTCCTACTGGGGGCCAGATACCCGGGCTTCTCCAACAAACTCCATAATTTAGTCAATCAGCTGTTCCTTGCCGCTAAGCTACACATTGCAGCGAAATGGAAAACAACTACCCTATCTCTTTCCTCAGTAATTGACAAGATGAACACTATCATGCTATGTGAACGAATACAAGCTACAAGAGAGGACTCTTGGGAGCCTTACTATCAATTATGGAGACCGTGGATTGAAAGGAACCCTAGCAGTAATCTTGACCAAGTCTTAACACTATCTCTATGAGGCCAATCTAATATCTGATAGTTTTTATTAGACTCGCTCCTTATACCCAACCATTGATTGATAATACTCTGATGCAGTAATGGATCTCTTACTTCCCCCCTCCCCTCTTGTCTTTTCCAACTACCTATCTTTGTCTACGTGTTTAATTGTATTGTTTAAATACCATTAAAGTTAATCTGGAATTTGATTATATTCATGTATATTCCCCTGCGTGGGATTTTGTTGTGAAGCTTTGTTAGTTTTTCTTTGAAAAATAAAAACTTGTTGAAACTAAAAGTTGACCAGCCATTTTTCCAACAAAGTTCACAAAACCATTTTTTTTTTTTTTTTTTTTTTTTTAAATTGGAAGTGACTGAGGAGCCTGTGTGACAGAAAATAACCAGAAGTTACACCATTTTAAAGGGAACCCATCACCAGGTTAGGCTGACATGAGATGCAGCCACCACCTTTCAGGGCTGATAGAAAGCGTTACAGAATGCTGTATATGTCATATGCCTGAAAGTGGTACCAATAAAAACGTCAGCTTGTCCCGCAAAAAAAGAAGCATAACATGACACTGTTGGCCGAAATTTGAAAAAATAGTAGCTCTCAATATATGGTGATGCAAAAACCTAGTTTTCGCAATAAAGAGTCTTTTAGTGTGCGACAGCAGACAAACAAAAAAACCCTCTATAAATCTGGTATCGCTGTAATCGCACCAACCCGAAGAATAAAGTCATCTAATCACTTATACCACACGAGAAACGGTGTAAAAAATAAATAAAACCAAATCTTCACATGCTGTTGATTTTTTCATTCTGCCTCCCAAAGATCGCAGTAAGGCTCGGTGCACATTTATCCTGCGCTCAGTGCTTACACCGGGGTTTCCGTGTAAATCTCTGAAATACGTGATTCAGACAGAATCTCTGGCGGAAGATTCCCTATAATGAGGCGATGGAGGCACTGTGGGCGTCATAGGACCTCTGATACGGCGGTGTCTGTCTTTTTAGGGTTGCATGTTCTGCATGAACCATTAGAACAGAAAAGACAGAATAGATACAGGTGCTTCTCACAAAATTAGAATATCAAAAAAATGTATTTCAGTTCTTCAATACAAAAAGTGAAACTCATTACATAGTCATTACAGACAGTGATCCATTTTATGTGTTTATTTCTGTTAATGATTATGGTTTACAGCCAATGAAAACCCAAAAGTCATTATCTCACTAAATTAGAATAATTAACAAAACACCTGCAAAGGCTTCCTAAGCATTTAAAAGGTCGCTTAGTCTGTTTCAGTAGGCTCCACAATCATGGGGAAGACTGCTGACTTGACAGATGTCCAGAAGGCAGTCATTGACCCACTCCACAAGGAAAGTAAGCCATAAAAGGTCATTCCTAAAGAAGCTGGAACTCATGACCAATAGACAACGCCAGAAGAGTCCTACCTGGGATAAGGAGAACAAGAACTGGACTGTTGCTCAGTAGTCCAAGGTATTTTCAGATGAAAGTAAATTTTGCATTTAATTTGGAAATCAAGGTTCCAGAGTCTGAAGGAAGAGTGGAGAGGCCACAATCCAAGCTGCTTGAGGTCTAGTGTGAAATTTCCACAATCAGTGATGGTATGGGCAGCCATGTCATCTGCTGATGTAGGTCCACTGTGTTTTATCAAGACCAAAGTCAGCACAGCCGTCTACCAGGAAATTTTAGAGCACTTCATGCTTCCCTCTGCCGACAAGCTTTTTGGAGATGGAAATTTCATTCTCCAGCAGGACTTGGCACCTGTCCACACTGCGTAAAGTACCAATACCTGGTTTAAAAACAACAGTATCACTGTGCTTGATTGGCAGCAAACTCGCCTGACCTTAACCCCATAGAGAATCTATGGGGTATTGTAAAGAGGAAGATGAGAGACACCAGACCCAACAAAGCAGACGAGCTGAAGGCTGCTATCAAAGCAACCTGGGCTTCCATAACACCTCAGCAGTGCCACAGGCTGATCATCGCCATGCCGCATTGATGCAAAAGGAGCCCCGACCAAGTATTGAGTGCATTTACTGAACATACATTTCAGTAGGCCAACATTTTGGATTTTAAAATCATTTTTCAAGCTGGTGTCATAATGTATCCTAATTTACTGAGATAAAGACGTTTGGGTTTTCATTGGCTGTAAGACATAATCATCAACATTAACAGAAATAAACACTTGACATAGATCACTCTGTAATGACTCTATATAATATACGAGTTTCACTTTTTCCATTGCAGAACTGAAATAAATTAACTTGTTGAAGATATTCTAATTTTGTGAGAAGCATCTGTATCTATTCTATTTTTTCTGTCCTGGTGGTTCACACAGTGAATTTGCTCAGCTGAGGACACGTTGGGTTTTCTAGTAAGATGGGTGCGTAAAAAAAATCACAGCACTGCATGATCTGGGTGTTGTGCGATTTTATTTTATTTTTTCTTTCCCCTTGCACCAATTGACTCATTGGCGAGTTTCACCCATTTTAAAGCAGCATGCTGCGAATTTTTTCCCCAACCCAATTCCAGGTGAGGAAAAATCTTGCAGTTGAACACTGCCTGAGGCCAGTCTCACACGTCCAGATAATTCCGGTACCGGAAAAAATGTGCGGCAGCCGTGTGCTGACTGAGGACCACACGGACCGTGCAGGAGACAGCGCTAGAGTTAAGTGCTGTCCCCTGCTTTGGGTGCTGAAGCCGGCATTCATTCCTTCTCCCCAGCAGCGTTCTCTGGAGAGAAGGAATGAAAAATCAAGGCTTTTTTTTTAAATTATTTTTGTATTTAAAATAAAGTTCGTGGTCACCTCCCACCCCCTGTGCGCCCGCCCACTTGCATTAAAATACTCACCCAGCTCCCGCGATGCTTCCTCTCAACACCGGCAGCTTGTCCTGTGTGAGCGGTCACATGGTGCCGCTCATTACAGGGATGAATATGCGGCTTCACCCCTATGGGATGTGGAGCCGCATATTCATCTCTGTAATGAGCGGCACCACGTGACCGCTCACACAGGACAAGCTGCCAGCGCTGATAGGAAGCATCGCGGGAGCTGGGTGAGTATTTTAATGGACTACTCAAAAAGATTAGAAACAGGAATCAAAAATCAAGTTTGTGTACATATAATCCCTTTAAAACTTTACTTTTAATTATTAAATATAAAACCCAAACCCAGTATATTGATATAATGTCACCAAACTTATTGGCCTATTTGGGTCCTACGCTGCACCTATTGCTCACGCCTACCTGCCTGTGGAGGTTGGCACCCTAAGAGACGATTTTTTGGCGCCCCCACTCACCTTAGGCTCTCCCTCTCTGCCCTACAATGTCCCCTATTCAATGAAGGTGGGAAAACAATATAGCTGAGAGCAGTGGTGAAAAAAGATATACTTAAATAATGATGATAATAATTTAGACCCAAACAGATACCTCCAAAAAATGTTTCAACATAGCCATCACACCGCATATGATACAAATATACAGTCCCCTATATTGTCACATGATGCTCCATATAAACAAATACCGCTGTCATGGTCAATACCAACCAACAAACATATCATGGCTCTATGGCTAGACAGTGATGAAAAAAGGCACACTGTTGTGAATTGGATTTTTTGGCTCCCTCTTGTGGTCACTAGCGACATGACACTTTGAGTTTCTTTCCTCAGCTTGGTACCCACCTGGCTCGTTAGTCCAGGGGTGTTGCTATTTAAGCTTCCTGGATTTTCAGTCTGGTGCCTGGCATCGTTGTAATCAGTTCCTTTCTGTTTGCTCCTGTCTGCTGGTCCTGGTTCCTGCAAAATAAGCTAAGTCCTGCTTCCTTATTTTTTGGTTATTTGCATTGCTCTTATTTTTGTCCAGCTTGTACTAAATGCGATTCCTGATTTTGCTGGAAGCTCTGGGGGGCTGATATTCTCCCCCCGGGCCGTTAGACGGTTCGGGGGTTCTTGAATATTCAGCGTGGAAATTTTGATAGGGTTTTTGCTGACCGTATAAGTCATCTTCCTATATTCTGCTATTAGTCAGTGGGCCTCTCTTTGCTAAAAACCTAGTTAATTCTTACGTTTGTCTTTTCTTCTTACCTCACCGTTATTATTTGTTGGGGGCTTGTATCCAACTTTTGGGGTCTTTTCTCTGGAGGCAAGAAAGGTCTATCTTTTCCCTTCTAGGGTTAGTTAGTTCTCCGGCTGGCGCGAGACGTCTAGAACCAACGTAGGTACGTTCCCCGGCTGCTGCTATTTGTGGTGCTAGGATCAGGTATACGGTCAGCCTAGTTACCACTGCCCAATGAGCTGGTTTTTGTGTTTGCAGACTTGGTAATAACTTCTGAGACCCTCTGCCATTGGGGTCATAACAGCACACATCTGACAGATATAATATATAGGGTAACTTAGCGTGCGTGGATGTCGCCCCGACGCGTTTCCCCATTGTCACGGTTCATCAGGAGGAGATAGTAATCATGATGCCGGATGCTCTATGAATAAGTGGCATGTGGGTTTGGGTTTTATATTTAATAATTAAAAGTAAAGTTTTAAAGGGATTATATGAGTATTTTAATGCAAGCGGGTGGGCGCACAGGGGGTGGGAGGCGGGAGGTGACCAGGAACTTTGTTTTTTTGTGTGTTTAAAATAAAAACCTTGATTTGTCATTCCTTCTCTCCAGCGAACGCTGCTGGGGAGAAGGAATGAATGCCGGCTTCAGCACCACACGCAGGGGGGACAGCGCTTAACTCTAGCGCTGTCTCCTGCATGGTCCGTGTGGTGCTCAGTCAGCACACGGACAGCATCCGTGTGCGGTACGTGTTTACACGGACCCATTGAGTTTAATGGGTCCGTGCGCTCCCACGAACACTGACATGTTTCCATGTTTTGCAAACGGACACACGGTCAGTGAAAACACGCTGACATGTGCAGAGACAGATTTATTTTAATGTGTCTACGTGAGTCAGTGTCTCCGGTACGTGAGGAAACTGTCACCACATGTACCGGCGCCAATGACGTGTGAAACAGGCCTAAGGGTATGTGCCCACGATCCACAGTAGGTGCTGGTTTGACGCTGTGTACTATACAGGGTCAAACCCGCAGTAGCCAGATGTTACAGCATAGTGGATGGGATTTCAAGAAATCCCAGGTCCATTATGCGTCCATAGACGCCCGCAGAGACAGAAAATAGAATTAGGCTTACCGGTAATTCGGTTTCTAGGAACCTTCCACGACAGCCACTTCGGAGGTTGTCTTCCCCGCCCTAATAGGGGACAGGAACACAGAGGTTAAATTCCCCTCCCCTTCCTGCAACCACCAGTGTTCTCTTGGACACACTAGCATGTATAGTTACCACAAAAGTGCAGGAATCATCCAATAAGAACATCAGACAGGGAGGGAAATTAGTGCTGTTGTGGAAGGTTCCTAGAAAACGAATTACCGGTAAGCCGAATTCTATTTTCTCTAGTCACCTTCCACGACAGCCACTTCGGAGTAGTACCAACAGCTAATTTCTCTAGGGAGGGATCACGGCCTGCAGAACTCGTCTGCCAAATGTTAAATCCCTATTGAAATTTAGCCTGTAATGTCTGGTGAACGTGTGGATGGACGACCAGGTGGCGGCTCTGCATATCTGCTCTGATGAAGCATGCACCCTCTCTGCCCATGATGCTGCCACTGCCCGGGTAGAGTGCGCCTTCAGTAAAGCAGGTGGATCAAATCCCTGTGATGAATAAGCCAGGCAAATAGACTGTTTGATCCAATTTGCGATAGTGTTTTTTGCCACCTTCTTGCCTTTGTTTCTACCTGAGAACTAGATAGATAAATTTTGATCAATTCGCCAGGCTTCAGTCTGTCGTAGGTAAAATAGGACCACCCTGCGAACGTCAAGGGTGTGGAAAGTCTCTTCCTTAGGGTTGGAGGGGTTTGGGCAAAATGAGGGCAGTACAATGTCCTGATCCCTGTGGAAATCTGAGACCACTTTAGGAAAAAAGGACTGATCTAGTTTTAGTATAATGCTATCCGAAGTGAATATCAGATAAGGTTCCTGTATCGACAGGGCCTGCAACTCTCCAATACGTCTAGCCGTAGTGATGGCGAATAAAACAACTGTTTTAAGAGTTAGGTTTTTTTATGTTCATAGATTCCAGGGGTTCAAATAGATCTTGAGTTAGGCTGTTAAGCACGGTACTGAGGTCCCAAGAAGTAGGCACCCTACTATGGAGTCTAGGACGAATTCTGGATACTGCTGTCATGAAGCGCTTAATCCAGTGGTGGCTGGCTAAATTTAGATCCAAAAAGGTGCTAAGGGCCGATACTTGCACTTTGAGTGTGCTAGGGGTAAGGCCCATTTCTAAACCTTTTTGTAAAAAAATCTAAGATTCGAACTATATTGGGATTGAAGGGGTTTCTGGGGAGTACCAGGATGTAAACTTTTTCTAGACCTTAGCATAGATGGCGTTGGTTACTGGCTTCCTGCTTTTTTGGAGGGTCTGGATTACTTCATCCGAGAGTTCTATGGCTCTTAAAATTCTGGCTTCAGTAGCCATGCCACCAGGTTCAACCTGCGAAGGTCCGGATGCATTAGGGGACCTTGGTGAAGGAGGTCGACTTTTTGAGGTGGAAGGTAGGGACCTTCCAGAGCCATGTCTATCAGGACACTGTACCAACTCCTCCCGGGCCACAGTGGGGCAATTAATATTGTGGTAACTCGGTCTGTCCTGATCTTTTGTAGTGTCTTAGCCAGCATAGGGATGGGTGGAAATGCCCAAAGTGCTCTTCTGGATGAGTTGGAGAGGACGGCAGCTTTTGCGGTTACTCGGACAGACTCAGCCGAGGTGTCGACTAAGAACCCAGTTGCTTTCTGTAGCAGGGGTAGTGAGTCTAAAATTTCCTCTCTTGGGGTGCCCGGTGTCAACTGATCCTCAAGTTTGCGTAACCAGATGAACAGGGATCTGGCCACGCAAGTGGAGGCTAAGTTAGATTTTAGTAAATTTGTGGAGGTGTCCCAGGACTTTTTTAATAAGCTATCTTTTGATCCATCGGATCCTTGAGCTGGGAAGAGTCCTCAAAGGGAAGGGCGGGCGCACAGGGGGTGGGAGGGGGTTGGTTACCTGGAACTTTATTTCAACCGCAAAAAAAATAAAAAAACAATGATTTTTCATTCCTTCTCTCCAGCGAACGCTGCTGGAGACAAGAAATGAATGGCGGCTTCAGCACCCAAAGCAGGGGACAGCACTTACTATAGCGCTGTCTCCTGCACGGTCCGTGTGGTACCCAGTCGGCACACGGCTGCCGCACGTGTGCCACACTGATGTGCCACGTGAGCACACGGACACTGATAACTCCGGTACCGATTTTTCTGGTACCGGAATTATCTGGACGTGTGAGACTGGCCTAAGAGAAACCGGTTCTTTAGCTCTGAGGGAATAGTAAAACCCTTTTCAGGGAGGCCCCATTCATGTAGAATTAAATTCTGGATATTCTTATGTACAGGAAAGCCCTTTTGATCTTTGGGCTTTAGACCCTCAAACATTTTGTCCTGTACCGTGAGTTTAATTTCCTCATCCTCCACCCCCATGGTGCCTCTTACTATACTGATTAGGTAACCCCTTCATGACCTTGGGATTTTCAGTTTTTCCGTGTTCGTTTTTTGCTCCCCTCCTTCCCAGAGCCATAACTTTTTTATTTTTCCGTCAATATGGCCATCTGAGGACTTATTTTTTGCGAAACAAGTTGTACTTTTGATCGACATCATTGGTTTTAGCATGTCGTGTACTAGAAAATGGGAAAAAAATTCCAAGTGCGGTGAAATTACAAAACAAGTGCAATCCAACACTTGTATTTTGTTTGGCTTTTTTGCTAGGTTCACTAAATGGTAAAAACTGACCTGCCATTATAATTCTCCAGGTCATTACGAGTTCATACACACCTAACATGACTAGGTTATTTTTTATCCAAGTGGTGGAAAAAATAAAATAAAAAAAATTTGTGCCATTTTCCGATACCCGTAGCGTCTCCATTTTTCGTGATCTGGGGTCAGGTGAGGGCTTATTTTTTGCGTGCCGAGCTGGCGTTTTTAATGATACCATTTTGGTGCAGATACATTTTTTTTATCGCCCGTTATTGCATTTTAATGCAATGTCACGGCGACCAAAAAAACGTAATTCTGGCGTTTCAAATTTTTTTCTCGCTACGCTGTTTAGCGATCAGGTTAATGCTTTTTTTATTATTATTGATAGATCGGGCGATTCTGAACGAGGCGATGCCAAATATGTGTAGGTTTGATTTTTTTTTTATTGATTTATTTTGAATGGGGCGAAAGGGGGTGATTTAAACTTTTATATTTTTTTTTATTTTTTTCACATTTTTTTTTTACTTTTGCCATGCTTCAGTAGCCTCCATGGGAGGCTAGAAGCTGGCACCACTCGATCGGCTCTGCTACATAGCAGCGATCATCAGATCGCTGCTATGCAGCAGAAATGCAGGTGTGCTATGAGTGCCGACCACAGGGTGGCGCTCACAGCTATCCGGGATCAGTAACCATAGAGGTCTCAAGGACCTCTATGGTTACTCTGCAGAAGCATCGCTGACCCCCGATCATGTGTCGGGGGTCGGCGATGAGAGAATTTCAGTCCGCCCGGCCGGAAGCGCTGGTTAAATGCCGCTGTCAACGTTTGACAGCAGCATTTAACTAGTTAATAGCGGCGGGTGGGTCGCGATTTCACCCGCCGCTATTGCGGGCACATGTCAGCTGTTCAAAACAGCTGACATGTCCCGGCTTTGATGCGGGCTCACCGCGGAGCCCTGCATCAAAGCAGGGGATCTGACCTCGGACGTACTATCCTGTCCGAGGTCAGAAAGGGGTTAAAGGTGGGGGTGGAAGTGGAGTCCTCATTTTCCCAAGCATCCTCCGAACCCAAGTATTGAATCTCGTCTTAGTCGAATTCTACTGGGGCCTTTTTCCTCTTTTTAGGAGGAGGTGGTTGAGGCACCGGAATCTGGGAGAAGGTAGCCATGGAAGAGTGGACCTCTTCTTTAATGAGGGATCTGATGCTATCCATAAGAGATTACTGCTCAGCGCGTAGAATCTAATCTGTACAGGATTGGCAGAGTTTCTTCCTATATGTAGATGGGAGTCTGGCTGCACACACTTTACGTTTGCGGCTTGTCCTTCTAGGGTCAGAGACCTTTTCTCCCTATAAGAGAGAGAAAGGGTTTAAGCCGCTTAGGATAAATATATATATATATATATATACTGGGCCCAACACCTGCTACTTACAGTAGGAGGGGGTACGCTGAGTTCTGCAGATGCAGAGCAAGGGGGTTTGTCACCATCCATGTCCATCACAGTAAATGTCAGACAGGCTTACCTTGCCACCAGGATCTTTTAAATGGGATCGTGGGCCAGCGTCGTTGTGCACTTCCTCCCCGCCTCGCCCAATTGGGGGGATCCCTCCGGAACGCCCCGGTATTGCTGCCTTAGCGGGCAGGCTGACGCGACACAAGAAAATGCTCCACTGTGGAACACACTTGGATGACCCAGAAGTGACGCTCGTTCACCCGGAAGTGATGTCACAGCATCTGAGATGCGCCACCTCCGTCATGCAGCTGGGGAGGAGGAAACTGGGGGGCTGCAGGAGGCCCCCGGTATGCACGTCACCGCCCTGCATTACGCCCAGAGGAGGCACTGGAGGGGCGGGAAGGTCCCAAGTCCCGCAGAAGCGAGGAGACGGGAGCAGCGTCAGAGGAGGGGAGTCTGACCTCAGCTGCCCACCTTGTTTAGGTCTGTGTGGAGCTCCGATCGCCGGCCACGGCAGCCCCTTCAGATCCTCTTCATGCCCCACAGGGGACAGGAAAACACTGGTGGTTGCAGGAAGGGGAGGGGTATATAACCTCTTTGTGTTCCTGTCCCCTATTAGAGCAGGGAAGACAACCTCCGAAGTGGCTGTCGTGGAAGGTGACTAGAGAAATGCAGAGCTTCTTTCCAGACGGCAGCATGTCTCCGCAAGAGAAATGTCACCAATAGAATGTATTGGACGCAGTGAATCCGCACAATTCAGTGAACACAAAGATTCACCTGCGTTCAGCCATCCATGTGCTGCGTCCAAAGCGCTGCTAATTACGGATCTTGTGCACCCGGCCTAACTGAATGACATTGTTGTGAGTGTAATGCCATTTTTTTCTCACATTGCACTCACCGATTTTATACGCAGATGTGAGCGAACCCTAAAGGTATAGCACTACAGTATGAGAAAAACTCTAAGGTGAAAGTGAAAAATGTTTGAAATTTACTTCAACTGTACACACACTCAAGTAATATTGCAGCTCTTAAACCATAACAGAAACTGTATTGGACAAAAAAAAAAAAAAAAAAAAAAAAAGGGAAAC
This sequence comes from Ranitomeya variabilis, assembly GCF_051348905.1. Lineage (NCBI taxonomy): Eukaryota > Metazoa > Chordata > Amphibia > Anura > Dendrobatidae > Ranitomeya > Ranitomeya variabilis. The sequence goes on along the minus strand of NC_135239.1, from coordinate 169,893,821 downwards.
AATATACAATACATATTTATAATCCAATTCTTTCTATTTTTGTCTGCCTAAGGGGACAGGGATCTAAAGAGTGCTTATAGAATGTAATAATAATTGGAATAACAATACATTATATATAGTGCAAGGTAAGACATGAAGTCACCCATCTGGCCACGTTTATTTTATACTTTTCAAAAGTCTTCTAAGAAATGGAAGATGAAATCTATTGAAATATTTCCTGGAATTTTTTGTTTCCTCCTACTATCAGTTTCATTTTCTCTTTATATTAGGTAACGTTCACGCCATCAGAAATTATTTAGAATTTTATATCAGTATTTTTAAGCCAAAACAAGGAGTGGGGGGACTTATACAGGAGTGGTGATGTATTTCTATAATACTTCTCCTCTGATTGCTCCTCACCTAGTTTCCGCTAACAAATACCGACCAAATACTGATAGTCAGAACATGGTTTTAAAGGTAAGAGATAGATTGATAGATAGGACACACACACAGTGGGTATGGAAAGTGTTCAGACCCCTTTAAATTTGTCACGCTTTGTTTCATTGCAGCCATTTGGTAAATTCAAAAAGTTCATTTTTTTCTCATTAATGTACACTCTGCACCCCATCTTAACTGAAAAAAAAAAACACAAATGTAGAAATTTTTGCAAATTTATTGAAAAAGAAAAACTGAAATAACACATGGTCATAAGTATTCAGACCCTTTGGTCAGACACTCATATTTAAGTCACATGCTGTCCATTTCCTTGTGATCCTCCTTGAGATGGTTCTTCTACTCCTTCATTGGAGTCCAACTGTGTTTAATTAAACTGATAGGACTTGATTTGGAAAGGCACACACCTGTCTATATAAGATCTCACAGCTCACAGTGCATGTCAGACCAAATGAGAATCATGAGGTCAAAGGAACTGGCCAAGGAAGCTCAGAGACAGAATTGTGGCAAGGCACAGATCTGTCCAAGGTTACAACAGAATTTCTGCAGTACTCAAGGTTTTTAAGAGCACAGTGGCCTCCATAATCCTTAAATGGAAGAAGTTTGCGACCACCAGAAGTCTTCGTAGACCTGTCCGTCCAGCCAAACTGAGCAATCGTTGGAGAAGAGCCTTGGTAAGAGAGTTAAAGAAGAACCCCAAGATCACTGTGGCTGAGCTCCAGAGATGCAGTGGGGAGATGGGAGAAAGTTCCACAAAGTCAACGATCACTGCAGCCCTCCACCAGTCGGGCCTTTATGGCAGAGTGGCCCGACGGAAGCCTCTCCTCAGTGCAAGAAATATGAAAGCCTGCATAGTCTGCTAAAAAACACATGGAGGACTCCCAGACTACGAGAAATAAGATTCTCTGGTCTGATGAGACAAAGAAAGAATTTTAGTGATAATTCTAAGCGGTATGTGTGGAGAAAAACAGGCACTGCTCATCACCTGCCCAATACAATCCCAACAGTGAAACATGGTGGTGGCAGCATCATGCTATGGGGTGCTTTTCAGCTGCAGGGACGTGACAACTGATTGTCATTGAAGGAAACATGAATGCGGCCAAGTACAAAGATATCTTGGATGAAAACCTCTTCCAGAGTGCTCTGGATCTCAGACTTGGCTGAGGATTCACCTTCCAACAAGAAAATGACCCTAAGCACACAGCTAAAATAGCAAAGGAGTGGCTTCAGAACAACTCTGTGACCATTCTTGACTGGCCCAGCCAGAGCCCTGGCCTAAACCCAATGGAGCATTTCTGGAGAGACCTGAAAATGGCTGTCCACCAACGTTCACATCCAACCTGATGGAACTGGAGAGGATCTGCAAGGAAGAATGGCAGAGAATCCCCAAATCCAGGTGTGAAACACTTGTTGCATCATTCCCAAGAAGACTCATGGCTGTACTAGCTCCAAATGGGTGCTTCTACTCAATACTGAGCAAAGGGTCTGAATACTTATGACCATGTGATAATTTATTAAAAAGAAAAACTGAATTTGCAAAAATTTCTACATTTTTTTTCCCAGTCAAGACGGGGTGCAGAGTGTACATTAATGAGAAAAAAAAAATGAACTTTTTTGAATTTATCAAATGGTTGCAATGAATCAAAGAGTGAAAAATTTAAAGGGGTCTGAATACTTTCCGTACCCACTGTATATGCTTTTTCTGTCTTTTATTGGAAAGGGGGTTTTGTGGACCACATGTTGCAAAAAAAGAGCAGACATTGTAAACAGAATGTGTGTTGTCTATAAAAATAAATAAACCTGACAGCACACAGACGTGGTAAAAAAAAAAAAAAAAAGCCTCTAGGTTGTGTGCCTATGATAGGTTTTCAGTGCATTTTTGGACGCTGCGTATATTTCTCTCAGTTGGATCTATTCTGCCTGAGGCTCAAAAGCTGCAGGTTGTTTATGAAAAAAAAAAAAAAAAAGCAAAGTTCTAGGTATTTTTCAGCTAAAGTAAAAAACCATAAGGGCTTGTACACAAAAATGCTGAATTTTTATAGTGCCACTAGGTGAAAGATTTCTGAAATCTCATACACATGCTGCTTAACTTTTCCTTGTGGATGTGAACCCAAGTGTTTATCCAAATGTGCAGGGTGTCAGGTCCTTCAGCATTTTGCAACTTTTCAACCATTCAAATGAATTAGAGGAAAAAAAAAAATGCAAAAAAAAAAAACCACACACATACTGTACGCCTTCATTTTCCTTGCCAATACTTTCTGCTCTAAATACTGGACACGTACACATACCCTATGGGTTTTTAACTTCATCTGCATTCCACAGTTTTTTTTGTGTGTTTTAAATCCCCAATACGTCAATTTCTGCTGCAGAAATGCACAATTTACCCATTCATTTCAATGAGGACCTAAAATCCTCTGGCTTTGGCATGGTTATTGTTTTAACACAAAAATGCACATAAAGCATAAGTTTGCAAAATATGGACAGATTTTACATGAAGAAATCTTGCAGATGTCAATTTAGAAATCCACACCAAATATGCAAAGTGTGAACCCTGATAAGTGATAACGTATATTCATATGCATTTAGATTTCTATAGGAGAAAACATCCAGTATACTTTTCTTAATGGAATCCATAGCTAAAACAAAAAACGGATTTCCTCTATGGATTTGTAGTTTACACTGCTTCTGGTCCATACATGGATTTCACCACTTTTAATGAGGTTACTGTACACATGGCTACTTGAGGGACAGAACTTATTGAAATGGTTTTTACATCTATGGGGGAACAAAATCCAAGACCATAAGACAATAAGGATTTGCCACTGAACAGACAGGTGCAAGTCTGTGCGTTGTGTTACATGGATTTTGGAGATGAAAACGTGTGCAACGGAAAAATTTTCTATGTCCAGGTTTTTAATGCAGTTTTTCAAACCAAAGACAGAAATTTTTCTAAAACAAAAAGACACCAACTTTTCTTGATTCCCCTTCTGCCTTTTGAATCGAAAAACTGCAACAAATACCTGAACGTGTGACCACAACCTAATGGTATGTGCACATCTTTTTCAGGAGGGTGGTCCCGTCAAGTCTTTAAATAACAAGATGCTTCAGAAAATATCGTCCTTTTAACCTTTCCATTATGGTTTTTGTTTTTTTGTTGTTTTTTTTAGGGAGACTTTTGTACGGACACTTTCCATGTTTTTTTATTTACGGTATCTATTTTTTTTTTAACTTCACTCAACAATGAATAAACTGCTAAGCACATACCCTAAGTGTGTGTCTACACTGCACACAATTGCCAGAAACGATAATCGTGCATTGTAATCAGGCTGCCAATCACCCGATAAACGCAGGAATTATTAAGGATGATGCTGGTCAGAATCGCCTGATATTTTATTCTAATTGTCCAAGTCTTCATATTGATTACTGCATGCAGATTGCCACGGATTTAAACATTGAAATTTCAATAAACGTGGAAGATTTTAAAGCAGCGAGTGGTTCCGATTTTCTGGATCCGAGATAATATGGCCAATTATGAAAATTTCACTCTGATCACACTCTTATCTGAGTGGGCTCAGATTTTCTCAGATGAGGAGGAGAATACACAAAAAAAACACTTTCACAATCCTCTTCATTCTATCAGGCTGTGAAAAATCAGAGTGCACTCAGATGTCATCTGAGTGCAGTTCAATGTTTTCCATTCACTCACTGACATCCTGCGATTTTTTTTTTTTCTTTGAACAGGCTCCGTCCAAGGAAATCGGACATGTGTACGGCCCTATAGAGTAACATTGCTCCTAGAACGATCCGATGTTTTGTCGGATCCCACTCGGACTGAAAATACAGTTATGTACACCTGTCCTAAAATACACTAAGGAACCTGTCACTCATTTAGAAACTAAGACAAAAAGTGTGTTACAGCTGCCACATTTTTATTATGCCCATTTTTATTTTGTTCTGAAGTTTATAAAAGTTCTCAAGATAAGTCTAGGGAAAGAAAAAAAAAAAAAAACACTAAGAAAGGGGAAGGGAAAAAAACGTGGCCATATCTATAGAATGCCACTTTAAATAAAAAATGCAAATGACTTTCAAAAAAATCTATGAAAAATACCAATGGACCAAAATGCTTTGTATGTGTCCATTTACATAGTTGGGTGCTGATTTTAAAGTAGCATAAGGCCATAGTATTTTTAGGGGCAAAAAAAACAAAACAAAAAAACAAACACCAACGTATAGGCACATAGAATCCATCTGACCAAAATTTCGGGCATCAAAACAAGCCTTTATGTGGTATGTTTGTTATATAAAAAGTCAGTGCAAAACGCAGCATCAATGATCCCCAACATCTGAGACAAACCATAAACCACAAGACGATATTAATCTACAAATGATTCATATATTGAAAGTAACCAAAATTTGTCACTACGTCTAATATTGGGACGCGTAAAATCCACATCATCTTACAGAGCCGACAAAGTGGATGAGTTCAACTTAATTCCATCCACATGTGATGTGATTTTTTTTTTTTTTTTTTTTTTTTTTTTTGGGGGTGGGGGGTGGGGGTGTGTCCTGAAGTGGAAGCAGAATGTGACCTGTTGAGTCGTCAGCAGATAAGATTATTTGGATCTGCACCCTTTTGGTGCAGATTTCAGCCATTCATTTTAATGGGGGACCATACATCTGCAGGTTGAAAGTGTTATCCTGGCGTTATTTTATAGCAGTCACGCAACATTTAAAAAAAAAAAAAAAAAAAAAAAAAGGCATAAGTTTCAGATGCAGATTTCAGTTTAGAAATCAGCGCAGAAAATCTGCACCAAATAAATGTGAACTTATCGAGGAAAAAAAAAAAAATCCTCGAAGAAAAGCAATGGATTTAAACTTAAAAAAATAAATAAATAAAATGAAATAAAATAAAATATGGTGAATGACAAAATTACCAAAAGGGAGGAGGAGGTGGTCTATCCTAGAAGGGCACAGAATGGGTTAAACAATTAAAAAGGACACCAATGACAGCACCAGTCCCATTGTGTTGGGTGGACAGATCCCTGTGTACATTTTTTTCACCCTCAAAAATGGAAGGGTTAAATGGAGGTCTCCCCCATTCCCTGCATGCGATCCCCCCAATAGGTGCCTGTCCCCAGGACTCGTACACACGGTGCATTCTGGCTGCTCACTTTGCATGAAGTTGTTGATCTCAATGTGTTTTTTTTTTTTTTCCCTTTATTTCTTTTTTTTCTTTGCTGTCATTTCTATCAGATCACAAAGTGTTAAGAGAGAAGGAAGAGTGAGAGGGGCTAATTGGCGACCCCAGATAGCCGTATCCCCGGCTATCCTTGCACTGCTGAAGTGCAGCTGCCCCCTCCCATGCTCACACATATACACAACATCCTCCTACAGGAATACATTGTTGCAAACTTGGGAAGCTCTTAAAAAAGCCCAGAAGCCCCAAAAAGGTTGGAAAAGGCCCTCAGCAGCCAGCTCAGACTCCCCCCTGTCTGAGGAGACCCGTTGCTGAGCTTTTTCTTACCCGTGCGGACTTTTTCCCGGCAGATATTGCAGGGCCCGGTGCGCTGCTCTTCTCCCCTCAGCTCCTCACCCCCCACCGCTGCTCACTGCCTCATTCCAATATGGCCCAGAGGCCGCCACTGCGCAGGCGCCTCGCTCGCCTCCTTCACTCTCTGCCGTCTTTAATTTTTTTTTTTTAGGGCATTTTTCGCTCTTCCTCCACCCACTTTTTTTTCCTCTTTAGCTTTATTTTGCCACTGTCCCCCCTCCTTCACCTCTCCTCCTCTCCCTGCTCTCGTTGTTTAGGGGGGCACTTTTGTTATTTTCTTATGACATGTCATGTAATAATAGTAAGGTGCCTTGGAAGAGTCTCTTAATCACAGGAAGTGCTCTAAATTGCCATTTTCTGCACAGGAGCCTTGATAAGAACCCAAAATAGGGATGATTTTGAGGGAAGGAACACTGTTGTGGACTGTGTTCACATTAGTAACTTGGTGGTCTTATGATATTAATCATGGGGGGATTCCTGGGGACCCCCATTTGGCCACTGAGGCAGGTTACACTACAGGCAGAAGGCTGTTTGCACAGAAATGGGTGAAAACCCCATGGGGGGCTGTGTGTTTTTTGTTATTGAGCCCATAGCGTCCCCTCAATGGTGAATATTCGCTATTAACTCCGTATGTGCTGACTATTGGGGGACCGATACGTGGTCAGGACCCACATACAGACCTCTATGGAGTATATATATATGCCTGATCCCCCCTCTCCAATATTATATTTTTGTACTAGATCATTACAATATTTGTGAGAAGACAGGTGCTTACATTTTTGTATTTTCGGTCTGAGTGTGATCTGACAAAACATCGGCTCCTGTTATTCTATGGGGTCGTGCACAGGTCCGATATTGCCCTCAGACCGCAGCGGTCCAAGGAAAAAGTCTCAGCATGCACGATTTGCATCCGATATTTGGATGAGTCCGTGCAAACTATCGGACTGCACTTGGATGACATTTGAGTGCAATCTAATTGACAGAATAGAGGAGACATTCTTTTTTTTTCCATCTTCTCCTCATCCGAGAAAATCAGATCGCACTCTGATCACCATAATCGCCCGATTTACTCAGATGAGAGAAAACACGATCGTATGACCGTGTCATTTGCCCACAGCAATCAGTCAGGATTCCAGCTTTTATTTCTTAGGCTAAGTTTCCACATTGAGTATTTGATGTATTTTTTTTCTGCTGCGTATTTTCTCGTAGCATCTTCGGCTACATTCCCACAATGAGCTTTTGGTGAGGTTTCGATGTTGCAGAACTAATACACCATTTCTGCACCTATTAGGTTACTTGCGGTTTTTCATTGTTTTTTTTTAGTGCAATTTTTTACTTGTTTTTATTGGGTTTTTTATGCATTTTTTCCCCTTTTTGGTGTGTCATGCTTTAAATAAAACTTCCTTGTTTTTGATACTTCCTGGTATTTGGCTTTGACAATATTTTATTGGTATACTTAGGTGCGGATTACATGTTTTTATTGCGTTTCCGCCGCAGGAACACATGTGCGTTTTTTTTCCAGGCGGATTTTTCACGTCTAATGCAAGTCTATGGGGGAAATCTGCACAGAAAACTCAGCGTACCCACAAGAGAAACTGATATGTCACGGATTCTAAACACGCACCGCAGATCAGCGTACACTAAGTAAAAAAGAAGCACAGTGGATATGAGATCCCGTCCACTTTTCCGGTCATTGTGGGGGCATAGCCTTATGGTTGCAGCGAAGGGGATGGGATTTATAAGAAACTCATGCACACTGTAATTCTTTTTTTTCAGTGTAAACTGACCTGCGGTGTGTTTTTCAAATCCGCAACATGTCAAATTTTCTTGCGGGTACGCCTAGTTTTCTGTGCAGATTTCTTGCATTAGATATGGAAAATCCGCAGGGACTTTTTAGTGCGTTTCCGCAGCAGAAACGCATCAAAGGGGCATGTAATCCGCACGTGACTGTATCAGTAAAGTTTTGTCAAAGCCAAATACCAGGAAGTATAAAAAAAAATGCAGCTTTATTTAAAACATGACGTTCCAACAAGACACAAAAACCGCAGTGTCAAAAAACATGATAGAAACGCGTGTTAAAAAAATGGACACAAAAATGCAATGAATAAAACACAAGTAACTTATTTTACTTAATGGGTGCAGAAATGCTGCAGAAAATCTACAACATCAAAAACTCTTGTGGGAACGTAGCGTAATCTGACCCGCAGTGTGTCAGTTTATCTAAATCTGCGTTTTACTGGCAGATTTTCCCCATGGACTTGAATAAGATGAGGAAAATCTGCAGGTTAAAAATGCACATGCTTTTTTAAAAAAAATTGCGTTTCTGCAGTGGAAAAGAGCTAAAAACTGATGTAATCCGCACATGACTATCAATAAAATTTTTTTATCAAAAATAAGTCATAGGAAGTTTTCTTTAAAACATGACATACCAAAAAGAGGCAAAAACCGCAGCTGAAAAAAAAAGCAGTAAAAGTTCATGTAAATAAATGTGCAAAAAAACTCAATAAAGACATGCAAGTTTGCTGCTGATCCGTAGTGGATTTGACGCTGCAGATCCGCAGCAGTTTTCCATGCGGGGTACAGTAGCATGTAAACCTATGGAAAACAAATTCCTCTGTGCACATGCTGCGGAAAATTCCGCACGGAAACACTGCGTATTATTTTCCGCAGCATGTCAATTCTTTGTGCGGATTCCGCAGCGTTTTAGACCTAATCCATTATAGGTTTCTGCAGGTGTGAAAATGCAGGCGAAATCCACACAAAATCCGCAGTAAATGGAATCCGCAGGTAAAATGACCACGTGGATCCACGCGGAAATATCCGCAAACGAATCAGCAACGTGTGCACATACCCTAATTTAGCTAATGGGCGCTTAAAATCTGCAGCATCAAAACCAAATACTTACTTGGGGAATTTAGCCTAAAGAATAGGTGCACAAAACATCTTTTCCAGACAGGCTTTTCCACCAAGTTTTTCAAGAGAAAGACTCTTCAAGAAACATGTTTATTATTTATTTTTATTTTGTTTCCAGAGCTTTTTTCAACATTTTTGACCGCTGGCATTTTTATTTAAGTCTTATTTTGTTTTTTAAACTCCATTCAACAATGGTAAAAACGTTAGCGGTAATTCAACCAAAATGCTGGCAAAATATTCAAAAACGCTTGGCCATACTTTGAGTTTTTTCATAAGGACGTCTTTGGAAACCTGAAGTGGTAAAAGATGCTTAAAAGACTGAACATATGAACAGTGAGTAATTTTTACATAGACACACATGTGTTTATTCTTTTTCGTGTTTTCTGAGCACTTTTTTAGGTGGATTTTTGAGCTGCTGACCCCTTTGAAAAAAACGTTGTGTGCACATACTCATATAGGTTTCTAAGAAATTAAAAGCTGTCTCCTGATTTGCTCCACGTTCTTTTGCTTAACCTCCCCCATTGCCTATTTACTCCATACAAAGAGGTTATCCCAACCTATATAATCTAGCCAGGACCCCCACCGATCACTAGAATGGAGGTCCCAAGCCACTGTTTTGGAGGGATTTGAATAGAGCGATGGTCACACATGCGCACTGCTGCTCCATTTTATGTCTGATTATTTCTATAGGTGTCCCGTAATCTTTGTAAATGGATCAATAGGATTTATAGGGGACCATCTTTTTATGTAAACTCCCCCAAAATTAGGGACTTAATGCTCCACCCCATTGTAGTGATCGCGGGCTCCCACCCGCGGGTCCTCCAACGATTAAACAGTATCCTTTTATAGGCGATTACCTTTGTTTTTTGTGTATGGAAAAAAAAAACTTTCATTTTTCATTTCTAGAATAAATTGCATTGAAAGTGAAAAAATAAAGTAATGCACAATTTAAAAAAAAAAAAAACTACAAGTTTTTATATAAACCTTGATTTCTTGTTACATAAACAATCTTACAGACACACACATATTGCTTTATTGCATTCATCAACACATAAAAATGCTGTTCACCCAAAAATCAAGAAGCCAGGTAAAAACAAAGGTTCTCGCTTTGTCTCCTGCAAAATTGTAAAAAAAAAATCCTATTCAGATGTTAATTTGTATTTGTTTATTGGGAAAGTGGATGACAACAAATACAGTGAGGATTACTGACACCCAGCTTTTTTAGGGTCCGGAATGGAAAATCTGCCCAGTTAATTGGGATTGTAGGAGTGGGGTATCAAGTGGAATAGTAATTGTAGCAATTCCTATATTGTTGGCTTGTTACGTCAGCCTTTCTTAGGAATTATGAAGTGTTCTGGGTATAAGGCTCCTTTACAGGTTTTTCATTCATCACAAATGTATTAAAAAAAACCCACTGAATTCTTAGCTGGAAACATAAAAGCACAAATGTGGACAGCACCTAAGCCATTTTTCGATTTTAATAACTAGCGTGCAAATCGTAATGTTAACCGATCTTCTTCGATGAGCGTTCGTTATATGTTTTTGCCTCGAGCTATATTATCTCCATCTTCTATTTGCACTCGTATTTGAACACTAGTTCTTCTGCAAGTTGATTTCACACGTTGCCAATTTCCACCCGCAACGTTACACCATGTAAGATCCGCACGTATTTTCCACACTGATTCATGCATTTATAATTTACAGTTTCATTTGAGGAAATGCACCAAATATCAACTGAAAAACAATGCTAGGCCAGTGATTTAATCCACCAATAGGTGGGAAATTTTCGTAAAAAAGGTGCAATTTTGCAACATAAATTGACATGCTGCTGATTAAAATGAAACAATCAAAAGAAATCTTCGCCCAGATTCCACACAAGTAAAATGCTGCATGTTGATGAGATTAAGTTGAAAGTCATCTACTTTGATAGTCTTGTAAAATGGTGCAGATTTTACATATGCACAGAATAGGCAACCTGTGAGCGAAGTCTAAAATGTAGTAAATTTAGGCTTCAAATGGTTAATAATGCCTACAAGATAAACACAAAGAATTCTATAGATAATGTCTATGCTAATATAAACAAGTAAACAATAAGATTGTTTACAATCAACAAAATGCAAAGTGAATGAACAAAAGAGAAATCTAAACCCATCAATATTTGGTGTTACCGCCCTTTGCCTTCAAAACATCATCAAACTATGAATTTGCCTACGAACATCTCCATACTGCTTTTGAAGTAACTTGGACTAGAAGTTGTCCCAAACATCTTGGAGAACTAACCACAGAATTTCGGTGGATGTAGGCAGGTGCAAATCGTTCTATATCAAAAACCCAGACAGAATTGATGCTGTTGAGACCAGGTGGAGGCCATATCATCGCTTCCAGGGCTCCTTGTTCTTCCTTACTCTGAGTATAGTTCTTAATGTCATAATTTGTATGGTTGTCTTGTATATTTGTGGCCGCTGTCCTGCTGCACAATACAGATGCCTCCCTGATGGTACTGCATGATTTATAAGTATTTGCATGTGTTTACCAGCATTGAGGACACCATTAATCTTGACCAAATCCTCAACTCATTTGCTAAAATGCAGCCTCAAACTTGCAAGGAACCTCCACCATGTTTCACTGTTACCTGCAGACACTAATTATTGTACTGCTCTCCAGCCCTTTGGTGAATAAACTGCAAAATATCTCTCATTTTGGCTCATTTGTCCAGAGGACGTGCTGCCATTTCTCTGCTCCCCAGTTCCTATGGGTTTTTTTTGTACACAATTGAATCACTTGGCCTTGTTTCCATATCACAGTTATGGTTTTTGTCCACAATTCTTCCATAAAGACCACTTCTAACCAGACGTCTTCGAACAGTAAATGTGTGTAGCTATGCCCTCCTGGTTTCTGATAGTTCTACGCTGATGGCACTGCTGGACATCTTCCAATTTTGAAAGGGAAGTAATTGTGATGTGTCTTTCATCTGCTGCACTAAGTTTCCTTGGCAGATAACTGCATCAACAGCCCCCAACATTACCATTTTTTTGTGTCCTCAATGCTGAAAAATACAGTCAGATACTAATCAATCATGCTGAGTTACTTCAACAATTTTGTGCAGCTACACGTAAATTGATGCAATTGTGGAGGCAAAAGCACAGTCACACAAAATATTGATTTGATTTATATTTATTTTTTTGCTTATTCTCTTTACATTTCGTTCATTGAGAAAAAAAATATGAACACTTCTATTTTTGAAAGCATTCTTACTTTGCAGCACACCTGCCTATAACTTTTACACAGTACCGTATATATTACATAAATAATTGTTCTTTCTGTGAGAACATTTTCAAATTGATGGTATTTTGCAAGTACGTGACTCCCAGGACAGTAGTTGAAATAATAATACATTTACAAGCAGTGTAACATAAGTTATGAAATGATTACAATAGCATTACTTACTACTAACAATTAATATCACTTTTTTTAGATAAATACTGTGAACTAGAAATACAAAATGCTGGTTTCCCATTCATCAAATTAATTGTGTATCCTTAAAAATCTTTTTTTTTTTTTTTTTTTAAATTCGTTTATTTAAACGCTTAATTCACATGTACATACAGTTTACATATTTCCAGGTCAGTGCAGGTACATCATAACGATAGATACATTAACATAATGTTATATACACCGATCGGATTATGCATATTTAAGATATAATAGTATGTCACATATACTGAAAATCCTAAAACTCAACCTGTCTTACTGCCTAAACAAAACAAACTCCATCACCTTAGTATAACGGTTTCAGTGCTCAGCGTGAATCGTATAGTCTCCCAACTCATTAATATACTGAATCTAGGCCCTTAATTACGTGGTGACATGGTGAGATACGACGAGTTCCATAAGTCCCAGATTTTATTAAATTTCTCTAAACAACCTCTATTCTGGTATAAGGTGCGTTCATACGGCACAATCAGATTTACCAACTCTATCCAGGCCCTAAGGGACGGATGCGAAGTACCCATCCAGCGCAAGGCAATCAATTTTCTTGCCAGAAAAAGTGTCTCCCTCAAAAAAATTTGAACGTGGTGGCCCCAGATTTCCTCCTCCAAAATCCCAAACAAACACACTGATGGGGTCAAGGGAACAGGAATATGTACAAGGGAAGTCAACAACGAGGCTACCTCTCTCCAATAAGACATAATAACCGGGCATTCCCATATCATGTGTATGAAATCCGCCTCCTCCATATGACATCTAGTACATTCAGAAGATCGGGACCACCCAATTTTAAATAGTCTCAATGGGGTTAGATATGATTGATGCAGAATATATAACTGTATCATTTTATTGTTAGCCGAGGGGGACACCCTGGTTGGGGACTCAAGGGCCATCTCCCAGTCCTCACCCTGTAAGTCAGGTATCAGGACCCTCCACTTCTCCCTTATCGGCAACAAAGTAGCATCCGCACCCACGGACAACATGTAAGTATACAGTGCAGAAATAAGACCACGGGGTCCCTGTGACTTAAAAATCCCTATCAGTGGGAAGGAGGAAATAACCTGTGTCACCTCCACACTTCGAAGATGTGACTGAATCGCCGATCTAAGTTGAAGGTATCTGAAGAATTGAGGCCTCGGTATATCATACTTATGTTGGATTTGTTCAAAGGACATTAGGGTTCCCTGTTCATAAAGATCACCAAGCGACAAAACACCGCGTGACGTCCAAAATTGAGCGGAAGGGTGATTCAGTAAGCTCGGGAAGTATTCACTATCCCATAATGGCATTTCAGCTACAATACCGTCAAACGGATCACCTTTTTCACTTGACGCCAAATCAACCTTGCCAACCGAAGCAACGGCAACAACTTAGGGGCAGAGGGTTTGTTTATTTCCAGGAAACCCAACGGGCAGCTGATCTTGGCAGCATAAGCCAGGTGGTTTTCCGAGTTTGGTAAATCGCTCCCAGGCATCCATTTCCCCAGAGCTCTAAGCTGTCCGGCCAAGTAGTATAAAAAAAAATCTGGCAACGCCGCCCCTCCCATTTGCTTAGATCTGTGTAAGGTGGATAATTTGAGTTTGGGTCTAGCCCTCCCCCAAATAAAGGATGTAGTTAAAGAATTTAAGTTAGCAAAAAAGGATTTAGGAACCAGTACTGCACTATGTTGGAGGGAATAATTAAGCTTCGGGAGGAGTATCATTTTTATCAAATTTATACGACCCGAGACAGATAGAGGCAGCTTACTCCATATAGCAAATTTATGTTTAACAAACTCCAGCAACGAGAGAATATTAAATTGTAAATCCAGTCTACTATCTTTTGATATAATTATTCCTAGGTATTTAAAACTAGTGACAACTGGCAATAGGGACAGCGTATCCTTAAAAATCTTGTGTGGAAAAAAAAAAGTCTTAGAGATATCCCAATCTCCTAAAGCCATAGCATATCTATAGCACAGTATTCCCCAACTTTAGTCCTGAAGAACCGCCAACAGATCATGTTTTCTGGATTTCCTTAGTAGTGCACACTTTTTTTTATCAAGATCAGGGGTTGGGCTCCTACTAATCGTAAAGTGATGGAATATCCTACAGATAAGCTATGAGTTTAAAAGATGGGAAAAACAATTTAAAGGGGTTGTCCTATGAAAACAAGTTTTCTTCTATCCAAAGTATGGGTGATAACTTGTTGATTGGTGAAGGTCAGAGAAGGTCAGACTGCTGGGACCAGCACTGATTGGCAAAATGGGGAACTTTTATCCCTGTAAGAATGCGTCGACAGTGCACATGTGCGACCTTGCACGCAATCTCCGATCCTCACAAGATCTCCTTCTCTACTCCCCTCTTATCTTCTCTTCCCACAATCGCATACAAGATTTCTCTCGCGCATCACCCCTTCTCTGGAACTCTCTACCACAATATATCAGACTCTCACCTACCTGTTGTGAATTCCGTTCTCGGACTCCCTCCTGTGGTCATGAATGGTACTTTGGTTGGTTCTGCTCTTGGACTCCCTCTGGTGGCTTTGAGCGGAACTGCTGGTCACTGAGGTTGGCTTATCAGCTGCTCTCGTTTATTGCTATGCTTGCTTCCCTATTTAACTCCACTCAGATCGTTACTTCATGCCAGCTGTCAATGTTTCAGTATTGGTTCAGATCTCTCTTGGACTTCTCTGAGGACCTGTCTACTCCAGCAGAAGCTAAGTCTTTGCTAGTTCATTTGTTGTTACTGCTTCCTGAATATATTTCTTAGTACTGCTAATTTCTAGTCCAGCTTGCTATCATGATATTCCCTTGCTAGCTGGTAGCTCTGGTGGTGCAGAGTGGCACCTCCACACCGTGAGTCGGTGTGGGGAGTCTTTTTGCTTACTCTGCGTGTTTTTTTGTAGTCTTTTGTGCTGACCGCATAGTTCCCTTTTCTATCCTCTGACTATTTAGTGGTATCTGGCCTCCTTTGCTAAAACCTGTTTCATTCCTGTGTTTGTGACTTTCCTCTTAACTCACAGTCAATATATGTGGGGGTCTGCCTTTACCTTTGGGGAATTTCTCTGAGGCAAGGAAAGGCTTCTATTTCTATCTTTAGGTGTAGTTAGCTCTTAGGCTGTTAAGAGGCGTCTAGGGAGAGTT
This sequence comes from Ranitomeya variabilis, assembly GCF_051348905.1. Classification (NCBI taxonomy): domain Eukaryota; kingdom Metazoa; phylum Chordata; class Amphibia; order Anura; family Dendrobatidae; genus Ranitomeya; species Ranitomeya variabilis. The sequence goes on along the minus strand of NC_135239.1, from coordinate 169,878,312 downwards.
AGGTACGCTCCACGGCTATTTCTAGTGTGTGTGATAGGAGTAGGGTTTGCGGTCAGCAGAGTTCCCACTTCCCAGAGCTAGTCCCGATTTTGAGTTTACTCATCAGGTCATTCCGGGTGCTCCTAACCACCAGGTCCATAACACCTACCATCGAAACCTTCAAAAAGAACCTGAAGACCTACCTCTTCCGGCAAGCCTACAACCTGCAGTAACCACCGATCGACCAAACCACTGCATGACAGCTCTATCCTCACCTACTGTATCCTCACCCATCCCTTGTAGATTGTGAGCCCTCGCGGGCGGGGTCCTCTCTCCTCCTGTACCAGTTGTGACTTGTATTGTTCAAGATTATTGTACCTGTTTTTATTATGTATACCCCTCCTCACATGTAAAGCGCCATGGAATAAATGGCGCTATAATAATAAATAATAATATACTGAGAAAGGTGGAATCCACCATACGAAAGTGCAGCATGAGAGGCTGTGTCAGAAGGGATGAGCTAGTTTTCAGTGATGGCATGGAAGGAAAGTTTGGTAGTAACAAAATGATCGTGAATGTAGGAAAGCTTGTTGCAGACAGAGTAAGCGTTCCACAGAGCTCCTGTAAGTGGGACTGGGGAGTCGGCGGCTGGGCGAATGGGTATAAGGTTAGAGAGGTTACAGAAATTTGTGATAAAGTGTGGATGGGAGGTAGAACTGACTGTGGGGATGTGGTGAGGATGACCAGGATTTGGAGAGATATCACCAGCAGTGAGAAGGAGCAGAGAAAGTGTTAGCAGGTGGGAGCAGGAGAGGGCATGAGGTGGCTGTCTGTGTTTGGAGACAGAGGATTGTATATTGAGGAACAGTTAGGAGGAGGTGAGATGGATGGGGAGGATTGTAGAAGAGATGAACAGTTCCTTACTAGGAGTAGGGATTAGGGGAGTTACTAGAAAGTGAAGGATTATAGTGGTGAGAGTGAAAACAAACAGAAACATTGTTTACAGTGACTGTCCAGTTACCTTCAGTTCCTTTCTGGTTCAATTCTGGTTTTAATTCTGATCTTCACACTTGTATGATACACATATAGGATACACACTGCAGACTAAAGTCTTGGCAGACTTGAGCTATGCAATATATGTTCTACAAAGTGCATTCAGGTGTGAAGCAGAGAGGAGTGGTCTCTGTTCATCTTGGTCAGAAAATTAAGAGTGGACCAGATGCATATAATCAAGCCAAAGTAAACAAGGTCATAAATAACACTGGGGTAAAGCTGGGGTTAGTTGAAAGACGTACGATGTGAATACTAGGAGCAGAGGTAGGAGTGGGGATTATATGCACTTCATATAGACAGACAAAGCAGGAGATCTGGGTGGATGATCATACCAGGTGGAGATTATCAATGCGAGCTGTGGCAAGAAGGTTTGCTGTGTCTGTCAGCATAGTGTCCAGAGGCTAGAGGCACTACTAGGAGATAGGCCAGTACACCAGGAGATGTGGAAGGGGCCATAGGAGGGCAACAACCCAGCAGCAGGACCGCTACTTCAGCCTTTGTGCAAGGAGGAACAGAAGGAGCACTGCCAGAGCCCTGCAAAATGACCTCCAGCAGGCCACAAATGTGCATGTGTCTGCACAAACGGTTAGAAACCGACTCCATGAGGATGGTCTGAGTGCCCGATATCCACAGATGGGGTTGTGCTCACAGCCCAACACCGTGCAGGATGCTTGGCATTTGCCACAGAACACCAGGATTGGCAAATTCGCCACTAGCACCCTGTGGTCTTCACAGATGAAAGCAGGTTCACACTGAGCACATGTGACAGACTTGACAGAGTCTGGAGACGCCGTGGAGAGCGATCTGCCTGCCTGCAACATCCATCAGCATGACAGGTTTGGCAGTGGTCAGTAATGGTATGGAGTGGCATTTCTTTGGAGGGCCGCACAGCCCTCCATGTGTTCACCAGAGGTAGCCTGACTGCCATTAGGTACCGAGATGAGATCCCCAGATCCCTTGTGAGACCATATGCTGGTGCAGTTGGCCCTGGGTTCCTCCTAATGCAGGACAATGCCAGACACCATGTGGATGGAGCGTGTCAGCAGTTCCTGCAAGATGAAGGCATTGAAGCTATGGACTGGCCCACCCATTCCCCAGACCTGAATCTGATTGAACACATCTGGGACATCATATCCCGCTCCATCCACCAATGTCACGTTGCACCACAGACTGTCCAGGAGTTGGCGGACGCTTTAGTCCAGGTCTGGGAGGAGATCCCTCAGGAGACCATCCGCCGCTTCAACAGGAGCATGCCCAGGCGTTGTAGGGAGGTCATACAGACACGTGGAGGCCACACACACTACTGAGCATCATTTCCTTGTCTTGAGCAATTCCACTGATGTTGGATCAGCCTGCAATTTGATTTTCCACTTTGATTTTGAGCATCATTCCAACTCCAGACCTCCATGGGATATTAGTTGTGATTTACATTGATCATTTTTAGGTTTTACTGTTCTCAACTCATTCCACTATATAATGAATAAAGATTTACAACTGGAATATTTCATTCAGTGATATCTAGGATGTGGGATTTTAGCATTCCTTTTATTTTTTTTGAGCAGTGCATATATGTATATCCTATGGATAGGTGATAAAGGGGTTGTACAGTGAAAACAAGTTAACAGTTGAAGGAGATCTCTAATCAGCAATGGCTTATTAGCTATCTCTTCATGTAATTTGGTCTGAATGTGCTGATAGATCAACGCCATCAGTTAATTATGAGTCCTTGGGATCCGTTTAAAATCAGGTTCCTTATTGCTATCATTGCCTTATTAAAAAAATGATGGGAGTGTGAACAGTAGACGGCTATGGTAAAATATAAATAGACATTAGTGTGTATCCTTGTAATGCTTTTGTAAGAAGGTGGCGGGGACCCTCAGTTGCTCACTCTCTCCTGTATGCCCCATGCGGTGCCCTGACGGTTTGGTTCTAAGTTAATGTATTAACAATGTGTATCACTGTTTTATTAATGTGTCTGTATGTCTGACGTTGTACTATTACAAGTGTACCATATTATGTCATATGTATGTAATTAGTTCAGGGTTATACCAGGTTAACTAAAAGGGGCTGGGTTAGCAGCCTGGAAGAAGCAGCAATTTCCTGCTTCTGCAGCAGAGCTGGGCAGGCTTGCCTGTGGCAGGACGAGCTCCAGCAATGAGAGCATAACATACCCCCGGAGGGGAGGCAGTGCTGTCAAAGGACTACTGGGCAGCTAAAACGGGCATTAGGACTGTGCGAGTGCCTCATAAAGGACTGGTTGCTCCCCAGAACCGGACGGGAGCTGCCAAGTGTCTGGATAGGGACAGTTTAGGAACTGTTATCTTCTCTCTTTTCATCGTTATTAAAGTTCTACTGTTGGGAAAGAACTGTGACTCCGTTGTGATTCATGGGACCAGAATTCCAACATACACAGTGTAAGGTGCCAGGGTGTTCACTTACTGTTGTTTAATAGACCCCCCCACGACTACCACCCCGTGCCACCTTGTTACTCTTTAACTGCCAGTATACTATACTGCATGTGTGTCTGTTTATAACATTACATAGCATCTTATTGTCTGGAAAAATTAAGAACTGTGGCCAAACAAGTAATTATAGGAACATGCATAAAATGCAATGTCATTGCTTGTCTGGATTTTTTTTTTTTAAATAGTGTAAGCTGCAGCCAATCACTGACCTTAGCAGTGATGTTTGCATGTACAGCACATGAACACTAAGGCAAGTTAGTTGCAGTAGACCCATGAATGATGGATGTAACATCACCACTGCAGGATAGGCAAGAAACACTGGAGTTGCAGAATTGATGCAGCTTCCTAAGTTAACATTTCAATTTTTTTTTTTAAAGAGTAATTTGCAAATAGTCACAAAGTTGCTTGCAACTTTCTCCCAATAGAGAATAATTTAAGTTGTGGTGGAACTAGTGTTCCAACTCTTCATATGTGATGTTCAGTCACCTGATAGCCTGAGTCTATGTATTAGTTCAAAAAGAAATAGATATTTTATTAAAGTGAACCTGTCAGCAGGATTGTGCACAGTAACCTACAGACAGTGTCAGGTTGGTGCCATTATACTGATTAAAATATCTTGGGTGATGAAATCCGTCTTGTGGTTGTTGTGCAATCTTTATTTGTAGTTTTGAGTTAATGATATGCCCGTGCTCCTGGGCGGCCTAGGGGGTCGTTATGCAGTGCTCTGATTAGGTATTCATGTGTATGGCTTCTGACAGGTTACTGATCCCTCACTGACCTGCCCCCTAGTTTACATAATGAATGTGTAACAACTCTGCTGGCATCACGGCATGGCCTCGCATTTCTCACACTATCTTACCCACTGCTCCAGGCCATGATGTGGTTTCTGTTTCTTGCCAGCTCCATGTTCTGTGTCTCTGCTCTCTGCATGCTTCATGGTTCTGTGTATAGAGGGGCGGCGCCTGAACTCTCTGGTTCTTATAGGAATCAGGTGCATCTGTCCAATCTGTTCCTGACCAATTACCAAGAGGCCTCCAGTATATAGTGCAGCTTCACCCAGTGTTCTGGGCCTGTGCAATGTGTTAGCTCAGTTAGTGTCTTGCTTCTGAGTTTGCCTGGCCTTGCTCTATATTACTCCCTCTCTGGAGGATTCTCTGTGTTATTTCCTTGGTCTTGTTGTCCGCCCACCAGGAGGCAGAATATCCTGGTCCCAGTGTCTTTGTCCTTGTGTCTTGTTCCATTGCCTTGTCTGTACTTAGTCTTATCTCTGTCTCCTAGTCTTTGGCTTCCTTCCCTGTTGTCTTTCCTTGTATTCTCAGTCTGCTTACACTCCGCACTCTTGCAGCTCTGCCTGCTCTGAACCTTTGTGACTTTACCTCTGCTCCTCACTTCTGCGTTTCTGCTCCTTTCTACTCAGCTTATCTTCTGCTGTTGCAGTTACCCCTTGCTGCAGCTTCTCTCCACATTCTTTGTGGCTCTGCTCAGCTTTGCTGCAGAGACCCCTCCCGCAGCTCCTCTCCGCTCCTTGCGGTTCTACCTGGCTCCGCCTCCTGCCTGCCTGCACTTGGCTCCGCCTCCAGCTCTTGGCTCCGCCTCCTGCGGTTTTGCACTTGGCTCCGCCTCCAGCTCTTGGCTCCGCTTCCTGCGGTTTTGCACTTGGCTCCGCCTCCTGCTCTTGGCTCCGCCTCCTGCATTTCTTTTCTTGGCTCCAGCTCCTGTGCTTTCGCTCTGCATCCGCTCTTGCGGTCTTTATCTACTTATTCCTAGGTCCTCGTGTCTGAACAGGTTCTTACCCGTTCTACATACCTGCCTGCAGACCGGTCCCTACCGGTTCTTCCAGTGTACCAGTCTTGTCCACCAGTCCTGCCAGAGAGCCAGTCGTGCCCGCCTGCCTTTCCAGAGAGCCAGCCGTGCCCGCCTGCCTACCAGAGAGCCAGCCGTGCCCGCCTGCCTACCAGAGAGCCAGCCGTGCCCACCTGCCTGACAGTGTTCCTGTTGTACCCGTCTGCCTGCCTATGTGCCAGCCGTGCCCGCTTGCTTGTCTATGTTCCGTTCCCCGGTGGGATCAGCAGCCACAACCAGACTCCACCCTGGAGTGGTACCTGGTAGCTTCCTATTGCACAAGTCTGACCTCACCATCAGAGGCTCCAGCGAACACCTAGGAAGCTACTTAGTTACGCTCCTTCCAGGGAGGTTTGGTCTGTGGTCCAGTGGGGCCACACCCCCGCACGCCCGCGCCAACCAGTCTGGGCGCGAGCATGACAGAATGTTATATGAACTGAAAAAAAAAAAATCACATTCATCATGCAGGCGGTGCCTGCGCTGCAGCATGATCATATGAATAATGTGCATTTAATTATTTTATTTGCTGATATAAATTTATTCAGAAAATTCTGTCTCAAAATGGCACCGGCCGTGCGATCTGATAGAAGCTACTGCGCAGACGCCGCACCACCATCTTGCTAGAGAAAAAAAATTGTCTCTACCAATATGGCGCCAGCGGCGCCTGCACAGTAGCATCTATCGGATCGCCAATAGATGCTACTAAACAGGCACGGCCAGCGCCATTTTGAGACAGAATTTTCTAAACAAACTTATATCCGCAAATAAAATAATTAAATGCTTATTATACATGCGATCATGCTGCAGCACAAACGCCACCGCCTGTCAACTGAATGTGATTTTATTTTTCAATATATGTAATATTCAGTAGGGAAAATAGGGAGCAGGTCAGTGAGGGATCAGTGAACTGTCATAAGCCAAACAGATGAATATGTAAGCAGAGCACCACATAAAGCCCCCACCTCCTCACCCCACATGGCTCCCCAGAGCACAAGCATATAATTATTTGAAAACTACAAATAAAGATTACACAACAACCACAAGACGGATTTCATCAGCCAAAGTATCATTGTAATCAGTGTAACGGCACCAACCTGACACTGTCTGTAGGTTACTGTGCACAATCCTACTGACAGGTTGCCTTTAAACATAACAAATAATGCAATTATTGTTTTTCTGTCTGTGCTTCAGTCCTGAGTGTCTTGTGTAGACAACACGGAATAAAGCCAATTTGAGTTTTGAGCAACACTGGCACATTTCTGCATATGTATTACAACCCCTGGTCCATGCCAAACCATAAGTTTAATGACCCAAAGTAACAGCTCAAAGAATCCTATTAGTTCAAGCTTACAAAAGGGTTTGTTTGGCCTTGGGGCTCAAGTCGCTCTATTTGACTGCAGACTTGTGAATTCTCACAGAGCGCCATGCACAGTGCGCACTGTCAGCATTATGTCATGTGACTGCAAGTATGCGATTTGTATTGAGGGATTCTACGCACGTCTAGTCGGCACCTGACTGAATGTATGCAAACTGCATACTTGCGGTCATAAAACTGCCAGCTTCGGGCGCCAGCAGCGGAGAATCCTGACAGCGTGCGCAATGCGGACTGTGAGGAATCACAAGTTTGCGGTCACATAGAGTGACTGAAGACTTGAGCCTGGAAAACCCAATTAAGCTAGATTTGCATGTTGCATATTTGTTTTAAAATGCAGATTTCTCTGTGCTTATTTTCCACACTTATTAATGTTTTGAATCTTAGCAAGGGGACTACGTAGAGTTTGTATGTTCTCTCCCTGTCTGCATGGTTTTCCTCTCACACTTTATAAACATACTGATTTATTAATTATCATTCAAAAAATTGGGAAAAGTACTGAGTTTGTGAGTCTATGAAAATTAAATTAGAAAAATGATTTTGGAAAATTGGAGAAATTAGAGGGACTGATTCAATATTTTTCTGCAAAACATTCTTGGAAGTGATTGTGATGATAAATATACAAATTTTGCTTTTCAAATACATTTAGCCAATAGGCAGTGGCACATCAAGTGTGCATGTGTGCGTGTGTGTATATATATATATATATATATATATATATATATATATATACAGCTCTGGCAAAAATTAAGAGACCACTGCACAGTTTCATAAAAATCGGCTTCTCTACATGTCTGGCAGCCATTCCATTCCAGTGCCAGTTGAATTCCAACCAGAGTACACCTCTTTCTACTTAATGTGCTTCTGATTAGGTGATCACCTGAACCAAATCTTATTTAATGAAGGAAAGTATAAAAAACACTGCTGTGGTGTTCACAATCCTCTTGCAATAGGACAAGCTGGATAGCAAAACAAGTGCTAGTAGTATCCCAAAAGTAATAGGAATTAAAAAATAACTTTTAACCATGCCAAAGGAGTTGAAAGTCTTGAGTGATGAAAAGAAGGGCTCAATTCTGGCTTTACTAGCAGAGGGACGCAGTGAGTGTCATGTTGCCTCCATCCTAAAAATTTCTAAGACGGCAGTCCATTACAGCAAGGTCAAGCAGCAGACATTGGGGACAACAAAGCTACAGACAGGCAGAGGGCGAAAACGAATCTCCACTGACCGGCATGACCGTCATCTTATTCAAATGTCACTCATCAACCAGAATGACATCAAGTGATCTACAAAAGGATTGACAAATGGCAGCTGGGGTGAAGTGCACAGCAAGAACAGTTCGTAACAGGCTCCTAGAGACAGGACTCAAGTCATGTAAAGCTAGAAAAAAGCCTTTCATCAATGAGAAACAAAGGAGAGCCAGGCTGAAGTTTGGCAAAGACCATAAAGATTGGACCATAAAGGACTGGAGTAAGGTAATCTTCTCTGATGAATCTAATTTTCAGCTTTGCCCAACACCTGGTCATCTAATGGTTAGACGAAGACCTGGAGAGGCGTACAAACCACAGTGTCCTGCACACACTGTGAAATTTGGTGGAGGATTGGTGATGATCCGGGGATGCTTCAGCAAGTCTGGAATTGGGCAGGTTAATCTTTGCGAAGGACGTATGAATCAAGCTGCATACAAGGTTATCCTGGAAAAACAGTTGATTCGTTCTGCTCAGGCAATGTTCCCCAACTCTGAGGACTGTTTTTTCCAGCAGGACAATGCGCCATGCCACACAGCTAGGTCAATCAAGGTGTACAGATGAAGGACCACCACATCAAATCTCTGTCATGGCCAGGGCAATCTCCAGACTAGAACCATATTGAAAACCTCTGGAATGTAATCAAGAGGAAGATGCATTTTTGTACCAGGAGTGGCATAAAGTCACCCAAAAGCAGTGTGAAAGACTGGTGGAAAGCATGCCAAGACTCATGAAAGCTGTGATTAAAAATCATGGTTATTCCACAAAATAGTGATTTCTGAACTCTTCCTGAGATAAAACATTAGTATTGTTGCTTCTAAATGATTATGAACTTGTTTTTTTTTGCATTATTTGAGGTCTGCAAGCAATGCATTTTTTTGTTATTTTAACCATTTCTCAATTTCAGAAAATAAATAGAAAATGTATTGCTTGGAATTTCGGAGACATGTTGTCAGTAGTTTATAGAATAAAAGAACAATTTACATTTTACTCAAAAATATACCTATAAAGAGAAAAATCAGACAAATTGAAAATGTAGCAGTGGTCTCTTAATTTTTGCCAGAGCTGTATATAGTAACCTGTTTTTGCATTTTGTCTTTGTAGTAGGAAGTAAAAAAACACTTAGGTATGACACATACCTAACCGATGTAGTAACCGTCTCCCTTTGACCTTTCAACTTGACTAGATAACTGCACAGATTCACTTCCAGATTTACTGCAGCTAGGCCAGCCATAATACTTTCCAGTCAATAGAACAGGTATTAAAGCCTATGTACACCTTGAACTGATTTTTTTTGATTGATTATTTTATTCCTAAATGTAATTTCTTTCTACATAGTCTTCCTTAATTGTTTTTTACCTTTTTGCTGCTGCAGTGTAGGTAAGCAAGGGCATACATAAAAATCATAATGTCCCTCCCCAAAAATATATGTTTGGTCAGCTAGGTGGGGTCAGAGTGCATATGGCATACCTCACAACTTTTAAATGCTGTGAGAAGGACATGTATTGTGGCACAGTAATTGTACCCCTACTGAAGCCCCTTAGTGTTCTCATCTATGACGATACCCCTTTCAGTGCCCCCATACCATAATTCACCCCCTAAACATATCATATCCCCACAGTGAATTTCCCTACAAAATTTGCCCCTGCAGTACCCACCCCATATGCACAGTATGATGCCCCCACTGTGACTCAAACAAGGTATGTTGTTTCTACAGTATCCACCACGCATTATGATGCCACCACAGTGTCTTCAATACAATATGACGTTGCCACAGTAACCTCCAACATAGATTAATTCCTCATACACAGTATAACACCCTTAAAGTACCCAAATACAGTATGATGTTCTCTTAGCTCTTCCTTCACACACATTATTGCTACACCTGTGTTTCTGCCATCATTAATCGGGTCCGCTGCACCCTGTTAGTGCATTTGTTTGGAGGCATGAGCAGGTAATCATCTCTGCTTCTTTTCTCTGTGATTTTTTTTTTCTACTTTTTGGAGGATTTTTTAAGTCCTCTTTTTGTGTCTGTGGGCCGATGATAATGTAGCTTAGATGGTTTTGCTCCCCACAGGTGGAGTGGAGGCCCCAGGGCTGCCAGGACAGTCTATGAGGGGTTGTAGATGTTGGGGTTTAGAAAATAATTGGAGGACACAGGATTTGCAGTCTTTTTACCTTTTACTGGTGAAATTGCAGTCCAGGGCACAGATTACAGGTGATCTTGAAATCCAGGCAGCCTGGAAGCGGTTCAGAATCCCCCTAGCCAGGTGGGTTTTGGAAGCCTTCCCTTCTGCGCTGCATTCTAGGTTCGTGATGCTTTAGGTTTCCTCAAGTCCCTCTCTCAATCTATATGGACAACTATGGGGAGTGTATTATACTATATGGAGGACTATATGGCACATTATACAGTGTGGAGGGCTATGGAGTATGCATTATACTGTATGGAGGACTGTGGGGTGCACATTATACTATGTGGAGGACTATGGGGTGCATTATGCTAGGCAAGAAAAATGCTGCCTATTCATTGAGTGATTGGATTGTTTATGCCGAACAGAAATTATTGTTCTCATCAGCACATCACCCAGTGAAAACTGCAGATATGCTGCTGATAACATGATACTGTATGGGGACAGACTGATCTACTAGTAATTGTTCTCTCTCCATCATTCTTCCTCAGCCGGTGTAAAGAGGCCAAGAAACAAGGAAACCAGCATCAAACGACTTCAATATTGTCAATCATGCTAGTCTAACCCTGAACTCAGCACATGTAAATACAACCGAAATGTTTCTGTGTGATGGTACAATATGTTAGCATTTGGGGCCCCACTTTAAACTTTTGCTGAGGGACCCACATTGTCTAAAACTGGCCCTGTGCCTGTCAAATAGAATTGCTAATCAGCTCACAAGGGAACTAGGGGTGACATACCCTGTGGGTGCTGTAGTGGTCACCATCATTAGGGATTGTAACTAGAAGCACAATGGTCCCTTGCAATATTATGAATGGACTTTCACCACCCAGTTGCCAGCAAACTGAACTACAATAATAGAAACAGCAGTACAATCTATTTATGGTTAGTAGTGCTATGTATCTTCTGTGCAAATGAGAAAGCACATACAGTACACTAGTAGTGCTAGATAGTTGAAAACCACAAGTAAAATGGACCTCGTATGACCTCCTATGGTTGCTACAGCTTTAGATACACTCACAGTGGTCATAATGGTTGTCACCAAGCTTTCTTGAAAACAAAGATATAGTTCAGAAATTGTTGAATATACAGGTGCTTCTCACAAAATTAGAATATCATCAAAAATGTAATTTATTTCAGGTCTTCAATACAAAAAGTGAAACTCATATATTATATAGAGTCATTACAAACAGTGATCTATTTCAAGTATTATTTATGTTAATGTTGATGATTATGGCTTACAGCCAATGAACACCCAAACGTCATTATCTCAATAAATTAGAAAAATTAACAAAAAACACCTGCAAAGGCTTCCTAAGAATTTAAAAGGCCCCTTAGTCTGTTTCAGTAGGCTCCACAATCATGGGGAAGATTGCTGACTTGACAGATGTCCAGAAGGCAGTCATTGACATACTCCACAAGGAGGGTAAGCCACAAAAGGTCATTGCTAAAGAAGATGGTTGTTCAGAGTGCTGAATCCAAGCATATTAATGGAAAGTTGAGTGGAAGGAAAAAGTGTGATAGAAAAAGGTGCACAATCAACCGGGATAATCGCAGCCTTGAAAAGATTCTTAAGAAAAGGCCATTCAAAAATTTGGGAGAGATTCAGAAGGAGTGGACTGCTGCTGGAGTCATTGCTTCAAGAGCCACCACACACAGACATATACAGGACATTGGCTACAAGTGTCGCATTCATTGTGTCAACCCACTCATGACCAATAGACAGCGCCAGAAGCTTCTTACCTGGGCCAAGGAGAAAAAGAATTGGGCTGTTGCTCAGTAGTTCAAGGTGTTGTGTAAAGATTAAAGTAAATTTTGCATTTCATTTGGAAATCAAGGTCCCAAAGTCTGGAGGAAGAGTGGAGAGGCCACAATTCAAGCTGCTTGAGGTCTAGTGTGAAGTTTCCACAATCAGTGATGGTTTGGGGAGCCATGTCATCTGCTGGTGTAGGTTTACTATGTTTTATCAAGACCAAAGTCAGTGGAGCCGTCTAACAGAAAATTTTAGAGCACTTCATGCTTCCCTCTGCCGACAAGCTTTTTGGATATGGAAATTTAATTCTCCAGCAGGACTTGGAACTTGTCCACACTGCCAAAAGTACCATTACCTGGTTTAAAAACAACAGTATCACTGTGCTTGATTGGCCAGCAAACTCGCCTGACCTTAACCCCATAGAGAATCTATGGAGTATTGTAAAGAGGAAGATGAGAGACACAAGATCCAACAATGCAGACGAGCTGAAGACTGCTATCAAAGCAACCTGGGCTTCCATAACATCTCAGCAGTGCCACAGGCTGATCGCCTCCATGCCATGACACGTTAATGCAGTAACTGATGCAAAAGGAGCCCCGACCAAGTATTGAGTGCATTTACTGATCATACATTTCAGTAGGCCAACATTTCGGAAATAAAAATAACTTTCCAAGCTGGTGTTATAAAGTATTCTAATTTACTGAGATAATGACTTTTGGGTTTTCATTGGCTATAAGCCATAATCATCAACATTAACAGAAATAAACACTTGAAATACATCACTCTGTTTGTAATGACTCTACATAATATATGTGTTTCACTTTTTGTGTTTAAGAACTCAAATAACGTAACTTTTTGATGATATTCTAATTCAGTGAGAAGCACCTATCTGGGCAGCACGGTGGCTCAGTGGATAGCACTGTAGCCTTGCAGCACTTGAGTCCTGGGTTCAAGCCCCACCCTGGACAACATCTGCAAAGAGTTTGTATGTTCTCTCCGTGTTTGTGTGGGTTTCCTCTGGGTTCTCTGGTTTCCTCCCACATTCCAAAGACATACTGATAGGGAATTTAGATTGTGAGCCCCAATGGGGACAGTGATGATAATGTGTGCAAACTGTAAAGCGCGCTGTGGAATATGTTAGCGCTATATAAAAATAAAGATTATTATTATATATACCCGTATTTTCCGGCATATAAGACGACTGGGCGTATAAGACGACCCCCCCAACTTTTCCAGTTAAAATATAAAATCTTCTTAAAAGTCGGGGGTCTTCTTATATGCCGTATGTCGTCTTATAGGGCCGGTGACTAATGTGCCTTTTGGGGGGGAGTGGTCCTGATGACTAAGAGGGGGCATCTCACAGGAAAGTGTGAGTGGAGTATCCCCCATTACCTCATTGTAGCTGCAGTGTGGGGTGCTGGGGAGCGGCGGCGGCCACCGCCCCACAGCATAGCACCCATGCGGCACAAAGAGGAGCAGCAGCTGCCGCCTCTCCCCAGCACAGAGACCCCATGCTGAAGCTACAATGAGGTAATGGGGGATACTCCACTCACACTTTCCTGTGAGACGCCCCTTCTTCGTCATCGGGACCACTCCCCCCCACCCACCATATACACATTGGTGTCTGCACTCGGCGTACAAGACGGCACCCGGCATATAAGACGACCCCCGACTTTTAAGAAGATTTTCAGGGGTTAAAAAGTAGTCTTATACGCCAGAAAATACAGTATATATATATATATATCTATAAATTCCGAAAAAGAGGCAGCACTCCATCATTTAGCGAAAAAACGTGCAGGGTTTAATCCACCCACATGTCTGGGCGACGTTGAAATTGTTCCAGAAAATAAAGTATTTCTCCCTGAAAATTATTGCAATTACATATGTTTTGTTATACACGTTTATTTCCTTTGTCTATTAGAACAACACAAAAAAGAAACAGAAGAAAAGGTAAATTGGATATAATTTCACACAAAACCCCAAAAATGGGCAAGACAAAATTGCTGGCACCTTTCCAAATTTGTGGATAAACAACTTTGTTTTAATCGTAGATTAATCGTTTTAATTGTAGATTGTGAGCTTTCGCGGGCAGGGTCCTCTCTCCTCCTGTACCAGTTATGACTTGTATTGTTTAAGATACTTGTACTTGTTTTTATTATGTATACCCCTCCTCACATGTAAAGTGCCATTTAATAAATGGCGCTATAACAATAAATAATAATAATAATAATAATAATCATGTAATGCTCTCTCAAACTTACCTGTAGCAAATGACAGGTGTGGGCAATATAAAAATCACACCTGAAAGAGGAGAAGAGAACTGTCTGAGGACTTGAGAACGAAAATTGTTCAAAAAAATCAACAATCTCGAGGTTACAAGTCCAACTCCAGAGATCTTGATGTTCCTTTGTCCATGGTGCACAACATAGTCAAGAAGTTTACAACATATGGCACTGTAGCTAATCTCCCTGGATGTGGACGGCAGAGAAAAATTGGTGAAAGTTTGCATTGCAGTATAGTCCAGATGATGGATAAGCAGCCCCAATCAAGTTCCAAAAGCTGTGCTGCAGGCTCAGGGTGCATCAGTATTAGTGCAATCTATCCGTCGATATTTGAAGGAAATGAAACGCTATGGCAGGAGACGAAGGAGGACTGTACTGCTGACACAGATACTTTTTTTATCTATCTGTGTCACAGTACGGTCCTCCTGGGTACGTGAGTAAGCCAGAATCCTTCTGGAAAAGTGTCTTGTGGACAGATGAGACCAAGATAGAGCCTTTTTGTAAAGCACATCATTCTACTGTTTACTGAAAATGGAATGAGGTCTACAAAGAAAAAAAAAATACAGTACCTGCAGTCAAATATGGTGGAGGGTCAAAGATGTTTTGTGATTGATTTGCAGCCTCTGGCCCTGGGTTGTTGTGAACTCCGTTTTCAGGCTCCCTCTTGTGGTCACAGATGGTATTGTGTGACTTTGTTTTTTTGGCTCCCCCTGGTGGTTTGGTTTATTATCCTGCGGGTCTGGCTGGACCAGCTGCCTCGTTATTCACCAGGGAGGCTCCTATTTAGCTCTGCTTCACTTCCACTTGTTGCCGGCTGTCAATGTATTCAGTGCTATTCTGATTACTCCTGATTATCCCGTTTTCTGCCTCTTCAGGATAAGCTAAGTTCTGTTTGAATATTTTTTGCTCATCTGCCTGCAATATGATTTCTGTGTATGATGAGTCTAGTCCAGCTTGCTAATATGTGATTTCTTTTTGCTGGTAAGCTCTGGGGTACGGAGTTGCTTCCCCCGCACCGTTAGTTGGTGCGGGGGCTCAAGCAATCTCTGCGTGGATATTTTGAATAGGGTTTTTTTATTGACCGCACAGTTCCCTTCCTATTTTCTGCTATCTAGTATTAGTGGGCCTCATTTGCTAAATCTGATTTCATCTCTGCGTTTGTGCTTTCCCCTTAACTTACCATTAATATTTGTGGGGGGCTATTCTATATCTTTGGGGTCATTCCACTGAGGCAAGAGAGGACTTTCTTTCCCTCCAGGAATAGTCAGTTTCTCAGGCCGTGAAGAGACGTCTAGGATTTTTAGGTAACGTTCCACGGCTGCCTATAGTTGTTTGCGGATAGGATCAGGTTGCGGTCAATCTAGTTACCACTTCCCCAGAGCTAGTAGTCTGTTCAGTTACTTAGCTAGTCTGACCTGCGATCCTTGCCACTAGGATCATAACAGTACAGCCGGCCTATAAAGTGTTAATTGCATGGCAGAAGCAGGAGAAAAGAAGCTTGGAGATATTATTTTTTTTTTGCTGCCGTGTGTCTAGCTGCTGTGTGTCTGGCTTCTCTCCTCCTCTTAATCTTGGTGTGGCTCTGAGTTCAGCTGCTGATATGGATATCCAGAGTTTAGCCTCCAGTGTAGATCATCTTGCTGCAAGGGTACAAAGTATTCAGGATTTTGTTGTGCACAGTCCTATGTCAGAGCCTAGAATACCTATTCCGGAGTTGTTTTCTGGAGATAGATCTAGGTTCCTGAATTTTAAGAACAATTGCAAGTTGTTTCTTTCTTTGAAACCTCATTCCTCTGGGGATTCTGTTCAGCAAGTTAAGATTATTATTTCTTTCTTGCGTGGCGATCCTCAAGATTGGGCTTTCGCATTGGCTCCAGGGGATCCTGCATTGCTCAGTGTGGATGCGTTTTTTCTGGCCCTTGGATTGCTCTATGAGGAACCTAATCTTGAGAACCAGGCTGAAAAAGCGTTGTTGGCCCTCTCTCAGGGGCAAGATGATGCAGAGGTGTGCTGCCAGAAATTTCGGAAATGGTCGGTGCTTACTCAATGGAATGAGTGTGCCCTGGCTGCAAATTTCAGAAAAGGTCTTTCTGAAGCCATTAAGAATGTCATGGTGGGGTTCCCTACGCCTGCAGGTCTGAATGAGTCAATGACTCTGGCCATTCAGATTGATCGGCGTTTGCGGGAGCGCAAACCTGCGCACCATTTGGCGGTGTCTTCTGAACAGACACCTGAGTCTATGCAATGTGATAGAATTCTGACCAGAAGTGAACGGCAAAATTATAGACGGCAAAATGGGTTGTGCTTTTACTGTGGCGACTCAGCTCATGTTATCTCAGCATGCTCTAAGCGCACAAAAAAGATTGATAAATCTGTCACCATCGGTACTTTACAGCCTAAGTTTATTTTGTCTGTTACCCTGATTTGTTCCCTGTCATCTTACCCGGTTATGGCTTTTGTGGATTCAGGTGCTGCCCTGAGTCTGATGGATTTGTCATTTGCCAGGCGCTGTGGTTTTGTTTTGGAGTGTTTAAAATTCCCTATTCCACTAAGGGGAATTGATGCTACACCATTGGCTACGAATAAACCTCAGTACTGGACACAAGTGACCATGTGCATGACTCCTCTTCATCAGGAGGTGATTCGCTTTCTTGTATTGCATAATTTGCATGATGTTGTCGTGTTGGGCCTGCCATGGTTGCAGACTCATAATCCAGTCCTGGATTGGAAAGCAATGTCTGTGTCAAGTTGGGGTTGTCAGGGAATTCATGGCGACGCTCCTGTGGTGTCAATTGCTTCATCCACTCCTTCTGAGGTCCCTGTGTTTTTGTCAGATTACCAGGATGTATTTGATGAGCCCAAACTCAGTTCTCTACCTCCTCATAGGGATTGTGATTGTGCTATAAATTTGATTCCTGGTAGTAAGTTTCCTAAGGGACGACTTTTCAATTTGTCAGTGCCGGAGCATGCTGCTATGCGGAGTTATATAAAGGAGTCTTTGGAGAAAGGACTTATTCGCCCCTCCTCCTCCCCTCTTGGTGCGGGGTTTTTTTTTGTGGCTAAGAAGGATGGTTCCTTGAGACCTTGTATTGATTATCGCCTTCTAAACAAAATCACGGTCAAATTTCAGTATCCTTTGCCATTGTTATCTGATCTATTTGCTCGCATTAGGGGGTCTAGTTGGTTCACCAAGATAGATCTTCGTGGTGCGTATAACCTTGTGCGTATTAAGCAGGGTGATGAATGGAAAACTGCATTTAATACGCCCGAAGGCCATTTTGAGTACTTGGTGATGCCTTTTGGACTTTCTAACGCTCCTTCTGTCTTTCAGTCCTTTATGCACGACATCTTCCGCGAATATCTGGATAAATTTATGATTGTGTATCTGGATGATATTCTGTTTTTTTCGGATGATTGGGAGTCCCATGTTAAGCAGGTCAGGATGGTGTTTCAGGTCCTGCGTGCCAATGCTTTATTTGTGAAGGGCTCAAAATGTCTTTTTGGAGTCCAGAAGGTCTCTTTTTTGGGTTTAATTTTTTTCTCCTTCTGCTATTGAGATGGACCCAGTCAAGGTTCAGGCTATTCATGACTGGACTCAGCCTACATCTGTTAAGAGTCTTCAGAAGTTCTTGGGTTTTGCTAATTTTTACCGTCGCTTCATCGCTAATTTTTCTGGTGTTGTTAAGCCATTGACGGATTTGACCAAGAAGGGTTCTGATGTTACTAATTGGTCTCCTGCGGCTGTGGAGGCCTTTCGGGAGCTGAAGCGCTGGTTTTCTTCATCTCCGGTCTTATGTCAGCCAGACGTCTCCCTTCCTTTCCAGGTCGAGGTTGATGCTTCTGAGATTGGAGCGGGGGCTGTTTTGTCGCAGAGAAGCTCTGATGGCTCTGTGATGAAGCCATGTGCTTTCTTTTCAAGAAAGTTTTCGCCTGCCGAGCGGAATTATGATGTTGGTAATCGGGAGTTGTTGGCTATGAAGTGGGCATTTGAGGAGTGGCGACATTGGCTCGAGGGAGCTAAGCATCGTGTGGTGGTCTTGACTGATCACAAGAATTTAATTTATCTCGAGTCGGCCAAGCGGCTGAATCCTAGACAGGCTCATTGGTCGTTGTTTTTCTCTCGTTTTGATTTTGTGGTCTCATACCTGCCTGGTTCGAAGAATGTGAAGGCTGATGCTCTTTCTGGGAGTTTTGTGCCTGACTCTCCAGGTGATTCAGAGCCAGCTGGTATCCTCAGAGAAGGGGTGATTTTGTCTGCCATCTCCCCAGATTTGCGACGAGTACTGCAGGAGTTTCAGGCGGATAGACCTGACCGTTGTCCACCGGAGAGACTGTTTGTCCCGGATAGATGGACCAGAAGAGTTATTTCCGAGGTTCATTCTTCGGTGTTGGCAGGCCATCCTGGGATTTTTGGTACCAGAGATTTGGTGGCTAGGTCCTTCTGGTGGCCTTCCTTGTCGCGGGATGTGCGTTCCTTTGTGCAGTCTTGTGGAATTTGTGCTCGGGCTAAGCCTTGCTGTTCTCGTGCCAGTGGCTTGTTGTTGCCTTTGCCTGTCCCGAAGAGGCCTTGGACGCACATTTCCATGGATTTTATTTCAGATCTCCCTGTCTCTCAGAGAATGTCGGTCATATGGGTGGTGTGTGATCGTTTTTCTAAAATGGTCCATTTGGTGCCCTTGCCTAAGTTGCCTTCCTCCTCCGAGTTGGTCCTCTGTTTTTTCAAAATGTGGTTCGTTTGCACGGGATCCCTGAAAATATTGTTTCCGACAGAGGATCCCAGTTTGTGTCTAGATTTTGGCGGACCTTTTGTGCTAAGATGGGCATTAATTTGTCTTTTTCGTCGGCCTTCCATCCTCAGACGAATGGCCAAACCGAGCGCACTAATCAGACTTTGGAAACCTATTTAAGATGTTTTGTTTCTGCTGATCAGGACGACTGGGTGACTTTTTTGCCATTGGCCGAGTTTGCCCTTAATAATCGGGCTAATTCTGCTACTTTGGTTTCGCCTTTTTTTTGTAATTCAGGGTTTCATCCTCGTTTTTCCTCGGGTCAGGTGGAGCCTTCTGACTGTCCTGGAGTGGATGTTGTGGTGGATAGGTTGCATCAGATTTGGAATCATGTGGTGGACAATTTGAAGCTGTCACAAGAGAAGGCTCAGCGCTTTGCCAACCGCCGTCGCTGTGTGGGTCCCCGACTTCACGTTGGGGATTTGGTGTGGTTGTCTTCTCGCTTTGTTCCTATGAAGGTCTCCTCTCCTAAGTTTAAGCCTCGGTTTATCGGTCCTTATAAGATTTTGGAAGTCCTTAACCCTGTGTCATTTCGTTTGGACCTCCCGGCATCGTTTGCTATTCATAATGTGTTCCATCGGTCGTTGTTGCGGAGGTATGTGGTGCCTGTGGTTCCTTCGGTTGAGCCTCCTGCCCCTGTGCTGGTTGAGGGAGAATTGGAATACGTGGTGGAGAAGATCTTGGATTCTCGTATTTCTAGACGGAGGCTTCAGTATTTGGTTAAGTGGAAAGGCTATGGTCAGGAGGATAATTCCTGGATTGTCGCCTCTGATGTTCATGCGGCCGATTTGGTTTGTGCCTTCCATGTGGCTCACCCTGATCGCCCTGGGGGTTTTGATGAGGGTTCGGTGACCCCTCCTCAAGGGGGGGGTACTGTTGTGAACTCCGTTTTCAGGCTCCCTCTTGTGGTCACAGATGGTATTGTGTGACTTTGGTTTTTTGGCTCCCCCTGGTGGTTTGGTTTATTATCCTGCGGGTCTGGCTGGATCAGCTGCCTCGTTATTCACCAGGGAGGCTCCTATTTAGCTCTGCTTCACTTCCACTTGTTGCCGGCTGTCAATGTATTCAGTGCTATTCTGATTACTCCTGATTATCCCGTTTTCTGCCTCTTCAGGATAAGCTAAGTTCTGTTTGAATATTTTTTGCTCATCTGCCTGCAATATGATTTCTGTGTATGATGAGTCTAGTCCAGCTTGCTAATATGTGATTTCTTTTTGCTGGTAAGCTCTGGGGTACGGAGTTGCTTCCCCCGCACCGTTAGTTGGTGCGGGGGCTCGAGCAGTCTCTGCGTGGATATTTTGAATAGGGTTTTTTATTGACCGCACAGTTCCCTTCCTATTTTCTGCTATCTAGTATTAGCGGGCCTCATTTGCTAAATCTGATTTCATCTCTGCGTTTGTGCTTTCCCCTTAACTTACCGTTAATATTTGTGGGGGGCTATTCTATATCTTTGGGGTCATTACACTGAGGCAATAGAGGACTTTCTTTCCCTCCAGGAATAGTCAGTTTCTCAGGCCGTGAAGAGACGTCTAGGATTTTTAGGTAACGTTCCACGGCTGCCTATAGTTGTTTGCGGATAGGATCAGGTTGCGGTCAATCTAGTTACCACTTCCCCAGAGCTAGTAGTCTGTTCAGTTACTTAGCTAGTCCGACCTGCGATCCTTGCCACTAGCATCATAACACTGGGTGCCTTGACTGTGTGCAAGGCATCATGAAATCTGAAGATTACCAAAGGATTTCGGGTCTCAATGTTGTGCCCAGTGTCAGAAAGCTGGTGTCATGACTCTGTTGTTGGGTGTCCCAGGATCAGGGGCTCCTTCCTTGTCCCTTACGCTAGGGGCCCCCTAGCTCTCCCTGTTCCCCATATTATTTCTGATGATGAAGATGCCAGGACCACATACCTTACCTTAGATCCTGAGTCCGCCCTTAGTCTGTACCCTTACCCCACCCAGGGAAGAGTGGTATAATAGTGTATTGTAATACACCAACCAGACTATCAAGGTAATACTAACAGGGATAAAGGAAAATATCAAACATACAAATATACACACATAACAGGGGTAAACACCGGGGAGTGGAGGATGGGGTTAAACCAAAGTAGGAGAAGAAAGGGAATTGTCACGCACTCAAACCTAGCAACAGTCACAGATAAATCCACCAAATGCCACCAACAGCAACCTGCAGCCATGCAGCATAAGCTAGCTCTGACAGTGAATGCTAGCCAGGACCCAGTTGGGAGTGGCCAACAGTGAACAGCTGAGAGCCTTAATGCAGGAAAGTTTTCAGGAGCTCTCAACAGAGCAGATTAACCTCTGCAGTGCTAAAATAAATTTACACCTCTTAATATGCAGGTGAAGTGCCTCTAATAAGTGCAGGAGTAGGGGAAATCAGACGCTGTGGTCTTCTGGCTCCTCTCTGTCGCGGTAAACCCGTGACATCTGGGTTTGTGTCCTAGGTCATGGGTCTTCCAGCAGGACAATGACCCCAAACATACTTGAAGAAGCCCCCAGAAATGGATGGAAACAAAGTGCTGGAGAGTTCTGAAGTGGCAGCAATGAGTCTGGATCTAAAACCCATTAAACACCTGTGATGAGATCTTAAAATTGCTGTTGGAAGAAGAGTGATCCAAAATACAAGAACCTTGTTGATAGTTATAAAAGCAAGTGATTGCAGTTTATTCCAGTTTATTTGCATTTTTTCCTCTGTTTATTTTCTGTTGTTCCAATACACACGAAGGAAATAAACATGTGTTTAACAAAACATGTGTAAGTGCAATAATTCTCTAGGAAAAATATTTCATTTTCTGTAACAATTTCAAGGGTGCCAACAATTTTGACCATGACTGTATCTAGATGCATTTGTTGGTAGATTAGTAGCTGTAGCAATTACTATGCAACTTTATGGCACTTTGTAGAAAACACAGGAAGTGGTGCTCCATGATGTGCTGCGAAGTTACAACTTCTCATTTTTCTATAGCTGCGCTCACAGATAACGCTCTTGTGAAACAATGTCACCCGTAAGTGAAAATGTTTTAAATGCATTCCGTATAATTGATTAAATCCTAAATCTGCTTCGTTGTCACAATTTGTGTCGTTCTGGAAAGCGACATAACTCAGAACATGAGCTGCAGTTAAAGCTGGTGCCAGCTGGGTGCGCTGTGGTGTTAAATGTTAACTCTTGCGGACGAGGCCATACAAGTACGGAAGTAAGGCCACATGAATATGCCGAATTTATATGTGCAGTCATTAAATGTGGAGGTGATACTTTCAGATTACCCGCAGTTCTTTTTAGTAATATATCTCTAAAGTTCATTTCTGTAGGTTCATGTTTTTTTGGTCTTTTTTTAAAGTGAAATGTCTTAAATGTCTCCCATTTGGTGTTGAATGAAAAGTTTTTAATGTACTAACTATAAACTACAATGAGGCCGCACTGTACCTCTGTATCGCTCCATATGGTAGAATTATGCTATGTTCAACCAATGCCACATTATGAATCTATAAACTATTCTCCTCCGTATGGAGGTATAATGACTGCCTATTTTCTTATAGTACTGAGACGAAACAATTAACGGTTTATTCCGATTATATTCTTTCTTTAGGGGTAACTTACTATCGCTAGGGATGAGCGCAAGCAGGTGTTACTTATAATTTCCCATGCTGAACTAAAGGTGGCCTCTAGGAATCAAATAGCCCTTGAGGAAGCCACCTGGCGAAACGTACGTTGCTATTTCCTACCATATCATGGATTTTTGCACTTTAGAGGCCAAAAGAAGAGAATGTTTTTAGAGAGGAGTCTACGCAGGACAACGATAAACACAGCACAATACGTGAGCTAAAAGGTAAACTCAAGAATTGTCTACACCATAGAATGAATATATAGTGGAACAAAACTTTTTTAGAAAATTATGTTAGCAAGAATTTGATTCCTAGAGGCCAACTATTTCCTTCGAATGGTAGAGACAAAACCACATTTATTTTGGCATGGGAAAATATATGTAAGACCTGATCACGCTCATTCCACCTGCAGATCAGATACCATTTTCAAAATGACAGGTTCACATAATATATCCCTTTAAAGTGGCTTTCCAGTATTTTTTACTGTATATTGATGGCTTAGGTGATGAATATAAGATTTGTGCCATTTTTTTTAGTCCACACATGCATTCTTTTAATTTGTCATTTTCCTGTAGAGAAGCTTATGGTAAAAAATAAAAATTCAAAAACACCACACTTATAGAATTCTACGTTTTTTTTTTTGTTTTTTTTTAATGTGTTTATTGATTTTTAACAAAGAACAAAAATAAATTACAGAAATTCCAACGATGAAGTCTGTTTTATTAAAACGAAGAAGAATAATTTTATGCTGGCGAGTCGGAGTTTTAAAGGCAAATTGATCGCGCTTCGCAGTCGGGACCCAAACTAGAACCAAAGTATGTAATCAGCTGAGATGATGAATTGGGCGGCACTTAAGGTTTGTAGAAGGTAACATAAAGAGATCACCGTGATGTTAGATGCTATTTAGATACAATGTGAGTATGGTACATTGGAACCAAACCGCTTATTCCCAGTGTGTGTCTCACCTTCACCACGTGAAAAGCAATCACAAAAAAAGCGCTACATGTGTGAATTGGTAAAAATGTTAATCTTGGGAAAGCTTGTGAGTAGCGCTCACCTGAGACTCTCCCGACCTGCTGCTGCACCGACCGAGCACTCACACTGCCCTGTGTGCTAAATCATGGAGGATTTTCTCGGATAGAATTCTCTTGGATAAGGAGAAGATGGAGGAAACATGTCTCCATCTCCTCCATTCTATCAGTCCACGGAAATCGGACTGCGCTGTATTAAAGGTACAGGCCCCCTCCCTCTTGTATTGATCTTGTATTGTGACTTTTTGCTCTTAATGCATTTTATGTGCTGTATTGGCTTTATTTGCTGTTAGCACCCAGGCACTTAAAATTGTTTTTTGCATTTAACTGTATTCACTCTTTACAATTATATTTGAATTATGTACATTCTTTTGGCAGCTCCCCCCTTTATTCACCACCTCAGGCTTATATTCCTTCCCTGTTGATGTAATTCACAATCACTTCTGCACACCCTTTTGTTTTTTACACACATTTTTTGATCTATGATTTTTTTATATATATAAAAAAAATTGAATTTTTTTTCTTTTTTTTTTTTTTTTGGGGGGGGGGGCCTTGAATGTGATCATATTTTAAATTATATTATTATATTTTTGATGTGATCATCATTTTTCATATTCTCCCTTATTCTTTGCTCCGCCATTTGTATTTTGGAGATATATTTTAACTCTGTCTATATTATTTTACGTATATTCCTAATACGGGCGCGTGTTGCAGTGTAGTACTACTGTTTGCCATTCTTGTTAAATAAAGGCAATTTTATTGGAGCATCTATTTGTCCAGTACTCTGTATATACACTCCCTTACAGAAGCTATGTCGCTTATCCATGTTATGTAAATAAAAGCTTATAACCTGATGCTAAATTCAACCATTGGTTCTATAAATTATTCTTTTGAAAGTTGAAATGTATGAGACAGAGCACCATCCTGCTGCAGAATTTGACCCCTTTTATGATTTGGAATATAAGAGGTAGCTAATACTTCTTGATATTTTAGGCTATTGATATTGCCTTCCACCTTGCAAATGTTTTGCACACCCCTATACTGAATGTAACCCCAGACCATGATCTTTCCACCACCAAATTTTACTGTTTTCTGGGTGTATTTTGGATCCATACGGGCTCCAGTAGGTCTCATGCAGTATTTGCGGCGGTTGTGGTGTAATTCTACTGAAGATTCATCAGAGAAATCCACCTTCTGCCACTTTTTCAGCGTCCATCTGTTTAGCAGGCTGTGGGACTTTGCAAATGCCACACGTTTTTTTATTTGCCTTTTGTTTAGTGCTGGCTTCTGGGCACTGATTCGACCATGGAGGCCATTTCGAGACAGAATCCTACAAACTGTTCTAGTTGACACAGGGTCTTAAGGTGACCAGGCCTGTTAGAGCTCTGCTGCAGTGGAAGAGGGGCTTGCTTTGGATTTTCTAACCATAAATGTTCCTCCTGAGCAGTTGTCTTGCGGGGTCTGCCGGACCTGGGCTTGTCAAACACATCTCCAGTCTCTTCAAATCTTTTTTAATTCTTTGTACTTGACGCTGAGACACATTGAAGGTGCCAGCCACCTCTGCAGTGGATCCGGTCTTCAGCCTCTTGATAATCCAGGCTTTGGTCGCAGGGTGGTTTTTTGGCATGTTGTCAGAGTTCAAGTTGCAGTTCAAGTGAAGGTCTGGGGTGCTGGGTTTCTTTTTATACACACACTAATTAGCCAATCATTTACTGAGCACAGGTGAGGATGTAAACTAGGATTGGGTGCATTATATTACCAGGCGACAAAACTTTTGTCTTGCCAATATCTGACCATTCTGTGTCCATTAACTGATCAATATTTCTGCATTGATGCCAATTTATTTTCTTAACCTAAACCACATTTCAGAGGGTTTCAGCTTTCAAAAGAATAATTTATACAACCAATGGATGAATTTAACGTCAGGTTATAAGCTTTTATTTACATAACATGGATAAGCGACAAAACTTCTGTCAGGGAGTGTATAGTCCTTTGTTTTGAGTATCCTTAATTGGTTTCTCAACCATTTCCTTGCATGGCTGAGTGTGATCCGAATATCAGTTCAAACTCGGGCATGCTGTGATATTTTCCTCGGACCGATGCGGTGCGAGGAAAAGCTCTTTCACAAGCATGGTCCCATAGATTGGCATAAGTGCAATCCGATGTTTTGTCGGAACATACTCAGACCCAAAATACACTTGCTTGCACCTGCCCTAAACCTGATTATGTAAGGACATGGTTACGATATAAAGTATGTGGGTCACCTTGAATGTCTCCCTCTAACTACCATGTGGTCATTGAAAAGAGTTTTTTCATTTTTTGTTGAATTTTTCTTGGGCGTGTAAGCCTGAACTTTCCTATACTTCCAAAAAAATTCTGTCTTCTTCTCCTTACAAATGGAAGTTAGGGGTAGGGTTGTCAAGGAGGTGGGTGGTGGAAAAGCCAGACTTGTAGAATAGCTTCTTTTTTTTTTTTTTTACCAAAAAAGCTATGCAAAGTTTGTTTGCCTGCACCCAAAAATTACACAAGATTAATTAAAAAGGAACAAAACTTGTCAAATGAGATATATTAAAATTATGAACCCGTTTCCAGAATGGCTTTGAGAGCAAATCCACAGAAAGCAATAGATACCTGTGCCTGGAGAACCACATTTTGAGCATGGATCTTCAGGATCTATACCGGATCTAGAGGCTCATCTCCGTATAGAAGGCAGAGGGGAGGTTTATAGGTATACGCTAATGAGGCTAGTGTAGTGGCTGTATGTAAGAATCATCGATCCAAGGATTCTGCATTTAAATCAAAGACACTCTTGAATTTTGTCACTTGACAAAGGAAAATTGATACCCAAAAATGCATTGAATGACAAAGAGACTCTACCAATAAACAAAACAATATGCTTTATCGTCACTGCTCCATTTATAATAATAATAATCTTTATTTTTATATAGCGCTAACATATTCCACAGCGCTTTGCAGTTTGCACACATTAACATCGCTGTCCCCGTTGGGGCTCACAATCTAGATTTGATCATCGGCTGGATTTTTCACCATCAGCAGTGCCCATTACAGTGGGTGGGATGTCCACGATCCTCCTTCTCTCCTTTGAGTATGTCTTCCATCTGCACAGTCTCAGTATGGCTTGGATTGAGGACTAAGGACATCGGCAGCAGCTTTTTCCAGCCATATTCCACGCCCATGTTGGTGATGTGCCCACTCTACACATCCCCTCATGGTGACCACCTTAATTTTTCTTCCATGCTTATTTTAAGCCCTTATGTACTCACTGTATGTGCACCAGTTCTTTGGTTTCTTTGCACAGTGCTCAAATACTGTTTTTAGTGCACTCCATTTTTTCCTACTCACATGCAGCCGACTTCTGTGTTGAGAAATAAAAAGTTTCTCCACATCCTGGGATTGCCTGTTTGAACATATCCTAATGGCCACAAAAAATGTGAAAAATCAAATGTGTTAATGGGGCCCTTTGGGGTAAAAATTTCAGTTTGCTGCAGTAGAAATTTATCTACTGAAAATATCCTAGCCAAGGCAGAGTGACTAATTGGTGTACTACTGGCTCCCAGCACTCGTCACACCTTGCTATCTCCCCTTCCCCTCCCCTTTAGCTATGTCCTTGGGTTACTGTACAAGGAAATAGTAGGTAATTGCATAGACAGCAATAATTCCCTCATATATACTTATCGCCTGCTTTGTTTACATGCCTGAGAGATCTGATAAGGTTATGGACTGTCACTGTTCAAAATCTCCACCTTTGTCCTGAAAACTCCTTTATATATTGCGGAGAATATATTGCTATGAAGCTGCAGACATGACACATTCTGTTGTAACAAAGGCTTGGTCAGAGTTTAATCAGAGTGTGATTTGCATAATCGACCTGATTATCTCGGATGAGAGAATTTACGGTCTTCTGCACCTATCTTGAAATGCATGTATTTTGGGCTAAAAAAAAAAGTGCATTTGGGTCCCATCAAAAATGCTGCACCATTTACCTTCTATAGGGTCCGTGTTGCTTTGGATGTAGAATAAGAATAACTGAGAATCAGGCAGCCTGCTATGATAGTCTGACAGGTGAATTAGGTTAAGTTCCCACGAGGAGTTTTTAGTGCGTTTTTAACGCTGCATGTTTTCACTGCTGAAAAAGAAAACCACAGCGTCTTACAGTTCCAGCAAAGCAGATGGGATTTATAGAAATCTCAAGAAGGGGCTAGAGCTGTATCTGTAGGCAGAGGACCACTTGAAGGTGATTGGTCCATGAGAGGAAAATAAAGTTTGAATGGGGGCTATGAGATTGGATCAAGAAGGGGTGAGAGGGGGCAGTAAAAGGGGAATATAAAAGAAAAAGTGCTGGAAAAGGGGCCATTCTTGTGGGGTATAATAGCCCCACATAGTGCTCCATACAGTATAATGGCCCCACATAGTGTTCCATACAGTATAATGGCTACACACATTGCTTCAGACACTATAACAGCCACAAAAAAAGTGCTCCACGCAGTAAAATAGCCCCACATAGAGCTCCATAAAGTTTAATGGCCCCACACATTGCTCCATACTGTATAATGAAAACAAAAAGTGCTCCATACAGTATAATGGCCACATATAGTGCTCCATACTGCATAATGGCCCCACATAGTGCTCCATACAGTATAATGGACCCCTCATAGTGCTCCATACCGCATAATGGCCCCACATAGTCCTCCATACAGTATAATGGGCCCCTCATAGTGCTCCATACAGAACTATGGGCACCAAACAGTGCCCCATACAGTATAATGGCCCCACATAGTGCTCCATACAGTATAATGGGCACCACATAGTGCTCCATACAGTAAAATGGCACTACACAGTGCTCCATACAGTACAATGGGCACACTCCCTGACAGAAGTTATGTTGCTTATCCATGTTATGTAAATAAAAGCTTATAACTTGACGTTAAATTCATCCATTGGTTGTGTAAATTATTCTTTTGAAAGCTGAAACCCTCCGAAATGTGATTTAGGTTAAGAAAATAAATTGGCATCAATACAGAAATATTGATCATTTAATGGACACAGAATGGTCAGATTTTTGCAAGACAAAAGTTTTGTGGCCCACAGAAAGTAATGTTATATTCAAACAAATAATTAAATTAAAATACAAATACAGTGCCTTGCGAAAGTATTCGGCCCCCTGGAACTTTTCAACCTTTTACAAAATATCATGCTTCAAACATAAAGATACCAAATGCAAATTTTTGGAGAAGAATCAACAACAAGCGGAACACAATTGTGAAGTTGAACAAAATTCATTGGTTATTTAAAATTTTTGTGGAAATTCAAAAACTGAAAAGTGGGGCGTGCAATATTATTCAGCCTTTTTACTTTCAGTGCAGTAAACTCACTCCAGAAGTTCATTGTGGATCTCTGAATGATCCAATGTTGTCCTAAATGCCTAATGATGATTAATATAATCCACCTGTGTGTGATCAAGTCTCTGTATAAATGCACCTGCTCTGTGATAGTCCCAGGGTTCTGTTTGAAGCACAGGGAGCATCATGAAGACCAAAGAACACAACAGGCAGGTCCGTGATACTGTTGTGGAGAAGTTTAAAGCCAAATTTGGATACACAATGATTTCCAAAACTTTAAACTTCCCAAGGAGCACTGTGCAAGTGATCATATTGAAATGAAAGGAGTATCATACCACTGCAAATCTACCAAGACCCGGCTGTCCTCTAAACTTTCATCTCAAACAAGGAGAAGACTGATCAGAGATGCAGCCCCTGATCACTCTGGATGAACTGCAGAGATCTACAGCTGAGGTGGGACAGTCTGTCCATAGGTGTCATGTCGGACGCTGTTCAGACCAGGTCATTCGACAGACAGCGGTAATTCCGCTTTTGACCACTATTTGCTCATTGGCGTCGGCTAGATTTTATCTAGCTGTTCCGGGGTTAATTGACCTGATCCTTGGATTGGAAGCTGGGCCATGCCCATTGCCTTTAAATAGTTCTCCTGATCATTGGGTGTCGCCGACTATAGCTTCTGTCTTGTGCGTTGTTATCTCGGTCTGGAGTGGAGAGCTGGTTGTTGGAGATTCGTTGCTGGTGGTGTATTTTCCTTAGTCTTATTTACTCCTTCCTATATTTGTATTTATTTTGCCCTGCACATTTTTAGTGTATTCCTGAGTGACTGCGGCGTGGTGTATATTTTCCTTTATCCTTGTCTGTGCTAACTGTGGGTATTGGTGTATTACCTCTTCACTGGATGGTGGGCAGAGGTTTCAGCCTAGGGTTGAAACAGGAGACAGGGTGAGGTTCGAGGCCTGGATATGCACACCATCAGTGTAAACTCCAGGTAGAGGGTCAGTCAGGATTTCCCTAGTCTGACGGAAATTGCAGGGGCCCGGGTTATTAGCTCTCGCTCACCTAGTCTCCCCGTGACATTATAATCGGCCCAACAACAACAACAAAAAAAAGGGGTTTCTTTTTTTTTTCTTTTGTCATGGATCCCATGACTTCCATAACCCGCCAGTTGGAGGCGCTGTCCCTACAGGTCACTGAGTTGAGGGGGGCAGTTCAGCAACAGGGACTAGCAGTATCTAATGTGCAAGCTGGAGCGACAGGAAGAGTTGCTGAGCCTAAATTCCCTTTGCCTGAAAAATTTGCTGGGGAACGCAGTAAATATGTTTCTTTTCGTGAAGCTTGCAAACTATATTTCTATATTTCCGTATGCGCCCGATCTCCTCGGGTAATGAGGCTCAGCGTGTGGGCCTGGTGTTGTCATTGTTAAGCGGGGATCCCCAAGCATGGGCGTTTTCTTTGCCATCTGATTCTGCTGCATTTGACTCTGTGGAGAGTTTTTTTCCTCTCTTGGAAAAATCTACGATGAACCTGACAGAATGGCTCTAGCAGAATCTAAGATACGCACTATTCGCCAGGGGGAGCGAGTTGCAGAGGATTACTGTTCTGAATTTCATCGCTGGGCGATCGATACAAAATGGAATGATCCAGCATTGCGGAGTCAGTTTATTCATGGGGTTTCTGGAAGGGTTAAAAAAGCCCTTCTGATGTACGAGACTCCTGCTTCTCTAGATTCCGCTATCAGTCTGGTTGTCCGCATTGATCGCCGTATGCGTCAGGGGGAGCATGAGACATCGCCTATGGGAGAGGGTTTAGGTTCACGTGAGGTTGCTGCAGGTGAGCCCACGGAGCCTATGCAAATCGCAGGGGTGTCACATGTGAAGCGTCAAGCCCCTGAGCTCAGGAAGCAGGGAGCCTGTTTTTACTGTGGTAAATCTGGTCATTTTATTAACATCTGTCCTCTGCTGTCTAAGAAAAACGCAACGCTGGAAAACTTCTAAGCTCAGAGGGTGTGGAGGAGACCAATCTGAGCTTATGTATATCCTCCATGGTGGTTTGTCAATGCATGCTCCCTGCTAAGGTTTTCATCGCTGGCAGTGAGCTGCCAATTAGGGCTTGTTCACACTTTGCAGATTTTGCTGCGGATTTTTCCGCAGCGGATTTGGAAAAACCGCAGTGCAAAACCGCTGCGGTTTTCACTGCGGATTTTCCTGCAGTTTCTTCTGCGGATTCCTCTGCGGGTTTTCAACAGCACTTTCCTATTGGTGCATGTTGAAAACCGCTGCGGAATCCGCAGAAAGAAGTGACATGCTCCTTGTTTTTTTCCGCAGCAATTCCGCGCGGTTTTTAAAGGGATTTTCCGCAATGTGGGCACAGCGGTTTTTGTTTTCCATAGGGTAACATTGTACTGTACCCTGCATGGAAAACTGCTGCGGATCCGCAGCGTCAAATCCGCTGCGGATCCGCAGCAAAAACCGCAAAGTGTGAACATAGCCTTACTGTTTTTGTGGATAGTGGTTCAGCCACAAATCTCATTGATGAGGAGTATGCGCGCACAGCAGGTTTTAGGATTGAAAAACTGTCTCATTCTATCCGCGTGGTCACCATCAATGCTGCTCCTCTCTCTCAGGGGGAGATTACTGAATTTGTGGCTGAGGTGAAACTCCACATTGGGGTTCTACATTCTGAGCGGGTTACATGTAAGGTGCTCAGGAATCTTCCTGCTCAGGTGGTTTTGGGTTTTCCTTGGTTGTCCATGCACAACCCGGTAATTGACTGGAAAACTCAGGACATAATTCAGTGGAGCGAGTTCTGCCAGGAGAATTGCCTGGCCACATGTGTGGCTGCGTTGACTTCAAGCGTTCCGGAGTCACTTCTGGATTTTGTGGATGTGTTCTCTGAAAAGGGTTGTTCAGAGTTGCCGCCACATCGTCCCTATGACTGTTCTATCAGGTTTAAACCAGGGGCCAAGTTGCCTAAAGAAAGGATGTTTAACATCTCCGGTCCGGAGAGACAAGCGTTAACAGATTATATTGCTGAAAGCTTGAGCAAAGGGCACATCAGGCCGTCATCCTCGCCGGTGGCAGCAGGGTTCTTCTTCGTGAAGAAGAAAGATGGCAGATTACGCCCGTGTTTGGATTTCAGGGAGTTGAACCATATTACGGTTCGTGATCCATACCCTATGCCACTGATACCAGATTTGTTCAACCAGGTGGCGGGTGCTAAGTGGTTTACCAAGCTTGACCTCGGGGCGTACAACCTCATAAGAGTCCGTCAAGGTGATGAGTGGAAGACGGCTTTTAATACCCCTTAGGGTCATTTTGAAAATTTGGTGATGCCTTTTGGGTTGACTAACGCACCTGCAGTGTTCCAACATTTCATCAATGATGTGTTCTCGCATGTTTTGGGGAAATTCGTTATCGTGTACCTAGATGACATCCTCATATATTCTTGCGACCGTGATGCTCATTTAAATCATATCAGGCAGGTGTTACAGCTTCTCAGAGAGAATAAGCTGTATGCTAAACTTGAGAAATGTGTATTCTCTGTTCAAGTGTTGCCTTTCTTGGGTTATATTGTGTCTGCTTCTGGTTTTAAAATGGACGTCGCTAAGGTGCAAGCGGTGCTGCATTGGGAACGGCCTGATAACCTGAAAGCACTTCAGCGGTTCCTTGGGTTTTCTAACTACTATAGGAAATTTATCAAGGATTTTTCCATCATTGCTAAACCGCTAACTGACATGACTAAAAAGGGTACCAATTTCTCCGTTTGGCCTGAGGCTGCTGTGCGCGCATTTGAATTTCTTAAGAACAGTTTTGTTTCAGCCCCCATTCTTGTGCAGCCAGACGTATCAAAACCCTTTGTTGTGGAAGTCGATGCGTCTGAGGTTGGTGTGGGGGCGGTACTATCTGAAGGCTCATCTTTGAGTGGTTTGCGTCCGTGCGCCTATTTCTCCAAGAAACTGTTGTCTCTGTATAAATGCACCTGCTCTGTGATAGTCCCAGGGTTCTGTTTGAAGCACAGGGAGCATCATGAAGACCAAAGAACACAACAGGCAGGTCCGTGATACTGTTGTGGAGAAGTTTAAAGCCAGATTTGGATACACAATGATTTCCAAAACTTTAAACTTCCCAAGGAGCACTGTGCAAGTGATCATATTGAAATGAAAGGAGTATCATACCACTGCAAATCTACCAAGACCCGGCCGTCCCTCTAAACTTTCATCTCAAACAAGGAGAAGACTGATCAGAGATGCAGCCCCTGATCACTCTGGATGAACTGCAGAGATCTACAGCTGAGGTGGGACATTCTGTCCATAGGTGTCATGTCGGACGCTGTTCAGACCAGGTCGTTCGACAGACAGCGGTAATTCCGCTTTTGACCACTATTTGCTCATTGGCGTCGGCTAGATTTTATCTAGCTGTTCCGGGGTTAATTTACCTGATCCTCGGATTGGAAGCTGGGCCATGCCCATTGCCTTTAAATAGTTCTCCTGATCATTGGGCGTCGCCGATTATAGCTTCTTTCTTGTGCGTTGTTATCTCGGTCTGGAGTGGAGAGCTGGTTGTTAGAGATTCGTTGCTGGTGGTGTATTTTCCTTAGTCTTATTTACTCCTTCCTATATTTGTATTTATTTTGCCCTGCACATTTATAGTGTATTCCTGTGTGACTGCGGCGTGGTGTATATTTTCCTTTATCCTTGTCTGTGCTAACTGTGGGTATTGGTGTATTACCTCTTCACTGGGTGGTGGGCGGAGGTTTCAGCCTAGGGTTGAAACAGGAGACAGGGTGAGGTTCGAGGCCTGGACATGCACACCATCAGTGTAAACTCCAGGTAGAGGGTCAGTCAGGATTTCCCTAGTCTGACGGAAATTGCAGGGGCCCGGGTTATTAGCTCTCGCTCACCTAGTCTCCCCGTGACAATAGGACAACAATCAGTCGTACACTGCACAAATCTGGCCTTTATGGAAGAGTGGCAAGAAGAAAGCCATTTCTCTAAGATATCCATAGAAAGTGTAATTTAAAGTTTGCAATAAGCCACCTGGGAGACACACCAAACATGTGGAAGAAGGTGCTCTGGACAGATGAAACCAAAATCAAACTTTTGGGCAACAATGCCAAACGTATCGTTTGGCGTAAAGGCAACACAGCTCATCACCCTGAACACACCATCCCCACTGTCAAACATGGTGGTGGCAGCATCATGGTTTGGGTCTGCTTTTCTTCAGCAGGGACAGGGAAGATGGTTAAAATTGATGGGAAGATGGATGGAGCCAAATACAGGACCATTCTTGAAGAAAACCTGTTGGAGTCTGCAAAAGACCTGAGACTGGGACGGAGTTTTGTCTTCCAACAAGACAATGATCCCAAACATAAAGCAAAATCTACAATGGAATGGTTCACAAATAAACGTATCCAGGTGTTAGAATGGCCAAGTCAAAGTACAGACCTCAATCCAATTGAGAATCTGTGGAAAGAGCTGAAAACTGCTGTTCACAAACGATTTCCATCAAACCTCCCTGAGCTCGAGCTGTTTGCCAAGGAAGAAAGGGCAAGAATTTCAGTCTCTTGATGTACAAAATTGATAGAGACATACCCCAAGCGACTTGCAGCTGTAATAGCAGCAAAAGGTGGCACAACAAAGTATTAAGTTAAAGGGGCCGAATAATATTGCACACCCCACTTTTAAGTTTTTGAATTTCCACAAAAATGTAAAATAACCAATACATTTTGTTCAACTTCACAATTGTGTTCCACTTGTTGTTGATTCTTCACCAAAAATTTACATATGGTATCTTTATGTTTGAAGCATGATATGTGGGAAAAGGTTGAAAAGTTCCAGGCGGCCGAATACTTTCGCAAGGCACTGTATATGTTGCATAACATTGGTGAATGAAGTTGTGGTGCTATAAGAGTCATATTTAATATTTTGTGTGACTTCCATGAGCTTGAAGGACTGCATCCATGCGGTTCAACATTGATTCATACAATTTATTAATGAAGTAAATCAGGAATAGCAAAGAATGCAGTCTTACATGCCTCCCAGAGTTCATCTAGATTCTTTAGTTTTGTCTTCCAATCTTCCTCTTTCATCCTACCCCAAATATCTCAATGATGTTCATGTCTGGTGACTTGACTGGCCTGTTCTTGATCTTTTTTACCTGGAGGAACTTTGTTGTAGAGATGGATGTACTGTATGAGATGGAGTACCATCCTGCTGCAGAATTTGACCCTGTTTATGATTTGGAATATAAGAGGTAGCTAATAATTCTTGATATTTTAGACTATTGATATTGCCTTCCACCTTGCAAATGTTTCGCACACCCCTATACTGAATGTAACCCCAGACCATGATCTTTCCACCACCAAATTTAACTGTTTTCTGGGTGTATTTTGGATCCATACAGGCTCCAGTAGGTCTCCTGCAGTATTTGCAGCAGCTGTGGTGTAATTCTACTGAAGATTCATCAGAGAAATCCACCTTCTGACACTTTTCCAGCATCCATCTGGTTAGCAGGCTGTGGGACTTTGCAAATGCCACACAGTTTTTTATTTACCTTTTGTTTAGTGCTGGCTTCTGGGCACTGATTCGACCATGGAGGCTATTTCGAGACAGAATCCTACAAACTGTTCTAGTTGACACAGGGACTTGAGGTGACCAGGCCTGTTGGAGTTCTGCTACAGTGGAAGAGGGGCTTGCTTTGGATTTTCTAACCAACAAACATTCCTCCTGAGCAGTTGTCTTGCTGGGTCTGCCGGACCTGGGCTTGTCAAACACATCTCCAGTCTCTTCAAATCTTTTTTTTTAATTCTTTGTACTTGACGCTGAGACACATTAAAGGTGCCAGCCACCTCTGCAGTGGATCTGGTCTTGAGCCTCTTGATAATCCAGACTTTGGTCGCAGGGTGGATTTTTGTCATGTTGTCAGAGCTCAAGTTGCAGTTCAAGTGAAGGTCTGGGGTGCTGGGCTTCATTTTATACACACACACTAATTAACCTATAATTTACTGAGCACAGGTGAGAAGGTAAAGTAGGATTGGGTGCATTATATGACCAGGTGACAAAACTTTTGTCTTGTCAAAATCTGACCATTCTGTGTCCATTAAATGATCAATATTTCTGCATTGATGCCAATTTATTTTCTTAACCTAAACCACATTTCGGTGAGTTTCAGCTTTCAAAATAATAATTTATACAACCAATGGATGAATTTAACGTCAGGTTATAAGCTTTTAGTTACATAACATGGATAAGCGACATAACTTCTGTCAGGGAGTGTATAATGGCCCCACATACTGCTCCATAAAGTATAATGACTTCACAAAAAAATACTGAATAAATATATATTCACTGTTAAACAGCTGTACAGTACAGAGATGAATCTGCTTCCAACATGTTATGGGCCCAGAGGCCGAAAGACCCAGACAACAACCCAGAGGAAGAGAACACAGTGTACTAAGAAGAAGAAGAAGCAAAGATGGCAGCTAGCAGCAAGTCTGTAAAGTTCACAGTACCGAATCTGACTAACCAGAACTACTAATCCTGCAAATTCAAGGTAAAGATGCTGCTGATAAGAGACGGTACGTGGAAATACACACAAGAGTCTAGACCTGACCCACTACCAGAAGACTGGGTAGAGAAGGATCAAACAGCACAAAGCAATATCTCCCTCAGTATAGATGATGATCAGATTGTGCATATATGTAAATTTGAAACTGCAAAAGAAATCTGGGAACAGCTGCAGAAAGTGTGTAAAAGGATAAATCGCAACAATAAGCTCTGTTTAATGAGAAAGCTGTATCAGTATAAGCTAAATATGGGCTAAGATATGCAGGATTACATAAGAAATACTCTAGAAATTGTGGAGCCCCTGCTGGGAATTAGGGAAGATCTAAAAGATTTCCATGTTGCTGCACTACTACAAAGCAGTCTACCAGCTATGACACACTTGTAACTGCACTAGATGTGCACCCAGATTGTGAGCTTACAGTGGAATATGCCAGAGGAAAGCTTGTAGATGAGTTAAGCAGCAGTGGGGTATCCAAAGCAGAATCCACTTTAAAGACCCAAGATCTACCCAAAAATAAAAGTCATTTTAATGAAACACGTGTTTTGTCTGCAAGAAATCAGGGCATCTAAAGGCTGATTGCAGAGTATGGAAAGCTAGAATGAATCAGCTGAAAAGGCTAAATAATCAACAAAGGGTTAAAAGTACCATTAGTGAAGAATATGACACTTCAAGAACTGAAGCTGCATTTGCTGTTAATACAAGTACATCAAACCATGTATAATGTATAGACTCTGGGGCAACTAGTCATATGACTTCTCTAACCTTGACCAAAGTAAGTCAGAGAAAGTGATCTTGGCTAATGGTCAGTATATGAATTCAGAGGGAATAGGAGATGGTTACATTAATTAAGTCTCCCCAACACAAAGCAGAAAGATCTCAGCAAAGGCTGTGCGCTATGTCACTAGTCTTGAAAGCAATCTGTTATCTGTGAAGAAACTCACAAGACAAGGAAATGAAGTTACATTTAAAGATGACAGCTGAATCATCTCAAAATTTCACACAAGAGCAGAAGGAAAAATCAAAGATGAGTTGTACCAGCTAAAATGCAGGGAAAGTGTATACACTGGTAAACATGAACAGCACAATAATTGTATTCATGTATGGCACAGTCGTCTTGCACATAGAGACGCAATAAGAAAGTTAGCTCAAAAGCGACTTGCTAATATTATTACAGTCGATCTGTGAAATCTGCTAGCTGTCAAAGGGAAAATATAACAAAAAAAATCCTTTCCTAAGAATAGTACTACAACATCAGGACAGCTTCTGGACTTAATACACACAAATGTTTGTGGTCCAATGAGTACTCAAACTCCTGGAAAGAAGAGCTATTTTCTTACATTTATCGATGATTATTCAAGATATACAGTTGTATATCTGCTTAAAAAAAAAGTTGAAGTTCCAGAGAAGCTTGAAACATATCTTGCTGAACTACTGTACATAACAAATTTGGGAGAATTCCAAAAATTCTGCGTGCAGATAATGGCGCTGAATACACAAGTAATGAGACAGAGTGTTTTAAGGAAAAATTGAATCACGTTTTAGACCACTGTACCATACAATCATGAACAAAATGGTGTAGCGGGAAGAAGGAACTGGACACTTTGTGAAAGTGGAAAAAGTATGCTATTTCATGCAGATTTGCCCACAACATATTGGGGTGAAGCAATCATGACAGCTTACTATCTTCAAAACAGACTACCATGTAAAGCTAATGAGAAAACTCAATTTGAGAAATGGAAAAGCAAGAAACCAGAACTATAACACATAAGAATATTCAGAAGTAAGGTATTTGTACATACAGTTACATGAAAAAGTTTGGGCACCCCTATTAATCTTAAGCTTAATGTTTTATAAAAATTGTTTTTTTTTGCAACAGCTATTCCAGTTTCATATATCTAATAACTGTTGTACACAGTAATGTTTCTGCCTTGAAATGAGGTTTATTGTACTAACAGAAAATGTGCAATCTGCATTCAAACAAAATTTGACAGGTGCATAAGTATGGGCACCTCACCAGAAAAGTTACATTAATATTTTGTAGATCCTCCTTTTGCAAAAATAACAGCCTCTAGTCGCTTCCTGTAGCTTTTAATGAGTTCCTGGATCCTGGATGGAGGTATTTTTGACCATTCCTCTTTACAAAACAATTCCAGTTCAGTTAAGTTTGATGGTCGCCGAGCATGGACAGCCCTCTTCAAATGATCCCACAGATGTTCAATGATATTCAGGTCTGGGGATTTGGATGGCCATTCTATAACAGTGTAATTGTTCCTCTGCAGAAATGCCTGAGTAGATTTGGAGCGGTGTTTTGGATCATTGTCTTGCTGAAAGATCCATCCCCTGCGTAACTTCAACTTTGTCACTGATTCATGAACATTATTGTCAAGAATCTGCTGATACTGAGAGGAATCCATGCGTCCCTCAACTTTAACAAGATTCCCGGTGCCGGCATTGGCCACACAGCCCCAAAGCATGATGGAACCTCCACCAAATTTTACTGTGGGTAGCAAGTGTTTTTCTAGGAATGCTGTGTTTTTTTACCGCCATGCATAACGCCTTTTTGTATGACCAAACAACTCAATCTTGGTTTCATCAGTCCACAGGACCTTCTTCCAAAAATAAATTGGCTTCTCCAAATGTACTTTTGCATACCTCAGCCGACTGTTTGTGGCGTGCTTGCAAAAACGGCTTCTTTCGCATCACTCTCCCATACAGCTTCTCCTTGTGCAAAGTGCATTGTATAGTTGACCGATGCACAGTGACACCATCTGCAGCAAGTTGATGCTGCAGCTCTCTGGAGTTGGTCTGAGGATTGTCCTTGACTGATCTCACCATTCTTCTTCTCTGCCTTTCTGATGATTTGACAGGTTAAATCTCTTTGACAGCTTTTTGTATCCTTCCCCTGAACAACTATGTTGAATAATCTTTGTTTTCAGATGATTTGACAGTTGTTTTGAGGAGCCCATGATGCCACTCTTCAGAGGAGATTCAAACAGGAGAACAACTTGCAAGTGGCCACTTTAAGTAGCTTTTCTCATGATTGCATACACCTGGCTATGAAGTTCAAAGCTCAATGAGGTTACAAAACCAAAAAAAGTGCTTTAGTAAGTCAGTAAAAAGTAGGTAGGAGTATTTAAAACAAGAAAATGATAAGGGTGCCCATACTTATGCACCTGTCAAATTTTGTTTGAATGCAGATTGCACATTTTCTGTTAGTACAATAAACCTCATTTCAAGGCAGAAACATTACTGTGTCCAACAGTTATTAGATATATGAAACTGAAATAGCTGTTGCAAAAAAAAACAATTTTTATAAAACATTAAGCTTAAGATTATTAGGGTTGCCCAAACTTTTTCATATAACTGTATTCCCAAAGAAAAACGTACCAAATGGGAATATCATGCAAAAGAAGGGCTGCAGTGAAACCCAGAAAGGAAGTAGAATGTAGAATCCTACACCCAGAAACAAGGTCATAATAAACAGAGATGCAATGATTGATGAGAAGTTTTACGACATCATACCAGTAAGTCCAGCTGAAGTAACAACAGTTTCAGTCACAATTTCAAAATAACAAGAAAAAGGATGAAGGTGTTTGGTTAGGTCCTTCTACCACTGAAGAAGCAACCGAAAGATCAGGTGAACCTGAAGTCAGGAAATCGTAAAGAACAAACAAGGGTATACCAGCTAAGCGTCTATCCTAGTTTATCAAAGCACTACCTGAGTCAGAGCCTCAGTCATGGGATGAGATGCAACAACTACCTGTCCATGAAAAAGTGAAGTGGATTAATGCTGCTAATGAGGAAATTAAGTCCCTTCATTAACTTCAAACTTGGAAACTCACCAAACTACCACAAGGCAAGAAAGCAATCAAATGTAAATGGGTTTATAAGACCAAGTATGACTCTGAAGGCAAGGTTCACATATTAAAAGCAGGATTAGTTGCAAAAGGATATTGTCAGAAATGTGGTGAAGATTATGATGCCACATTTTCTCCAGTTGCTAAGCAGACCACATTCAGGACTCTAATGGCTATAGCTGCTGTACAAAAGATGTTTGTCAAACATTTGGACATCAAAACTGCCTTTTTAAATGGTGACATTGAAGGACTTGTATATGACTCAACCTGAAGGTTATATCAAAGAGGGTGAGGAGAATCAAAATGAACAAAGTCTAATAGAAAGAAGCATTTAAAAGATCAAGCAGGTCCAAGTTTATACACAAAATGTAGAGATCGAAAGTGGATGGTTATTTTCTCATATGTGGACAATGTGATTGTGGTTTGTCAAGTGGAAACAAAAATTGCAAATAAGACAAATTCCGAATCAGAATTTTGAAACTAAAGAAAATGGAAATGTGAATTATTATCTAGGAATCAAGGTCCAAAGAGAAGAAGATGAAAGTTTTCCTCTTATCCAAGGTGCAAAAACCAATACAATTCTGAATCAGATTGGAATGTCAGAAGCCCCAAAGGAACCATCCTAGTTAAAGTTGGAAGGAGAAGATGATCTGTTACCCAACAATGAGAAATACAGATAGGCAGCGGGGGCCCTTCTATACATAGCAACTATGGCTTGACCGGATGTCGCTGCAGCAATTGGAATTTTCTGCATATATGAGGAAAAACCACGCCAAAAGGACTGGAATATCGTTAAGAGTATTCTTCAATTTTTGAAAGAGACTCCAGACATAAATTTAAGGATATCTGCAACAGCAGATCTAAAACTCACAGGCTATGTGGATGCAGACAAGGCTGGTGACTTAAAAATAAATCAACAAGCAGCTTTTTGTTAAAGCTTGGAGAAAGGTCAATTTCTTGGTCTAGCAGAAAACAGTTGTCTATAGCCTTGTCATCTACAGAAGCAGATTATGTGTCAGTAGCCCACACAAGTCAAGAAGTCATTTGGTTAAACTAATTAGGTGATCTTGGTAAGCTATCAACTCAACTGATGGTGATTTGTGAAGGCAACCAAGGATGCAATAATCTTGCATGCAGTGAGAAGATCAATGCAAGAACTAAACACATTGACGTTAAACTGTGTGTGTGTAGCTGGAGCACAGTTTTACTTTCACTTTGGAAGCTGACAGACAAGATGCTAAGATCCTAAGTTATAAGAAATACCAGTTGTAAGCTGTGTTATCTTTGTTTCTGAATAAATATTTATTCACTGTTGAACGACTGGACAGCACAGAGATTAATCCACTGCCAACATATACATTCTCTATCGCCAGATTATTACCCGCAATGCCATTTGTTGTGAGAAAAGCATCCAACCCCTTTTTTATAGTATCTGCCACTACTACCTCTTGTGGTCGGGCAATCCACAGTCTGCTCTAACTTTAAAGAACCCTTTCCTATTTAGCTATATAAATTACCTTTTCTTCTCGCTTAATAAATCCCCCCTGGTCCTTTGTAAGGATCAGTCTCAAAGGCAGTTGCAAGGAAAAAAGTGAACAAATATTCTGTAAAGGTATGTAATAGAAAATAAACTACGGTACTTATTTGTAGATTGTATCTGGGACTTCTATTTATCATTTTTTTGCTATCAGTCGTAATCCGTCGAATTTTGAAAAAAAAACGGATCCAGCGACTGATGCGGCCAGATCTGTTTTTTTCTCATAGACTTGTATTAGCGATGGATTGCGACAGACGGCCTCACGTTTCATCTGTTTTTCGCCGGATCCTTCCAAAATTGTTCGTCCGGCAGCCGGAGACAAGGAACAAAGTAACGTTTTTGTGTACGTCGAAAAAGCGGACAGCGACAGATCCGTCGCCGTCCGTCGCTTGCTCGAATGGAAGCCTATGGGCGCCAGATCCGTCAAATGATGGAATCTGGCGATGGATTCCATTTTTTTAAACTGAGTATGCTTCGATTTAATTAGGATCCAATTAGCCAGATCCGCTAGTAGGATCCGGCGAAAAAACGGATCCGTCACATCAGTTTTTCACAATCTGCGACGGATTCGTTGAGCCAACGGATTGTGACTGACGGCAAAAAACTGATGTGTGAAAGAGGCCTTACGATGACAACGCTTAAAAGATTAAATAATCATATCTGTTGTAACTGTTGAGATATATTGTATGCTTGAGTACAGTCATGACACGATGGTTGTTCACCCTGAAGGAAGGAAGGCTGCAAACGCTTAAAGATTTAACCATTATGAATAATATATTGTCTATCTGACTTTTAGGTGAAGCAAAATTACATTATGGCAACCCACCTATCTGACCTAGAGGTTAGATACATCTGCTTTCGTACATTTAACAAATGGTACGTGTTGCAATATGCATGGGAAAATGTCTTCAGAAAAAGATTTTTTTTTAATTAAATCAAATTTTCATATTAAAGGGAATCTGGAACCAGGTTTTTACTCCCTAATTTTAGAGCAGCATGATGTAGGGGCAGAGACCCTGATTCCAGCAATGTGTTACTTACAGCGTTCCTTGGTATAGTTTTGATAAAATCACAGTTTTATCAGCAGGAGGTTATCCCTAGGGGACTAGTAAACCTGTCACCGTGTAGTCCTTCATATTTATCAGCTCTGTGTAATCCTGCCTATGCACAATTCTCTGTGTAATTCTGCCTATGCAATAAAGTTTGCCTTTTGAAGTTTGTCCTGTCTCTCTTCTTGTAGTCCAGCTCTGCCATCATTCAAACTTCAGCTTTGTACATCCCAGAATTGTCTTTTTATTTGCTGCAGCTGTTGCAGCTTCTGCTGTTACTATTGTGCATAATGTAAGAATTCAGCTTGTGAGTAAACTTCCTGAATCTTCTTGCATGCCCCTGCAATCGAGTCAAGCTATCTGACAAAGTTCTTGGTGTGAGTACTGGTTCAATACAGACATCCATGGAAACGCTGTCTCTAGAGTCCCACACTTGCAGTTATGGAGTCAGAATACTCAGCATGCAGAGAACAATAAATCTGCAGCAGATAAAACTCTTATCAAAACTGTAGCAAGCAGCCCAGTGAGTGACACACCACAGGAATCAGGGATTCTGTCCATACATCATTTTACTCTCAGATGGGGTAGCAAAAACCTAGTGACAGCTTCTGTTTAACCATATATTTTTTGGGCGTTTTCTTACATTTTCTGTATAAAAAATAATCTGAAATCTTGCAACTTTCACTCTGGCCATTACGTCTAAAAAAGCTGGCAC
Source organism: Ranitomeya variabilis (assembly GCF_051348905.1). Lineage (NCBI taxonomy): Eukaryota > Metazoa > Chordata > Amphibia > Anura > Dendrobatidae > Ranitomeya > Ranitomeya variabilis. Next base: position 169,834,617 of record NC_135239.1, on the reverse strand, counting down.
TCCTCATGCGGTATAGATTAATTATTAGCTGCCTGTCATGGCTTGGTTTGGGGACTTCATTTAGTGACCTGTTGCTTCGTGGTCGATTCTTCTGCCTATTGAGCTAAAGCTATTGCTCCGTGTCCAGCTGCTGATTGTTCCCATTATCTTTATTCTCCCTTCTTGGTTGGCTCCTCTCCAGGTGTTTTCCATTTTTCCATTTTGGTTTGCCCTATCACATTCTGGGTGGAGCTTTGGATATTATCCCTTCACTGCATTTCTTTGCTGGCTATACTTCCAGGTGGATTTGTGCTAAGGAGTTCCAGTCCTTTAGCAAAGGGATTTATCCTGCTAGACTTACATCCCTTATATTCTTGCTGTGTTTCTGTTTGTCTACCTTCCCCGCTCTTTTTCATTTTACCGCTGTTAGGTTTCTGGGAGGTTATCGTAGTTTTATTCATTTTTGGTTCTCCTTGCTATTCCCTCTCTCCCCTTTTATGAACGTGCTTTACGTTTCTCACCCTGGGTCCTCATGTCCACCTGCACAACTTCGTCTCAAGTGGTTCGCATTGTGTTGTGTCCTCCCCTATGGTTCCTCGGGAATCATGGGAAACCCTTCAATAGCCTTTTAGGGAGTCAGGACCGAGGTGGTGTTTTTAGTTGTGTGGCTAGGGATTAAGTAGTCTATACAGGGACCAGTTGGGTGTAGGTGAGACTTCACTCTATAGTAAGTCTTCCTTACTCCCTCTTCCCAAGTGAGTGTGGTACGTGCATAACACTGTCATATTATCATTACAGCAGGATTATAATGACAGATTTCACCTATATATAGAATCCATCATTCACAATAGATGATATACACAGCTCACCTCCTCTTCCTTCCTGCAAAATAATATTATGGCGTATGCCAAGAAAACTCTCCAACAGAAGTTAAGGAATGTCTCCAGGCTATTGTTATCTATTGACTAATATGGCAAAAAAATTCTGTTAAAAGAATCTCCATGCAAGTTGGTGGTCCACAGAATCATGTGCAGAAAATAGAATACATCTACAATCAGAAAACAAACAACATATTAGAATAAAAATGGGTTTTGTTATCTGGATAAGAGGAGCTTTCATTTACCATAAATTTGCATTTTTTTGCCTGGTATAAATGCCTCTGTTCTCCGGTATGTGGTGTTAAATTTTTGGGTTCCTGCTTCTGTTCTGAAGTGCTGTGATACAAAAACAACCGCACGTGAAAACTCCTTAGTGAAATTTTCCTCCCCCGGATCAGATAAATGCCTTCACCCAGAGAAAAATGTATGGCACATACTGACATGAAATCCATCCTCTCCAGGTATGCAGTCTATCCAATCTCGGACTGTTAACAGTTATGAATTTGCTGAGATTGTCCCATTTTTCAGATATAGTCCCAATAAATTCAGGGCCATCCTGGACCAGAAAAGGGGCACTGTTTTTGTAGACTTGGCCCAAAAGTGGATGTTCTTGGAAGGGTTGAGAGCATACTATGACAGCATTTAGTCTTTTTGGGTAGGGGTCTATTAGCATGGCACATCTAAAATTGGCAATCTTTGCCCACTCCTCCTTGCAGTATATCTCCAAATCTGTCAAATTGTGAAGGCATCTCCCGTCTCCAGCACCCTTAACTGGTCTTCCCACAGATTGCCAGTTGGATTCAGGTCTTGGCTCTGGCTGGGCTATTCCAATACTTTGATCTTTTGGTGAGGCCATTCTTTTATTGATTTGGAGAAATGCTTAGAGTCGTGCCGAAAGGAGAAATTCCTTTTTATCTTCAGTTTTTTAGCAGAGGAAGGGTAAACTTTGACTGTGTACATCTTTGTTCCCAAAGAGGTAATCAATGCAAGGGGAGATAATGGCCCCTACTGCAAATTATACATAACCAGTTCAGACCTTACATGTCACAAATGGAAACGCAATATTTTCCATGCCATATCTATAATATCCCATGTCAAAACTATCCATGACTATATCAGTGTTTGGGGAACCTAATCACTTCTGAGGCTGCAAACGCAATGTTTTTCAACAGTAGCAAAGCACAGAAATGCAATATCACCCTAAATTATAAGATATACAGTACAGACCAAACGTTTGGACACACCTTCTCATTTAAAGATTTTTCTGAATTTTCATGACATGAAAATTGTACATTCACACTGAAGGCATCAAAACTATGAATTAACACATGTGGAATTATATACTTAACAAAAAAGTGTGAAACAACTGAAATTATGTCTTATATTCTAGGTTCTTCAAAGTAGCCACCTTTTGCTTTGATGACTGCTTTGCACACTCTTGGCATTCTCTTGATGAGCTTCAAGAGGTAGTCACCGGGAATGGTCTTCCAACAATCTTGAAGGAGTTCCCAGAGATGCTTAGCACTTGTTGGCCCTTTTGCCTTCACTCTGCGGTCCAGCTCACCCCAAACCATCTCGATTGGGTTCAGGTCTGGCGTAGCACCCCATCACTCTCCTTCTTGGTCAAATAGCCCTTACACAGCCTGGAGGTGTGTTTGGGGTCATTGTCCTGTTGAAAATTATGGTCCAACTAAACACAAACCGGATGGAATAGCATGCCGCTGCAAGATGCTGTGGTAGCCATGCTGGTTCAGTATGCCTTCAATTTTGAATAAATCCCCAACAGTGTCACCAGCAAAGCACCCCCACACCATCACACCTCCTCCTCCATGCTTCACGGTGGGAACCAGGCATGTAGAGTCCATCCGTTCACCTTTTCTGCGTCGCACAAAGACACGGTGGTTGGAACCAAAGATCTCAAATTTGGACTCATCAGACCAAAGCACAGTTTTCCACTGGTCTAATGTCCATTACTTGTGTTCTTTAGCCCAAACAAGTCTCTTCTGCTTGTTGCCTGTCCTTAGCAGTGGTTTCCTAGCAGCTATTTTACCATGAAGGCCTGCTGCACAAAGTCTGCTCTCTACAGTCGTTGTAGAGATGTGTCTGCTGCTAGAACTCTGTGTGGCATTGACCTGGTCTCTGAGCTGCTGTTAACCTGCGATTTCTGCGGCTGGTGACTTGGATAAACTTATCCTCAGAAGCAGAGGTGACTCTTGGTCTTCCTTTCCTGGGGCGGTCCTCATGTGAGCCAGGTTCTTTGTAGCGCTTGATGGTTTTTGCCACTGCACTTGGGGACACTTTCAAAGTTTGCCCAATTTTTCGGACTTACTGACCTTCATTTCTTAAAGTAATGATGGCCACTCGTTTTTCTTTACTTAGCTGCTTTTTTCTTGCCATAATACAAATTCTAACAGTCTATTCAGTAAGACTATCAGCTGTGTATCCATCAGACTTCTGCACAACACAATTGATAGTCCCAACCCCATTTATAAGGCAAGAAATCCCACTTATTAAACCTGACAGGGCACACCTGTGAAGTGAAAACCATTCCCGGTGACTACCTCTTGAAGCTCATCAAGAGAATGCCAAGAGTGTGCAAAGCAGTCATCAAAGCAAAAGGTGGCTACTTTGAAGAATCTAGAATATAAGACATAATTTCAGTTGTTTCACACTTTTTCGTTAAGTATATAATTCCACATGTGTTAATTCATAGTTTTGATGCCTTCAGTGTGAATGTACAATTTTCATAGTCATGAAAATACAGAAAATCTTTAAATGAGAAGGTGTGACCAAACTTTTGGTCTGTACTGGTATGTATCATAGTCATAGTTGGTGTGGCTAGGATGGTAAAAATATGCTTATAAACATGGGGGGTCTTTTCATTCCACGATGCATATCATTAGCCATCCTTCCACTTTGAAATACCTCAGACAAATCCGCAACAGGCAACCCTTCAGGGGAAAAAGTGTCGGCCATGGACTTCTATGCCTATAGGATCATGACAATAGTTGGTGAGGAAAATCACATCCTCAAATGCAGACATGCAGACGTGTAACGTGTATACGATATGCTTTTTTGCAATTAGTGCAATTTCTATCGGGATCAAGTGTTTCCAATTGTATATGGAAGAGGAGTGAGGTGCTGCCGGAGGAGGCGACTATAAAGGAGAAAAGCTGTGCTTTACGTGCAATACAATCATTATAATTTGTTATAACTAACCACAGTTAGTTACTATGCCCGGGCAACGCTGGGCTCTTCAGCTAGTCAAAACATAGTGCTGCAAAATACAATTTAGGAAAAACATTCTTCCAAAACTCTTCATTAAATTAGACTTTGCATTAATTATCATTTCGACAATTTGCGACACTCTTCAAACCAACTTCAGCAAATGTTTCAGGAAAGTACAAACTCCGAAGAGCATATTCTGAAAAAAAGTCATTGTTTATGAATGCCTTAAAAGCTCTAGGTGAACATATTAGGCGTGGATTCCAATAAAGATCCACCAACGAAATTCCTTCAAGATCCACATAACAGAAGTGACTTGCACTTTTTTACTACTACGTGTTGTTCAATACCTCTTCAAGAACAAAAAAAAAGATTGATCAGAAAACCCCACATATAACCAGCAAGGTGGATTTCTCATAGCAATTAATAGAAAGCGTTGTTGTTTTTTTTAAGGAAAATTTGAAAATTAAAAAAAAAAAACTCTGTGTGAATATAGCGTAAGAATTTTCTACCTGTTAGGCTACTTTCACACTTGCATTTTTAGCAATCCGTCGTTTTGGGCAAAAAACGGATCCTGCAAATGTGCTCGCAGGATGCGTTTTTTGCCCATAGACTTGTATTAGCGTCGGATCTCGATGGATGGCCACACGTCGTGTCCGTTGTGCAATGGTTCCGTCGTGTTTTGGCGGACCGTCATCATGAAAAAACGTCCACCATTTTCTACCGCGCCGGATCTCCGCCCCCTCCTCCCGGGACTTCAGAATGGGCAGCGGATGCGTTGAAAAACTGCATCCGCAGCCCACGTCGTGCACAAATTTCACAACGTGCGTCGGTACGTCGGCCCGATGCATAGCGACGGACCCGTACCGACGCAAGTGTGAAAGAAGCCTTACATGCCTGCTTTCCCAGTTTTTCCATTTTTTTCTCGATGTACAAATACTATCTGTTCTTAGCACAGGAAAGATATATATCTTGGTACCGTGTTAGCCAGAAAAATATTTAGAATTGAGAGTCCTCAGTGGTATCAACCATTGAGGACTCTCAATTCTAAATATTGTTCTATCTGTTCTTAGTGTAAGAGGGTCAGCCGATACTCACATTTTAGATTAAAGTGGGTGATTTACATAAATGTGGATTAATTCTTAACACATTACTTGCCAAATTAGCAATTTTCATTTTTTTTTTTTTTTTTTTTAATGACAGATTTTTAATTATTTGGGTCCTAATGAATCAGAAACATAATTTGCAAAAATATTTCAAGTACGGATTTTTCAGAAAAGGGCATCCCAATATTCAATTAAAAATGACAATGACATGATTCCCTATTGTGTAAAGATTCATTTTACAAGCACAACACAAAAAAATTGGACCTAATTATAAAAATTATAAAATCTTAGTTGTTAGAAGCTAAAGATTAGGCGTCCCCAAAAAAGGACATTGGTAGATAATGGGTTAAGTTCTCTGATATTTGCTTTTTTGCTCCTTAATGCTGAAGGTGAATTTTAAATGTATATATTTTTAAATGTGATAAATCTATTTATATAGTAAATCTCCTGCTCTGGCGTGTTTTTATAAAGATCTCCTAAATCTCTATGTCCCCTCCAACAATGACTTTTCACATTTCTGGGCTGAATCCATGCAGAGCGCTGCTGCTTCTCCCGTTCTGCGGGGTCAGGGTGTTCTGTCTCACATCCTGCATCCTAACACTTAGGACCACGGTGTGTTATAGTGATGGGTTGCCATGACGACCATCCCCGGTAGGAATGATCAAATGTAAGGCAGTCAGGCACAGAAACCATCCGTCTGATTTCTTTTCTTTTTTTCTTCTTCTTCTTCTTTTGTGTTTTAGACATTTCCTCAAACTCCTAATAAATGTTACATATTTTATGCAACTTTCATCCAACTTAACACAAGGCAGGAAATTACCTGTTGTCGTAGAAGAGAGATCCCCTTCTGGTCGAAGAAATATTGCTTATTTGTAGGGAAGACGTGTATAAAACCCATGTGCCCGATTCTAAGGGTTTGTGCCCATGGCCCAAGTGCGATCCGACAAGACAATGGACCAATGTTATTCCATAGGGGTGTGCACATGTCCGATTTTATCCTTGGAGAGAGCCCGCCCAAGGAAAAAAAAACGCAGTATGCATGTTTGCATCCGATATTCATATCACACTCGGCCATGACTCAATGAGTCTGTGGAAAACATCGGACTGCACTGTCCAATTCCCACATGCTGACACAATGGAGTACATGGAGACAATTTTTTTCCCATCTTCTTCTCATTGGAGAAAATCAGATCACACATTATGATCACACTCTGATCATTTGCATAATTGCATAATTGACCATATTCTCTCGGATATATGCTCGTTTGACAGATCACTTTCTCTTATTTGGTTGCAAGCACTACTATTTCAGCAGTTAGGTCACTTTACATACAGCACTTTAACCCCTTAACAACCAGAGGTACAGTATTTTTGATTTTGCGTTTTAATTTTTTGCTCCCTGTCTTCCCAGAGCCATAACTTTGTCATGTTTTGGTCAAAATGGCCATGTGAGGGATTGTTTTTATTTCGGGACGAGTTGTACTTTTGAACGACACTATTGATTTTAACATATCATGTACTGGAAAACGGGAAAGAAATTCCAAGTGCGGTGAAGTTGCAAAAAAGTGCAATCCCACAGTTGTTTTTTTTTTTTTATAATGTGTTCACTAAGTGCTGAAACTGACCTGCCAGTATGATTCTCCAGGCCATTACGAGTTCATAGACACCACATACAGATGCAGATACGATCTTTTGATTGCCCATTATTACATTTTAATGCAATGTTGTGATCAGATCGCCTGTATGTAGCAGAAATGCACACTTGCTATGAGCGCTGACCACTGGGTGATGCTCATAGCAATCTGGCTGTGACAACCATAGAGGTCTGTTGGAGACCTCTGGTTGTGAACCAACCCATCGGTGACCCGTGATCATGTGATGGGGTCGCCGATGGGCGATATTTCCAGCGTGTTTGCCGGCAGCACAAGTTAAATGCCGTTGTCAGAGATTGACAGCGGCGTTTAGCTAGTTAACAGCCGCGGGTGGATTGCGATTCCACCCACGGCTGTTAGAGGCACATGTCAGCTGTTCAAAACATGAGATGAGATTTTGGCTGAAAATGCTGTTCACATCATGCATTTTTTCAGGTGGTCTTATTGTTCTATACTTTTTCTAATCTGTGCCATTTTTCTCCAAAAGACCTCAGTAGTTCATATTTGTCTTAGGGAATGTGCACAAGACGTCTTTTTCAGGCAGATTTCACCTGCAATTCGCCTAAATAAGTGCAGAAAAAGCAATGAAAAAAATGAACGTAAAGCACAGCACTGTAAAGAAGGCATCGCTGTGCACATGTGCAGTCTTTTATTACATCTTTTAACTGCTTCACAGTGCATAACGCGTGAAACGGTTAAAAGGAGTAACGTACATTCATTGGGAAGCTTCGTTTGGCAGCTGCCTGCTCTTTATAATAGAAGACATAAGAAAAAGATACAGACGGCGGAGCTGCCACAAAAACATGTTTGATTTGTATTTTTATTTGCTTTTTTATTTTTTTTATTACAACTCATCCTTGGATCACATGACTTAAAAAAAAAAGCGTAAGAAAAAAAAACAACAGTGCAGTTTTAAAACACATTTAGGAAATTTACCAAAATAGTTAAAAAACAAGCAAACAAATAAGCCTCTTTGTTGTCCAATGCAAACAATCACAATGTGACATTCATTTTTCTTGGGCTGTTAAAAAAAAAGCAAACGTTGGCAGAAAAAAAAAAAAACCTCAAACAAAATTACTTTTTTTTTTCTGCAGAAAACAAAAAACTAAAAAAAAATAAAAATCCAAATGCCAGATATAAGATAGTCTACATTCAGAAGAAGCGATCACACATAAGGATCGGTCCAGACTGACAATCTCCAGGATGCTTTTGCTGTGTCAGGCCGGTTTCACACGTCAGTGGCTCCGGTACGTGAGGTGACAGTTTCCTCACGTACCGGAGACACTGACACACGTAGACACATAAAAATCAATGCATCTGTTCAGATGTCATTGATTTTTTGCGGACCGTGTCTCCGTGTGCCAAACACGGAGACATGTCAGTGTTCGTGGGAGCGCACGTTTTACACGGACCCAATAGAGTCAATGGGTCCGCGTAAAACACGGACCTCACACGGACATTCTCCGTCTGGGGTCCGTGTGCGTGCCGGAGACAGCGCTACAGTAAGCGCTGTCCCCCCCACATGGTGCTGAAGCCGGTATTCATATCTTCCCTGTAGCAGCGTTTGCTATAGAGAAAATATGAAGAATAGTGTTAAAAATAAAGATCCATGTGTCCGCCGCCCCCCCACCCCCTGTGCGCCCCCCCGCTGGTCAGAAAATACTTACCCGCTCCCTCGCTCCTTCCTGGTCTGGCCGCGGCTTACTGTATGCGGTCACGTGGGGCCGATCATTTACAATCATGAATAGTCGGCTCCGCCCCTATGGGGGGTGGAGCCACATATTCATGACTGTAAATGATCGGCCCCACGTGACCGCATGCAGGAGAAGCCGCGGCCAGACCAGGAAGGAGCGACAGCCGACGGGGGACCCGGGTAAGTATTTTCTGACCAGCGGGGGGGCGCACAGGGGGTGGGGGGGCGGCGGACACCTAAATCTTTATTTTTAACACTATTCTTCATATTTTCTCTGCAGCAAACGCTACTGCAGAGAGGATATGAATCGCAGCTTCAGCACCATGCAGAGTGGGTACCACACGCTCCGTGTGGTACCCACTCGCCATACGGGCGGCACACGTGTGCCGCAAGTATGGCCTCCGTGAGTTCCCAGGCACGCGGACACGGATAACTCCGGTACCGATTTATTCCGGTACCGGAATTATCTGGACGTGTGGGACAGCCCGAAGAGATGATGAAGCCGTATGAACGTGCGGCTGCCACAGGGCTGATTGATTGCTTTAACAACTGCTCCTTCCTGTCCTCCCCATAAGTGCATGCAGGCTGAGAGAACAGTTGTTCCACAGCTCAATGACCCCGATGGCAGCTGCATTTCTAAACTTGCAAAGTAGCAGTTCAGATTCTGAAAAAGAGAATGTGCGTTTGGATAAATTCTATGGAATTCTGGTGATCTCATTGTTGCCTGGCAACCACCTGGCTCCCCATCAGAGAACGGCAGAAGTGCATTTCTGGACTTTTAATATCCCACTCATGGGAACCTTCTGCTGTCACTGACATCCTTGGTCCATTAATGGCAACCTTCAGACTCGGTTGCTGGAGTCGGGGAGAGTCACGTACAGTTCTTTTTTTTTTTATAGAATAAACTGCGCCTGGTGAAAGAACTTTTTTATAAATAAAAAAAATCTGTGATCAGGAAAAAATACATAATTAAAGGGAACCTGTCACCTGAATTTGGCGGGACCAGTTTTGGGTCATATGGGCGGGGTTTTCGGGTGTTTGATTCACCCTTTCCTTACCCGCTGGCTGCATGCTGGCCGCAATATTGGATTGAAACTCCTTCTACGTCCTCCGGAGTACACGCCTGCGCAAGGCAATATTGCCTTGCGCTGGTGTGTACTCCAGAGGACAGAGAATGAACTTCAATCCAATATTGCGGCCAGCATGCAGCCAGCGGGTAAGGAAAGGGTGAATCAAACACCCGAAAACCCCGCCCATATGACCCAAAACTGGTCCCGCCAAATTCAGGTGACAGGTTCCCTTTAAGGGAAATGTCATTATAAGACCACATTGAGACATCCGTGAATTCCGCACGCGATTTTCATAGAACACACACACGTTAAAGGGAATCTGTCACCCCATTTTTCAGCTATAAGCTGCGGCCACCGCCATTAGGGGCTTATCTATAATATTCTGTAATGTGGTAGATAAGCCCCTGATGTAACCTGACAGATAAGAAAAACAAGTTAGATTATACTCACCCAGGGGCGGTCCCGGAGCGGTCCGGGTCCAGCGCCTCCTATCTTCATGCGATGACAATCCTCTTCCTTGCTTCCTGTCATGGCTCAGGCGCAGGCGTAATTCTCTGCACTGCTGAGGGCAGAGCAAAGTACTGCAGTGCGCAGGCGCCAGGAAAGGTCAGAGAGGCCCGGCGCCTGCGCACTGCAGTACTTTGCTGTGCCCTCAACAGGACAGACAAAGTACGCCTGCGCCGGAGCCGTAGCAGGAAGCAAAGAAGAGGACGTCATCGTATGAAGATAGGAGGCGCCGGACCCATCGGACTGGACTGCACTGGGACCGCCCCTGGGTGAGTATAATCTAACCTGTTTTTCTTATCTTTCAGGTTACATCATGGGGCTTATCTACAGCATTACAGAATACTGTAGCTAAGACCCTAATGGCAGTGGCAGCAGGTTATAGCCGAAAAATGAGGTGACAGATTCCCTTTAAAGTTTATTGAGCTGCTCACATGTCCCTGTTTTTTGATTGCAGAACAGTAACGCACAGAAATGTCCATTTTTTTTTATAACACTCGCCGATGAAAATACGGTAACCCATACAAGTCTAGGGGTCTGTGAAAATCACAGAGAGCACGTAGATGGCATCGGTGTACAATCCGTGTGCTGCCCATGATTAACATTGCAGTGAATAGGAGATGCTTTGCAATTTATTTATTTGTTATGTGAAAATGGTTGATGGTAAAAACTGACATTGACCAAACACTGATCACAATCAGATCCAAAACAATAAAGAAAGACAGTTTTTCGTGTATGAGAAAAAACACTGACTGAATGAGGCCTAATTAGCAAATCACACTCGATTTGTCTACATTGGTAATTGCTGCTTCATTAAAATGGCTGCTAACTTCTGACAAAAATCTGTCCTAGAATTTTTATTGCACAGATGCTTGCTTGCATGTCAAGTAGTAGAAAGGTGTTTTCGCAGAGGGTATTCTGTTCTAATTTTGGAGATACTAGGACTGCTGAGGTAAGTAGCGGCTGCTCACACTGCTGTCCACCCTGTCTATCTGATCTAATACTAATACTGGAGATATCGGGGTGCTGAAGTAAGAAGAGGCTGCTCATACTGCTGTCCTCCCATTCTATCTGGTCTAATACTAATACTGGAGATATCAGGGGCGCTGAGGTAAGAAGAAGCTGCTCTCACTGCTGTCCACGCTGTCTATCTGATATAATCCTGGAGATATCAGCAGTGCTGAGTTAAGAAGAGGCTGGTCACATGGCTGTCCACCCTGTCTATCTGATCTAATACTAATACTGGAGATATCAGGGGTGCAGAGGTAAGAAGAGGCTGACCTCACTGCTGTCCACCCTATCTGATCTAACACTGTAGATATCAGGAGTGCTGAGGTAAGAAGAGGCTGCTCACACTGCTGTCCTCCCGGTCTATCTGATCTAACACTAATACTGGAGATATCAGGGGTGCTGAGGTAAGAGGCTGCTCTCACTGCTGTCTACACTGTCTATCTAATCTAATTATTAGTGGTGCCGACATAAGAAGAGGCTGCTCACACAGCTATCTACTCTGTATACTGTCTTTCTGATCTAATACTGGAGATAAAAAAAAGTGCTGAGGTAAAAATAGGCTGCTCCTTCTTTATTTATAATGACATTTCATTTACAGTAGTTTTTTTTTTCTTTTCATCAAAAACCCCTTTAACTGGAAGCAATTCAGGTGAAAAACACCAGCATGAAATTAAAATTCAACAAAATGAATTCCTCCCTCTATCAATGTGTATTATAGTCTTCTATAGTACGGTTATGGCTACTGTGATACAAATGTCATAGAGCCACATGACAAAACTCAGAATAGGTTACCCTCATTTTTAGAGCTCCATCAAATCTACTAGGCCTTTTTCCACAATTCTTTTTTTTTTTATCTAAAAAGTCTTCGTTAATTTAACTTTTTATTTGCATGGAAGAGCTGTGTTTTTCAGATGTGATGTATTATATAATTCTAGGTATGTACAGTCATCACTTTGGGGTGCTAAATGGATAGGGATTAGTGATGAGCGAGCATGGTCAGACAAGATGTTATCCAAGCATGCTCATGTCCTAATCGAGTATTTTCAGAGGGTTCGAAAGATATACTCTAGTCCCCGCGGCTGCATGTCTCGTGGCTGTTAGACAGCTGCAACATATGGAGGGGGGATTGCCTGTTTGTTAGGTAATCCCTGCATGCAACATGCGTCCGTGGTGACTCGAATATAGTATGCGGGCACACCGAAATGCTCAGTTAGCACTCGGGCATGCTCGCTCATCACTATTAGGGATGTCTATACGAATTTTTGTCATAAAATCAATATTTTATTATAGAAAAATATAAAAACCAATAATATACAAAAAAAAAAGTACATATAAATAGAAAAGGAGACCCTAGTACAAAAACATCCACGTCACAGGCACACAATTGTGTATATCACCATGGTATGAACATGTAAGGATAAGCATCCGTATTGACACATGATAGTATCAAATAGTGCTGGTTCCCATATGGGCAAGTCTCCACCATGTGAAACTAAGTAAAGGAGCCATATGATATATCTCAGATGCAAAATTTCTTACCCATGGTGAGGTGACCGGTGCCTGGGACTCTGGAGACCCCCTAACGCGCGTTTCGCGTAGCTTTTTCAAAGAGGGAATAGCGTAATTGCCCTGAAATTGGCGTTTTATAGTAGCGCCTATAGACCGGCATCTTTAGAGTGCGCACGCGCACCACAACCACGGCAGGAAGTAGTTCCCAATCCCCAGCATTCACCAAGAGCGCACATCAAGGGGAAATCCCCTGCTGACGTCACGGACATGCGCTCTCGGACAATTGAAGCCGAAGATGCGGGGACTTCCTGCCTGGCGTGGAGCGCATGCGCGTATGAACGGTCTGGCGTACAGCAAGGAACACACCCACACGCGGCAATGCAGAATGAAGTCCGCATATCCAAAGCTGCAACAGACACCGCTCATCGGTAAGTGCAAGCCACGGACTTCACTACATAAGCCCAAGGGCTGCAAATAAAGGAACGGAAGGGGGACCCAAACAAACAGATCGATACCGCATCAGTACATATACAATAACTGGTGTATAGTAATAAATATAAAAAGTGCTCAAACATATTTATAATTAATACACATTATAATAATACCAAAGAAAGTGCAAATATTATGATAACAAACATGCATATGTGCATATATTATTCAAAATAAACATGTAAAATATATATATATACATATATATATATATATATATATATATATATATATATATATATATATATGTGTGAAACAACAAGTTCTTCCAATTGATGAAATATCTCCAAGTGTTAATAAATGACACGAATCACTGATGCCTTTATCCTCCTTCCTTATAAATTGCTAGCTGATTAACCACAAAACACCAAATTTAAAAGGACAATTGAATCTAGGGATGTAAAAGATGAAAAAGAAATTATAAATAAACAGAAAAAACACATATAATGATAAAATGTAATGACAGATTAATTTTTATATATTCAGCACCCGAAGAGGACATGGGGGAACAGGGCTCCTAAAGAAACGGAACAAAACTGATTGTCTCATTAAGTCCCGCCGGAGACATAGAATCCAGGGTCACTATCCATTTACACTCAACTTGCGCGAGTAATCGTTTTATATTCCCTCCTCTGTTACCACCATGAACCTGATTGATCCCAATGACTTGTAGGCCAGTGGGATCACATCCATGGAACCTATAGAAATGCTTAGGGATAGTTTTTAGGGCATTAACGTCCTCAGCTTTACGTGCATTTGTGATGTCCCTTACGTGCTCCCTCACACGTACACGAAGCTGACGTGACGTAAGCCCCACATATATTTTGGAGCAAGGACATGTCGCCAGATATATAACAAAAGTACTACTACAGCGTATATGATGTCGAATCTGGAATCTCCTCCTCGTACACGACGACGTGAAATGAGTGCCCCTAACAAGATTCCTTTCTTTACAAGCCAAGCAATCGCCGCAGGGATAACAACCCCATGTTGGACCTCTATTGGTTGGATTGAGAGGATTGGTAATTTTTGCCACATAATGGCTTTTAACCAGTAGATCTTTAATGCTTTTTCCTCGTTTTGCTGTAAAACTAGGTCTTTGGGGGATGTTAGACGCCAAGACGGAGTCAGTGAGAAGAACTGGCCAGTGTTTATTGATTATCTCCTGCATACGTTTCCAGTAACAGTTGTATGTGGAGATAAATCTAACATTGTTCTCCGATGTACTTCTCTTCTCTTTTTTATATAGTAGCTGTTGTCTCTCCGTTTTCTTGGCTCTAATATACCCTTGTTTTATACAGCGATTGCTATAGCCACGAGCTTTGAATCTACTTTTGAGGTCTTCAGATTGAGCCTCAAATATTTGTTCAGTGGAGCAGACGAGCGCTGCAAGAACTTGGTAATCTGGATGACGTTGTCATTAAGGCGGCGGACAAGGGAGGGAACGTTGTCATTTGGCCCACGGCTAAATATGAAAGGGAGGCATTGAGACAGCTGAACTGTAGGGACACCTACACCCGACTGTCTCATAGCCCCGTGGAAGCGTACAAGCTGGAATTGGATGGAATTCTACGGAACGCACTGGATGAGGGTACTATCAATAAAAAGGTGTTTGATGGTTTAGTGGTGGAATTTCCGAAAACTCCCACATTGTATCTATTACCTAAGATACACAAAGATATGACAAATCCTCCCGGGAGACCAATTGTCTCTGGGATCGGTGGCCTATGTGACCCCATTTGTAGATATATTGATTTCTATTTAAAATCTATGGTGGAGATATTACCCTCATATGTTCGGGATACCACATATATGTTAACTAGGATAGAGGGGATGGTTTTGGAGCAGGACATGTGGCTAGTAACAGCGGATGTCGAGTCATTGTATACTTGTATCTCGCACGACGACGAATTGAGGCGGTCCGCTTCTTCCTGGAGAATGGCAACTGGGATGGCCCAACCTGTGACTTTGTTGTGACCTTGTTGAGGTTTGCTTTGACCCACAATGTATTCCTTTTCAAAGATAGGTACTACCTCCAAAAACGCGGGACTGCCATGGGGGCAGCTTGTGCCCCAGCCTATGCCAGCCTGTTCTTTGGTCTATGGGAGAGATCCATATTCCATCAGGATGGGGTCTCTTCTGTGGACCGGGTGCAGTGTTGGCATAGGTATATTGATGACATCTTTTTTGTATGGCAGGGCAGCGAAAGTGGTATTAAGGAATTTGTGGGTCAACTTAATTGCAATCCTCATAATATCAGGCTAACATACAAGGCACACAAACAAAGAATTGATTTTTTAGATATTTATCTTGAGGTGGATGAGATGGGGACGCTGCACACGGATGTGTTCAGGAAGGCCACTTCAGTCAACTCCTTGCTCCATGCGTCCTCATCTCATACCACACATACCATCAAAGCCATCCCAGTTGGCCAATTCCTCAGGATGAAGCGGATCTGCTCCACTGAACAAAAATTTGAGGCTCAATCTGAAGACCTCAAAAGTAGATTCAAAGCTCGTGGCTATAGCAATCGCTGTATAAAACAAGGGTATATTAGAGCCAAGAAAACGGAGAGACAACAGCTACTATATAAAAAAGAGAAGAGAAGTACATCGGAGAACAATGTTAGATTTATCTCCACATACAACTGTTACTGGAAACGTATGCAGGAGATAATCAATAAACACTGGCCAGTTCTTCTCACTGACTCCGTCTTGGCGTCTAACATCCCCCAAAGACCTAGTTTTACAGCAAAACGAGGAAAAAGCATTAAAGATCTACTGGTTAAAAGCCATTATGTGGCAAAAATTACCAATCCTCTCAATCCAACCAATAGAGGTCCAACATGGGGTTGTTATCCCTGCGGCGATTGCTTGGCTTGTAAAGAAAGGAATCTTGTTAGGGGCACTCATTTCACGTCGTCGTGTACGAGGAGGAGATTCCAGATTCGACATCATATACCAGTGATGGGCAACCTTTTGAGCTCGGTGTGTCAAAATTCGCCAAAAAACCGAGCATAACTTGGGTGGTGTGTCACCTTGATAAAAAAAACAATTTTGCGACATGTATAGTTTAAATAACAAATATGTATAATTAGAATTAACTTACCTGCTTAGTGACTTCTTTGTTCATCTGTCAGTTGGTTTCTTTTGTTGGTCTTGCTATTATTTAACTTGTGTGGGGTGCCGTGAACTAAGATAAGTGAGGGGGAGGGGGAATTCTTCCAGTGATGGCGAACCTGTGGCACTCCAGCTGTTGCAAAACTACAATTCCCATCATGTCTTTACAGCCAAAGCCTTTGCTTTGAATGGCCAGCCATGATGGGAATTGTAGTTTTGCAACAGCTGGACTGCCACAGGTTCGCGATCACTGATGCCTCCCTCTCACTTATCTCAGTAATGGCCAATGACACCCCACAGTTCACTGGATGATGGTTGCTGTAGTAGTCACAGGGCCTGAGTCCAGACAGCTATCACAGGGCCTGAGTCCAGACAGCAATCACAGGGCCTGAGTCCAGACAGCTATCACAGGGCCTGAGTCCAGACAGCAATCACAGGGCCTGAGTCCAGACAGCAATCACAGGGCCTGAGTCCAGACAGCAATCACAGGGCCTGAGTCCAGACAGCAATCACAGGGCCTGAGTCCAGACAGCAATCACAGGGCCTGAGTCCAGACAGCAATCACAGGGCCTGAGTCCAGACAGCTATCACAGGGCCTGAGTCCAGACAGCTATCACAGGGCCTGAGTCCAGACAGCAATCACAGGGCCTGAGTCCAGACAGCAATCACAGGGCCTGAGTCCAGACAGCTATCACAGGGCCTGAGTCCAGACAGCTATCACAGGGCCTGAGTCCAGACAGCTATCACAGGGCCTGAGTCCAGACAGCTATCACAGGGCCTGAGTCCAGACAGCTATCACAGGGCCTGAGTCCAGACAGCTATCACAGGGCCTGAGTCCAGACAGCAATCACAGGGCCTGAGTCCAGACAGCAATCTCCTCAGGCCTCAGAAGTGCAGCCTGGGACTTCTGGTCGGCGCAGCAGGGAGCAGCGCAATGTCGCCCAAACAACACAGATCCGACGCAGAGGCCTGGGACTTCCGGGAGCTGCGCCTAGCCTACCGGAAGTCCCAGGCCTAGACGCTCTGCACCGGAGCTCTGTTGTTTGGACCCACAGACCTCCTGCATGGCATCCGATCCGATAAAAAATCGGATCGGATGCCATTGTTTAGTATTCCGATACCGCAAGTATCGGGTATCGGCCGATATATGCTGTATCGGAATTCTGATACCGAGATCCGATACTTTTGTGGTATCGGGTATCGGTATCGAAACAACATTAATGTGTGTAAAATAAAGAATTAAAATAAAAAATATTGCTATACTCACCTGTCCGACGCAGCCTGGACGTCCGCGAGGGAACCGGCAGCGTTGTTTGCTTAAAAATCGCGGTTTTCCTTCCTTACTTGAAGTCCCGGCTTGTGATTGGTTGCGTGCCGCCCATGTGACCGAGACGCGACCAATCACAGCAAGCCGTGACGTAATTTTAGGTCCTTCAGGATTTTAAAATTACGTTCCGGCGTTGTGATTGGTTGCGTGCGGTCACATGGGCGACGCAACCAATCACAACGCCGGAACGTAATTTTAAAAATCCTGAAGGACCTAAAATTACGTCACGGCTTGCTGTGATTGGTCGCGTCTCGGTCACATGGGCGGCACGCAACCAATCACAAGCCGGGACTTCAAGTAAGGAAGGAAAACCGCGATTTTTAAGCAAACAACGCTGCCGGTTCCCTCGCGGACGTCCAGGCTGCGTCGGACAGGTGAGTATAGCAATATTTTTTATTTTAATTCTTTATTTTACATATTAATATGGTTCCCAGGGCCTGAAGGAGAGTTTCCTCTCCTTCAGACCCTGGGAAAGAAGCAATTTCTATGGGGCCGCGGCCGGCGGCCGGCGTGTCACTGAAAATGACTACGCGTGTCAGCACTGACACGCGTGTCATAGGTTCGCCATCACTGTCATATACGCTGTAGTGGTACTATTGTTATATATCTGGCCACATGTCCTTGCTCCAAAATATATGTGGGGCTTACGTCACGTCAGCTTCGTGTACGTGCGAGGGAGCACGTAAGGGACATCACAAATGCACGTAAAGCTGAGGTCGTTAATGCCCTAAAAACTATCCCTAAGCATTTCTATAGGTTCCATGGATGTGATCCCACTGGCCTACAAGTCATTGGGATCGATCAGGTTCATGGTGGTAACAGAGGAGGGAATATAAAACGATTACTCGCGCAAGTTGAGTGTAAATGGATAGTGACCCTGGATTCTATGTCTCCGGCGGGACTTAATGAGACAATCAGTTTTGTTCCGTTTCTTTAGGAGCCCTGTTCCCCCATGTCCTCTTCGGGTGCTGAATATATAAAAATTAATCTGTCATTACATTTTATCATTATATGTGTTTTTTCTGTTTATTTATAATTTCTTTTTCATCTTTTACATCCCTAGATTCAATTGTCCTTTTAAATTTGGTGTTTTGTGGTTAATCAGCTAGCAATTTATAAGGAAGGAGGATAAAGGCATCAGTGATTCGTGTCATTTATTAACACTTGGAGATATTTCATCAATTTGAAGAACTTGTTGTTTCACACACACATATATATATATATATATATTTTTTTTACATGTTTATTTTGAATAATATATGCACATATGCATGTTTGTTATCATAATATTTGCACTTTCTTTGGTATTATTATAATGTGTATTAATTATAAATATGTTTGAGCACTTTTTATATTTATTACTATACACCAGTTATTGTATATGTACTGATGTGGTATCGATCTGTTTGTTTGGGTCCCCCTTCCGTTCCTTTATTTGCAGCCCTTGGGCTTATGTAGTGAAGTCCGTGGCTTGCACTTACCGATGAGCGGTGTCTGTTGCAGCTTTGGATATGCGGACTTCATTCTGCATTGCCGCGTGTGGGTGTGTTCCTTGCTGTACGCCAGACCGTTCATACGCGCATGCGCTCCACGCCAGGCAGGAAGTCCCCGCATCTTCGGCTTCAATTGTCCGAGAGCGCATGTCCGTGACGTCAGCAGGGGATTTCCCCTTGACGTGCGCTCTTGGTGAATGCTGGGGATTGGGAACTACTTCCTGCCGTGGTTGTGGTGCGCGTGCGCACTCTAAAGATGCCGGTCTATAGGCGCTACTATAAAACGCCAATTTCAGGGCAATTACGCTATTCCCTCTTTGAAAAAGCTACGCGAAACGCGCGTTAGGGGGTCTCCAGAGTCCCAGGCACCGGTCACCTCACCATGGGTAAGAAATTTTGCATCTGAGATATATCATATGGCTCCTTTACTTAGTTTCACATGGTGGAGACTTGTCCATATGGGAACCAGCACTATTTGATACTATCATGTGCCAATACGGATGCTTATCCTTACATGTTCATACCATGGTGATATACACAATTGTGTGCCTGTGACGTGGATGTTTTTGTACTAGGGTCTCCTTTTCTATTTATATGTACTTTTTTTTGTATATTATTGGTTTTTATATTTTTCTATAATAAAATATTGATTTTATGACAAAAATTCGTATAGAACTCCTTTTTCTTTCTAATTAATGATTATCCGGAGTATATGTTACTGTCCTTGTATATACATGGGTATAGTTAAATATCTCTTTACCACCGCACACCGAGTGTGTGGGATCCATGTTATTTCTGCAGGTGTGTTTTCATCACTATTAGGGATGTGTAAGGCAAGACAGATCATAGAGCACTGTATAAATCTGTACCGTGATTTTTCCCTAGTAGTGGCTGCTGGTAGATGAAACATAAGGCTGTATGCACACATTGCGTTTTTGCTGAGTTTTTTTCAGTGCAGATTTTTCACAAAACCTGAAAAGGTTTCTTGCTGCCAGGAAAGTGAATGAGAATCCTGAACTCTCGTGCACACGTTGCTTATTTGTGAATTGCAGATTTTAACGCGTGTTTTTGCTGCTGAGTTTTTCCTGCCAAGAGATGCAGAAATTTCGGCACCAAATATTTAACGTGTGCGCGTACCTTGGTGTCATGAAGAGCAGCTTCTTGGCTGTTTTATTTTATTAGAAATTAGTGTCTCTTTCCAATAGAAGACTTATATGATACGTTTTTCCTAAAAAGCAAGCATGACCAGCTATGGTCAGGAAACATATTAGTTCACAAATCTCAAAAACAGTTTTATTTCTGCCGTAAACAAGATAACCTCAAGGCCTGAAATGCTATTAAGACAAGGTTTCTGCTACTCTCATTGATTACCAGTCACAGTGCAGTCACCTCTCCACTGAGAATTGAAAAAAAAAACTATTCTTTTGATCATTGGAGCCAAAATTACAGAATCTCCACCAATCACACTGTGTGATTGACAAGTTAGAAAACAATTTAATTGGAAAACCCTCAACTATCAGCGCACTGTAATAGGAAAAGTGAGTGAGCTGAGAGCAGCGAGAAAGACCTTTCAACTTCATAATTATCTGGGCATTTAACCTCTTAGGACAAATGGTTTTAAGGACAAATAAATGTTCTGTTTTATTTTGTGGTTCCAGAATCCACACCATAGAACATATGGTCTAATTTTCTAACTCAGCTGTTTGATAATTTTTTTATTCATTTTGGTGATACAAATATACAAATACCTGCATATGCAAGGAGTACAAGATACAGTTGTGCTCAAAAGTTTACATACCCAGGTAGAATTTTTGCTTTCTTGGCCTTTTTTTCAGAGAATATGAATGATAGCACCAAAACTTTTTCTACACTCATGGTTAGTGGTTGGGTGAAGCCATTTATTGTCAAGCTACTGTGTTTTCTCTTTTTAAATCATAATGACAACCCAAAACATCCAAATGACCCTGATGAAAAGTTTACATACCCCATTTCTTAACACCGTGTATTGCCCCCTCTAACATCAATGACAGCTTGAAGTCTTTTGTGGTAGTTGTGGGTGAGGTTCTTTATTTTCTCAGATGGAAAAGCTTCCCACTCTTCTTGGCAAAAAGCCTCCAGTTCCTGTAAATTCCTGGGCTGTCTAGCATGAACTGCGCGCTTGAGATCTCCCCAGAGTGGCTCAATGATATTGAGGTCAGGAGACTGAGATGGCATTGGCCACTCCAGAACCTTCACTTTTTTTTCTGCTGTAGCTAATGACAGGTTGACTTGGCCTTGTGTTTTGGATTGTTATCATGTTGGAACGTCCAAGTGCGTCCCATGCGCAGCTTGTGGGTTGTGGGTGCAAATTTGCCTACATTATTTGCTGATAACGGGCTACATTTATCTTCCCTTCAACTTTGACTAAAACCCGCAGAAGCGCTGGCATAGGCGCGAAATGGCTGTTGTCCTCCTTCACTTCACCACTCCCCCTGTATGTTAAAGGATTATCCTGCCACATGGAATAAAGGATATTAACCTTTTTTAAGAAGCAATGTTGATTGCTGTTTCCTTTTTTCAATATTGCATCACCTTAATATTTGGTTGCCCACCATTTGGAATAAATAATTGCAATCAATTGCTTCATATAACCATCAACACGCTTCTTACAACTCTCTTTTGGACCATTCTTCTTTTCAAACTGCTCCAGGTCTCTCATATGTGTAGGCGTCTTCTCCAAACAGCAATTTCAAGATCTCTCCACAGGTGTTCAATGGGATTTAGAACCGGATGCATTGCTGACCACTTCAGAACTCTCCAGCGCTTTCTGACACTGGGCACTACATTGCGACACAAAATCCATTTGATAATCATTAGATTTCATGATGCCTTGCAGACAGTCAATGCACCCAGTGCCAAAGACAGCAAAACAACCCCAAATATATTTGAACCGTCACCATATTTGACTGTAGGTACTGTTTTCTTTTGTTTGTAGGCCTCATTCTGTTTTGGGCAAACAGTAGAATGATGTGCTTTTACCAAAAAGCTTTATCTTGGACTCATCTGTCCACAAGACGCTTCACACAAGGATTTTGACTTACTCATGTACATTTTCACAAACTGCAGTTTAGCTTTTTTTTTATGTGTCAGAAGTATGATCCTCCTGGGTCTCCTGCCATAGCATTTCACTATTTCACTTAATTTAAATGTTAGTAAATTAAGGAGATAAAAAAGCGCAAAATAGGGTCTTATCCTTCGGATTAGTTGTAGTATTTAACAAGGAGCTGCTCCCCTGATGGCATAAAGCAAAAGAATGTGTGTATCAGCTGCTGCAGATCCACGGGCCGCCCACACGACCTTCTCAGAGACGTTTGTAAAGGATAATTTGTGGATTAAATCCGCGCTGCCACAATGAAACAAATTCAGATATATTGAAGAATTCTGGTGGTTTATTCAACTTCAAGGTCTATCTGACCCCTTCATCAGGAAAATTACCACAAACTTTGTGGTAATTTTCCTGATGAAGGGGTCAGATAAACCTTGAAACGCGTTGAATAAACCACCAGAATTCTTCAATATATCTGAATTTGTATCATTGTGGCAGCGCGGATTTAATCCACAAATTATCCTTTACAAACGTCTCATAATTCAAATGTTGACACATAGTTCACACTGACAATGATGCACCCTTAGCCTGCATGACAGCTTGAATTTCTTTGGAACTTGATTGAGGTTGCTTCGCCAGCATCCGGACTATTTTGTTTAGCAACCTTTCATCAATTTTTCTCTTCCGTCCATGTCCAGGGAGATTAGCTACAGTGCCATGGGTTGTAAAGTTCTTGATTATGTTGCATATAGTAGATAAAGGAACATGAAGATCTCTCAAGATGGACTTGTCACCTCGAGATTGTTGATATTTTTCAACAATTGTGGTTCTCCAGTCCTCAGACAGTTCTCTTCTCCTCTTTCTGTTCTCCATGCTTATTGTGGCACACACATAATGCAAAGATTGAGTCAACTTCTCTCCTTTTTATCTGGTTTCATGTGATTTTCATTTTGTCCACACCTGCTACTTGCTACAGGTGATTTTGAACGAGCATCACATGCTTGAAACAAAGTTGTTTACCCACAATTTTGGAAAGGTGCCAACAATTTTGTCTGTCCCATTTCATGGGGTTTTGTGTGAAATGATGTCCAATTTTCCCTTTTATTCTGTTTCTTTTTTTTTGTGTTGTTCCAATAAACACAATGGAAATAAGCATGTGCATGCGGTCAAAAAGGCGTAGCTGATGAGAGAGTACTACTCCCATCAGCCACCTGTTGCCGCTAATAACAGCGAGAGCAGGCGCGGCTGCTGGGAGTATTCATCAGCTGACGCCTGCTTTATGAATAGATAAATTAAAAATAAAAAATGATGTGGAGTATTTCTACTTTTGATAACCAAGAAACTGTAGAAGACATCAGCGCCAATATTGTCTTATTCATGTGGTTTTTCCTGAAGAAGTTATATACTTCAAAACGTGTTGAAATAAACCACCACCTTACTTACCATACTGGGATATACGTCTCCATTCTGTCAGCAGCGCAGAATTTGTCCACTAACTCCCTTTACAGTGATATTTTTGATAACCAGCATGGCAAAACTGACAGATGCTGGCTGCAACCCTCAGCTGTCAGCTTATCATAGCTGGTTATCAAGAATAGAGGGGTTTACAGTTTGTTTTAATTATTTAAATTAAAAAAAAAAACGCTGTGGTGTCCCCCCCCATTTTTGACAATCAGCCAAGCTAAAGCAGACAGCTAGGGGCTGGTATTCTCAGGCTGGAAAGGGGCCATGGATATTGGCCCCCTCAAGCCTAAAAATAGCAGCCCACAGCCGCCCCAGAAAGGTGCATCTATTAGATGATCCAATTCTGTTGCTTTACCCAGCTCTTCCCACTTGCCCTGTGGCGGGGGTAAATAGGGTTCATATTTGTGGGGTCATGTCACCTTTGTATTTTCAGATTAAAGCCTAGCAGTTAGTAATGGAGAGGAGTCTATAGGTCAACTATCCATTACTAACCGCATAGTCATATTGTCAGTAAAAATACCCAGAATAAAGTCCTTTATTTGAAAAAAAGCACGTTTTACAAATGTATTTAAAAATAACAAGCATATTTATACTCAACTTATGCCCTTTCAATTGAAGCCCAGGTCCCCTGTAAAAAAGTAAAATTAAGAATGCAGATTCTGATAACAATGTAGCACACAAGGCAGCCCACTACAAGACAGTCCCTTCTGGCATTTGCCAGAATTGCCAGTGTGGCCCTGGTGGTGGCCCACAGAGGTCCACTGGAGGATTCTCCTGTCCTCCTGTGAGCCAGTCCAAACCTGGTTACAGAGAGAAGTTACTAGCATATTCAGATCAAAAGCAAAAAATCAATCGTTACATGCAAATCTCTTCTAAACTCTCCCTGAAGATTATGTAAATGATCTTGTGTTACATTCCGAATGTTCATAGTAAGTTCATGTTACAGAAAACTGCTCACACATCTGTTACAAGGGTTCATCTTATGCAAAACAGCTTTTTCTTGGCTGGCGTGGTCTGCAAACATTGCTAGATTTCATTAGTGGAGCTGGTTATACTGGAATGTCTACCTTAAAGATGAAGCACGGGGTATGGAGGATTAAGAGCAAATCTGTCTCATAATTTTATTTTTACCAATGATTCTGAAGAAGTGTACATAGAAGGCTGGAGATATCGGAAATAAATTAGTGATAATGGCAGGCTCGCAATTATAAGGTCTTCCTGTCACTAAAGACCTTTCCCCATCTGATATCCAGGAAAGAATACACTTCATTATCTTTCAGATTTCCCTGAAATCAGACATGGACTTTTTATGATAACCTTCCTTCAGAGTCCACATTGGCTCACTTTGAAGACATTTTTTTTCATATCTTTGCCTCATTCAGACGTCCGTGTTACATCCATTTTTTTCATGGATATTTTTCAAGGACATGTACCTATTATAATCTATACTGCTATTCGCATGTCCATGTTTTTTCACAGTCAGTGTGTCCATTCTTTAACGGGGACCTTAATAGAATATGCTCCAAACTAGGCACTATCAAACCAAAAGGCTCTAAAAATACAAAAAAAACCTCTAAGGCTATGTGCACACAGAGTCTTTTCGATTGAGAACGCTATTTACTCAGGAATGCAGCAACAGATAGAAGCTGTAAAGGTGTCAAATTTACATTTCAAAGACCTGCATATTCATATACGTGGTTTGGAGGGTTCATCTTTATCAATCTCTGGCAGATTAAATTTAATGAGTATAGATAAAACTGGAAAGACAAAAAGTGCAATAGGGTCTTACCTGGATTACAAGGGAATTAGTAAAATGGGATTTGCTCACCTGGAGAGGTTGTGGCAGTCACAACCCCTTTGTTAACTTGTATAAGAACGACTGCTGCAGATCCACCAAAAAGAGAACAAACTTGCAGATAAAAGTGTATGTAAACCTGTGCTTTCGAGGATCCAATATACGATAAGAGACCACATGCAGTATGGAAGCAGTTTTATTTGTCAATGTGTTTCGAGGTAATAATACCTCTTCATAGGGACAAACTAATTGTGGTTTGTCCTGAAGAAGAGGTATGATTACCTCGAAACGCATTGACAAATAAAACTGCTTCCATACTGCATGTGGTCTCTTATCGTATATTGGATCCTCGAAAGCACAGGTTTACGTCCACTAGGTTCAATCTAATGACTGCTATTACCCCTCCAAAAAATTTCAAGAAAAGTGTTATTATTTAAAAATACAAAAACATCTCTTAAATACAAATTCAGAAAAAAGTATGGTTCTCAGAATATGGAGTCATAAACCCCCCCAAAAAAATCCTGCAATTAATACTGTATATCTCCGTAGCAGGCAGGACTTAGAATCCCCTGATAAAATTCGTAGTGGTTTTATTTTTGAGCAGTAAGCTCCTACGATGCCCCCTAGTGGTAGCTAGGAATTGTACAATTTAAAAATAGTAATGTTTATGATATAAGTATAGAGCATCGACCACAACAACTATGGTACCACAATATACTAAGTAATTAATCAGTATAAGAAAATTGGTTCTGTCTAGATACAAAAAATGTAGGGTCAAAGAGTGAATTATTTATTTCCGAAACAATTTTAACAAGTATCAGAAAATACAAAATATAAATAAATATTATCAGAATAGGGTCACAGAGATGGCATCAATCAAAACTCCTCCAGAAAGAGGAGATCAAAATGCAACTTGGAGACCAAAATAGCACCCCTACACGTAGCAGAGGTGTGGCATCTAGTGAGAGCTCCACAGCAATCATCAAAATGGATCCCCTATTATGAGGACAGATTTTTTTTATTGGTCGAGGTCCTTCCCTTGATTTTGTTTCCATGATGTCTTGTTGGCTTTGAAGAGAGTCATTTTTGTGTTCTCCCACCCAATTTCAAATCCCATATGACAACCCAGGACAGGGACCACTTGCTCAAAAGGATCCCAACATACTTAGCAACTCTCGTGAAATGTTCAAGAGGCTCTTCTAGAGAGAAAAAAAGACCTCCCTATCTCCCGAATAGTTAATCCTCATTCACATAATTATTTTTCCACGTACGAGAAAAAGTGGTCGAGTTTCATCAGTGATTTTAATCAAATTTTCAGAGTTTCATCAGTGACCGGTTGTGTGCGAATTAACCTGTCACATTTTGTGGGTTGGTGGAAACGCAACCAGTCTGAGCTTCACCTTCATGACCAGGCCAAGTTTTACAATTCCGACCAGTGACCAGTGTCACTTTATGAAGTAATAACTCTGGAACGCTTCAACGGACCCCACAGATTCTGCGAATATTTTTTCGTGACATATTGTACTTCATGATGATGGTAAAATTTCTTTGATATGACTTGTGTTTATTTGTGAAAAAAAAATCAGAAATTTGGCAAAAATTTAGCAATTGTCAAATTTTTATGCCCTTAAATCAGAGTTATGTCACACAATAGAGTTAAAAAATAACATTTCCTTCATGTCTACTGTACATCAGCACACTTTTTGAAAAACAATTTTTTTTGTTAGGAAGTTAGAAAGATTAAAAGTTGACCAGCGATTTGTCAATTTTCCAACAAAATTTACAAAACCATTTTTTAGGGACATCACATTTGAAGTGACTTTGAGGGGCCTATATGACAGAAAATACCCAAAATTTACAGTTCTAAAAACTGCACCCCTCAAGGTGCTCAAAACCACATTCAATAACTTTATTAACCCTTCAGGTGTTTCACAGAAATTTTTGCAATGTGGAAGGAAACAAAACTAACATTTAACTTTTTTCACAAAATCTTACTTTAAACCCAAATTTCTTTATTTTCACAAGGGAAACAGGAGAAAATGGACCCCAAAATTTGTTGTGCAATTTCTCCTGAGCACGTTGATACCCCATATGTGGCGGAAAAGTACTGTTTGGGTGCACAGCTGGGCTCGGAAGAGAAGAACAGTTTGACTTTTTGAAAGCAAAAATTTCCTGGAATCGAAAGCGGACGCCATGTTGCATTTGGATAGCTCCTGATGTGCCTAAAGAGTGGAAGGGTAACAGAAGAAATTGCTCCATACTATTTGTTGTACAATTTCTCCTGTCCTGAGTACGCCAATATCCCATATGTGGGGGAAAACTACTGTTTGAGCGCAATGAAGGGAAAGAGCACCATTTGACTTTTTGAATGCAAAATTGTCTGGAACTATTAGCAGAAGCCATGTCACGTTTGGAGAGCCCCTGATGTGCCAAAACAATGGAACCCCCCTCCCACAAGTGATATTTTGGAAACTAGACCCATCCATGAATGGGTCTAGATGTGTGATGAGCATTTAAACCAGGTGCTTCACAGACGTTTATAACACTAAGCTGTGAAAACACAAAATCAAATTTTCCCCAAAATTTTTTATTCTAGCCTCAATTTTTTAATTTTTACAAGGGTAGCAGGAGAAATTTCACCATATAAATTGTTGTTCAATTTCTTCTGAGTCCATAGAAACCCCATATCTGGGGGAAAACTGCTGTTTGGGCGCATGGCAGGGCTCAAAAAAGGAAGGAATGAATGACGTTTTGGAACAAAGACTTTGATGGAATTGTGTACAGGTGCCATGTCATGTTTGGAGAGCCCCTGATGTGCCTAAACAGTGGAAAACCCCAAGAAGTGACCCCATTTTAGAAACAAACCCCTCAAGGAATTTATCTAGATGTGTGGTGAGCACCTTGAAACCCCAGGTGCTTCACAGAGTTTTACAACATTGATCTGTGAAAATGAAGAAAAAAAAAAAAAAAAAGTAACCACAAAACTGTTTTAGCTCCAATTTTTTCATTTTCACAAGGATAGGAGAAAATGGACCTCAAAATTTGTTGTGCAATTTCACATACCCCAAATGTCATAAAAAAAATTACTTTTGTGGCACAGTGCAAAGCTCAGAAGGGAAGGAGCACCATATTGGACTACAGATTTTGTTAGAATGGTCTGAGGGGTGCCATGTCACATTGGCAGAGCCCCTGAGGTGCCAGAACACCACGTGCCTCTCAGAATTTTATACCATTGGGTGGTGAAGAAAGAATAGTTAAATTTTTTACCACTAAAATGTTGTTTTAGCTCCAAGTTTTAAATATTTTTAAGGGCTAATATTAAAAAATAGACCTTAGTTTGTTATAAAAACATCCCGAGTGCGCAAATATCCTATATGTAATCGGGAAATACTTTTCAGGCACAGTGCAAAGCTCAGAAGGGAAGGAGCGCAATATTATAGTGCAGATTTTACGGTTATAGTTTGCGAGTGCCATGACCCACTGGGAGAGCTCCTGAGGTGCACAAACAGCAGAACTCCTCATAAGTGACCCCATTTTACAAACTACACCTCTCAGTGAATGCATCTAGGGGTGCAGTGATCATATTGACACCACAAGTGTGTCACAGAAATTATACTATTAGGCAATGAAGAAAAAATAATTCATTTTTACCACAAAAAATTTATTTTAGTTTACTGCGCATGCGCCCGCGCACTATGTTTCGGAAGTATTTCGCGGTGTTGCGGGACATAGTGCGCGGGCGCATGCGCAGTAATGCTTTTCGGCTTTGCCCGCAGTCGGGCAAAGCATACTGCGCGTGCGCCACCGAAGATTACATTGAGCACGCGCCAACGATAGCGCACACGTACTCTAATTCACTAACATATTGCAGACAACAGGGACGGACGGGGTGGAGAAATGAAGAGGAATCGCCGCCCATCGGACTGGTAAAAACTCATTTAAATATCCAGCCAATGTGAGGTGACAGGTTCCCTTTAACACAGAAAGAGTTCAGAAATCAATATTTTGTGCACTAACCATGATTTTTAATCCCAGCTTTCATGCGTCTTGGCATGCTTTCCACCAGTCTTTCACACTGCTTCTGGAGCAAAAATGTAAGCAGTTCTTCTTTGTTTGATGGCTTGTGACTGTCCATCATCCTCTTGATTACATTCCAGAGGTTTTCAATGGGGTTCAGGTCTGGAGATTGGGCTGCCCATGACAGGGTTTTGATGTGGTGGCCTCTTAATTTTTGCCAGAGCTGTATAGTGCCACTAAGATCTAGAAAAGCAACCCCCCCCCCTCAAATGACACCATTTTGGAAATTATACCCCCTTGGGAATTTATCTACATGTGTAGTGATGATTTGGACTCAATAGGTGTTTTCCAGAAACAAGCAGCAACGGATGTTACCGAGTACCTTAAATTGCAAACTGCTATTGTGGTGCCCAGTACATTATGCCCAGCCTTCTGGAGACATGCCCCCGAAAATTCGTCGAGCTCTCATCACTACAGAAATGCCAAACATGTGGATGCTAAATGTGTTTTAGGCACACTGGGGCTCAGAAGGGAGGGTGTATTTGGATTTGGGAGTGGATAATTGATAGATTTCTTTTGGGGGGGAAGGGGAGAGGAGCTATAGATATTTTCCAGAGCCTTTGTACTACCAGTATCTTGGCAGACCCCTTTATTTCCATTGACAGGTGATGGACCTGAGTGACGACTTGCTATTTTTGTGGATTGAGTTTAAGCTTTTATTGGGAACATTTTACATAACGTTTCGGATCACATTTATCCCGCGCTCTACTCTAAGCATTTACTTTGCGGTTTCCATCTAAATCGCCGTGTGACGTGATTCAGAAGAAACCCCAGAAGGATCCATTCATTATGAGGCAGCAGTTATTTTGGACTTTGTCTGACCTCTGTTCAGCGGTGTCCTTTTCAGAGGTGCACAAAACTGTCAGAAAGCACTTTTATGCACACCTAAAAAGATGGACACTGCCAGATCGTAGGCCAGACAGTGTCCACAGTGCCTCCATCTGCCTCATTATAAGTGATCTTCTGCCGGGAGTTCCGTCTGAATCACATACTTCAGAGATTTACATAGAAATCACAGTCTAAACAGTCTGCGCAGAGCACAGGATAAATGTGAGCCAAGCCTTACTGCAATCTTTGGGAGGCAGAATGAACAAATCAACAGCGGGTGAAGAATTGGTTTTATTTTCTTATGCCGTTCCTCCTCCGGGATAAGGGATTAGACGACTTTATTCTTCGGGTCGGTGTGATTACAGCGATACCAGATTTATGTAATTGGTTTTATGTTTAGCTGCTGTCACTAAAAGACACTTTTTATTGTAAAAAAAAAATCTAGTTTTTGCATCACCATATTTTGAGAGCTATTTTTCCATATTTTGGCAGTCAATCATGTGAGGGCTTATTTTTGCGGGGCAAGTTGATGTTTTAATTGGTACCATTTTCGCTCATTTTTGTGATTGCTTTCTATTCCGATTTTTGCAAGACAAAATGAACAAAAACCAGCAATTCAGGAACTGTTTTTTTGTTTTTTTGTAGTTCTGAGTGTGGTAAAATGGATAAGACAGATTTATTCTTCTGGTCAGTACGATTACAGTGATACCACATTTATATATTTTTTTTATGTTTTGTCTCTTTTACACAAAAACTATTTTATAGAAAAAAATGATTATTTTTGCATCGCTTTATTCTGAGAGCTATAACATTTTATTTTTTGGTTGATAGAACTGTATGGGATCTTGTTTTTTTACGGGACAAGATTACATTTTCAGTGACACCATTTCTCTTTACATTCGTCTTTTTGGTCGTGTTTTATTCAACTTTTTGTTAGATGGTATGATAAAAAACGGGGCAGAAAACGATGCTTTATGTATTTTTTACAGTGTTCACTTAAAGTGTTACATAAAAATAAAAATATATATTGTACAGATCATTTATGTTTTTATTATTTTCTGATTTATTTTTTTTGTTAGGGAGTTATAAGGGTTAAAAGTTGACCAGCAATTTCTCATTTTTACACTATTTTTTTTTTTAGGGACCACATCTCATTTGAAGTCATTTTGAGGGGTCTATATGATAGAAAACAACCAAGTGTGACACCATTCTAAAAACTGCACCCCTCAAGGTGCTAAAAACCACATTCAAGAAGTTTATTAACCCTTCAGGTGTTTCACAGGAATTTTTGGAATGCTTAAAAAAAAAAAAATGAACAATTAACTTTTTTTCACAAAAAATATACTTCAGCTCCAATTTGTTTTATTTTACCAAGGGTAACAGGAGAAAATGGACCACAAAAGTTGTTGTACAATTTGTCCTGAGTACGCCGATACCCCATATGTGGGGGTAAACCACTGTTTGGGCGCATGGCAGAGCTCGGAAGGGAAGGAGCGCCATTTTGGAATGCAGACTTTGATAGAATGGTCTGCGGAAGTTATGATGCGTTTGCATTGCAGAGCCCCTGATGTACCTAAAGAGTAGAAAACCCCCACAAGTGACCCCATATTGGAAACTAGACCCCCAAGGAACTTATCTAGATGTGTTGTGAGAACTTTGAACCCCCAAGTGTTTCACTACAGTTTATAACGCAGAGCCGTGAAAATAAAAAATATTTTTTTTCCCACAAAAATGTTTTTTAACCCCCCAAATTTTTATTTTCCCTAGGGTAACAAGAGAAATTGGACCCCAAAAGTTGTTGTCCAATTTGTCCTGAGTACGTTGATACCCCATATATTGGGGTAAACCCCTGTTTGGGCGCACGGGAGAGCTCGGAAGGGAAGGAGCACTGTTTTACTTTTTCAGCTCAGAATTGGCTGGAATTGAGATCGGACACCATGTCGCGTTTGGAGAGCCCTGATGTGCCTAAACAGTGGAAACCCCAATTGTAACTGAAACCCTAACCCCAACACACCCCTAACCCTAATCCCAACCACACCCCTAACCCCAAGACACCCCTAACCCTAAACCCAACCCTAACCACATCCCTAACTCCAACACACCCCTAACCCTAATCCCAACCATAACCCTAACCACACCCCTAATCCTGCACACCCCTAACCCTAATCCCAACCGTAAATGTAATCCAAACCCTAACCCTAACTTTAGCCCCAACCCTAACTTTAGTCCCAGCCCTAACCCTAACGGAAAAATGGAAATAAATACATTTTTTTAATTTTATTATTTTTCCCTAACTAAGGGGGTCATGAAGGGGGGTTTGATTTACTTTTATAGCGGGTTTTTTAGCGGATTTTTATGATTGACAGCTGTCACAAACTAAAAGATGCTTTTTATTGCAAAAACGGTAATTAGTCTTACCGGTAATAGTATTTCCAGGAATCCATCCTGACAGCACCATGGAGGTTGTCTTCTTATCCACAGTGGGACAGGAAACCACGAGCATAAAAGGACCCTCCCCTTACCAATCATCAGTGATTTTCAAAGTACCACATCTGGATGGATGCCAAAAATAAAATTTTATTTAAACACCAACAAGATACAAATGTTTACGTCACATCAGTTCTTAGTAAATTAGCATGGGAAGGGAAACTAGCAGTGCTGTCAGGATGGATTCCTGGAAATACTATTACAGGTAAGACTAATTACCGTTTTCCAGGTCATCCACCTGACAGCACCATGGAGAAGTACCAAAGCAGACTACTTCCTAGGGTGGGAATACTGCCTGGAGTACCCTCCTGCCAAAACTCAATTGTGTTGACATCACGTCTAGTTTGTAATGTTTGGAGAACGTACTAAGATTTGACCAGGAAGCGGCGTTACAAATTTGATCTGCTGAAGCCCCCCCTTTTTCTGCCCATGAGGCTGCCATTGACCTAGATGAATGTGCTCTGATATATCCCGGCGGATCCTTCCCCCGGGCTCTATAAGCCGAAATTATTGTAGATCTAATCCATCTCGCGATTGTGGATTTAGACACCTTTCTACCCTTATTTGGGCCTCTAAACTGAACAAAAAGATTATTATCTACCCTCCAGGGTGCTGTAACCTCTAGGTACTTAAGAACCGATTCTCTAACGTCCAGGCTATGGTAAAGAGACTCCTTTTGATTTCTGGGTGACTGAAAAAAGGAAGGAAGTATGACCTCCTGATTGATATTTGATTCGGAGACCACTTTCGGGAGGAAAGCTGGGTCCAGTCTCAGAACCAATCTGTCATGAAAGACCTGTAAATATGGATCCTGAATAGAGAGGGCCTGAAGCTCCCCTAGTCTCTTTGCCGAAGTAATGGCTACAAGAAAGGCCGTTTTTAGGGACAATTTACCTATGTCTGGATTATCCTCTGAATCAAACTGAATTTTACACAATTCATTAAGGACTAAATTTAAGTCCCATGGTGGAATAGTTTTCCTTATTAATGGTTTTAGTCTTGCAACCGCCCTGGAGAATCGACTTATCCATGGGTGAGCTGATAAAGTGCAATCATAAAAAACGCTAAGGGCCGCTACTTGTACTCTTAAAGTACTAGGTCTAAGACCTGCGTTAAACCCTGCCTGTAAAAAGTCAAGGATTTTAGGTATATTAGGTCGGTCAGTATCGACTGTAGTTTCTCCACAGTAGCTGCAGAATTTTTTCCAAATTTTGGAATAGCTTGAAGAGGTTACTGGCTTTCTGCTTGCTTTTAATGTAGAAATCACCTCATCTGACAAACCCTTTGCCCTTAGGACTTGCCGCTCAGGATCCAGGCTGATAGATGAAGGGTTTCTGGATTCCGGTGGAGAATGGGACCTTGAAAGAGGAGATCTGTTCTTTGTGGAAGAATAATTGGTTTCTCCTTTGACATCTTTTTCAGTAAGGCAAACCAACTCCTCTTCGGCCAGTACGGTACCACAAGCAGGACCTTGGCTTTGTCTTCTGCAATTTTCCTGAGAGTTCTCGGTATTAGTGCAAGTGGAGGGAACACGTACAATAGACCTTTTTCCCATGATTGGGAGAAGGTATCGACTCCCGCCGGGTTTTCCTGAGGGTT
Organism: Ranitomeya variabilis; assembly: GCF_051348905.1. Taxonomy (NCBI): domain Eukaryota; kingdom Metazoa; phylum Chordata; class Amphibia; order Anura; family Dendrobatidae; genus Ranitomeya; species Ranitomeya variabilis. Next base: position 169,800,227 of record NC_135239.1, on the reverse strand, counting down.
CAGCGGATAGAAGATGATGACCTTTGCATTCTGCCTGGTTGCAAAGAGGTCTATCTTCGGGTTTCCCCAACAAAGACACAAGTCTTTGAAAACCTCGTTGTTTAACTCCCATTCTGTTGCTAGAATCGTCCTTCTGCTCAGGAAGTCCGCCACTTGGTTGCTGGAGCCTTCCAGGTGAACAGCAGAGATCGAGAGTACCGTCGCCTCTGCCCACCTGAAGATTCGTTCTGCCAACTGTTGTAGAGCCTTGTGCCTCGGACCACCCTGATGTCGAAGGAAAGCAACTGCTGTTGTGTTGTCCAAGAGTACTTTTACATGTTTGTTCTTCACCAAGGCTTGCGCTGAAGATAGAACCTTCCAGACTGCGAGCAGTTCTCTGAAATTTGAGGACCGTGTACTGTCTTCCCGAGTCCACTGACCCTGGTAATATCTTCCCTGGATATGACCTCCCCAGCCTTGCTGACTTGCGTCCGTGGTAATTATCACCTCGGGAACATGATTCCAGGCCACTCCTTGCCTGAGATTCTTGGGATCTGTCCACCAACGTAACGAAGTCTTCACTTGGTTTGGCAGATGTATTACTTTGTCTAAGGAACCTTGTCTTCTGTCCCAGGACGAGAGAATCGCCTGTTGAAGCCGTCTGGAGTGAAATTGACTCCAATTTACACAAGGCATGCAAGCCGTCATCAGCCCCAGGATCTTCATGGCATCTCTGATGGAAATTCTGCTCTCTGAAAAAAGATGAATCTTGTCTATTATGCCTCGCAGTTTTTCTTCTGGCAGAAATGACATTCTCACGTTTGAGTCTAGTATGACTCCGAGGAATTTTATCCTCCGTTTGGGAACTAGATCGGATTTTGCCCAGTTTATGATCCATCCCAAGTTCTGCAGAGTGGAGATTACAAACTGACAGTCGGTTCTGAGTTGACTCACTGTGTCTGCCACCACTAAAAAGTCGTCGAGATACGGAACGATTATGATATTTTGATTTCTTAGGTAGGCTACTACCTCTATCATAATTTTCGTAAAGACCCTTGGGGCCGAAGCTAGACCAAACGGAAGACAGCGAAACTGGTAATGAAGGACTTTCCCTTCTTTTTCTACTGCGAACCTCAGATATTTTTGGTGGTTTAGGCAGATAGGAACGTGGTAATACGCACTCTTTAAATCTAAGGTGCACATCACCACCACCCTGTCCAAGAGGAGAATCGTAGATTTTAGCGACTCCATCTTGAAGCGTTTGTACACCACCCATGAATTTAGGTGTTTGAGATTTATAATGGTTCTCGACTCCCCCGAGGGCTTTATAATGGAAAATAGGCTTGAATAGAACCCCTGTCCTATTTCTTGGGGAGGCACTGGGACAATCGCGGCTGTTTTTAGTAGATCCTGAATATCTACCCACATGGGAGATGACGAAGCGAGATGGGAGCTGGAGATTAGGAATTTTCGTGGGGGAGGGGAGGAGAATTCTATTCTGTAACCCCGAGCCACTAGTTGTAACACCCATGGGCTTGTAGTGATTTTTTGCCAGCCCTCCAAAAAACTGGTTAAACGCCCCCCCACACTGTTGGCGTCACTTTCTGTGATAACCCGATGTTGAGCCTGAAAAGGTGGATTCTTTACTTTTAGTTTTAGCTTCTCCACCCTTTGGGTAACTCCACCTTCCTTGTTTCCCTTTCCCCCTATAGTCAGTTCTCTGATTAAACCGTGACCTCCGAAAGGGCTGAAACTTTTTGCGTTTGTCCTCTGGGAACCCCTTTTTATCATCTGACGCTTTCTCTAAGATGTCATCTAGTACCGGCCCGAATACTCTTCCCCCAGAAAATGGAATGGCGCAGAGCTTATTTTTGGAATGTACGTCCCCTGACCAATTTTTAAGCCAGATCGCTCTTCTGGCCGCATTTGTTAGGGATTGATTTCTGGCCGTAAATCTTACTGATTCTGCCGATGCATCTGCAAGAAAATCTGTTCCCATTTTAAGAAGGGGAAGGGATTTTAATATAGCTTCCCTAGGGGTTTTAGAGGAAAGTTGCTCCGCTAAGTCATCTACCCATAAGTGCATAGACCGTGCTACTGATGTCGCCGCTATGTTTGCACGCATCACAGCTGCTGAGCTCTCCCAAGCTCTTTTTAAGAGACTGTCTGCTTTCCTATCCATAGCCTCCTTCAAGTTAGATGAGTCCTCGAAGGGTATTGCAGTTCTTTTGGAGACTCTAGCTAGAGGGATGTCTATCTTGGGGACATCCTCCCAGTCCTTTACTTCCGCTGGATCAAATGGGAGGTGTAATTTAAAGTCTTTTGGGATAATTAGGCGTTTTTCCGCCTCCTCCCACTCTTCCAGAATCATTCCGCGAATATGAGCATTATCGGGAAAGACTTTTGAGGTCTGAGCTCGTAATCCGCCGAACATCTCATCTTGTATTGAACGAGAAGTTGGCGGTTCTTCAATTTGCATGGTGTGCCTTACAGCACCTAGCAGCTCATCCGTGTCTACTGAAGAAAATAAGTACTTTTTTCCCTTCTCAGGGGGGTCTCTAAACTCGTCTTCCTCCAGATCTGAATTGGACAATGCTCCTTCAGACGTAGAGTCCGAATCCCTCATCCTCTTCCTATTATCCGACTGTGAGGGTTGAGGAGTCATTAATCCAGAGACTGATGCCTGTACCTCCTCCCTGATAATAGCCCGCATGTTAGACATGAGAGAGGCCTGCTCTTCACCCAGGATACGATTAGTGCAGGGTTCACACAGGGGTTTTTGCCATGTGTCTTTTAACTTAATGGAGCATATAGGGCACTTCTTATATTTCCCCTTCTTAGCCACGGTGGCGGGGGCTACCTATAACAATAGAAACAGCCCCGATTTAGAAGGATGTGCATGGGAGGTAAGCATAAGCAGTCGCCCTTTTTAGGGGACTTACGTGCGCCTGATTTTCTCCCTCTATCCTGGCGGTATCCTCCATTCCGGATCATGTGCAGGATAGATCCCTATACACTCTTTTTACCTTTATACTTGAATCCTGGCGTTGGAGCGTTCGCGCTCGCCGGCATGCCCCGGAAGTGCTTCGCCTCCACCATAGAGACGGAGACGCCGACCCCGCCCTCCGCCAACAGCGACCCGGAAGAGGCTATGCCGCTACAGCGTGCGGCGCTCCAGTGATGCGGTGAGCCGCCGGGCCGCCTCCTGTTCACAGGAGCGGACCCGGGAATGTTCGGGCGGCGTGCACGGTCAAGAGCCCCCGGAGGAACCGACCGGCGATCCCAGGAGCAGCGCTGCACTGGGTAAACTGAGGGACCCTGTGTCGGGTTTCAGCACATGGGGTCTTGTAGTGGGAAGGGTAAATAAGGGCCTAAACCCCCCGATCCACACTCCCCAAACGGAGCTTGCCGGAGCTCATAGTTCCTATCCAAAGTGGGACAGGAAAAACACTGATGATTGGTAAGGGGAGGGTCCTTTTATGCTCGTGGTTTCCTGTCCCACTGTGGATAAGAAGACAACCTCCATGGTGCTGTCAGGTGGATGACCTGGAAAAATAGTTTTTGCGTCTACACATTTTGAGAGCTATAATTTTTCCATATTTTGGTCCACAGAGTCATGTGAGGTCTTGTTTTTTGCGGGACGAGTTGACGTTTTTATTTGTAACATTTTTGGGCACGTGACTTTTTTTATCGCTTTTTATTCCGATTTTTGTGAGGCGGAATGACCAAACACCAGCTATTCATGAATTTCTTTTGTGGGGGACGTTTATACCGTTCCGTGTTTGGTAAAATTGATAAAGCAGTTTTATTCTTCGGGTCAGTACGATTACAGCGATACCTCATTTATATCATTTTTTTATGTTTTGGCGCTTTTATGCGATGAAAACTATTTTATAGAAAAAATAATTAATTTTGGCATCGCTTTATTCTGAGGACTATAACTTTTTTATTTTTCGCTGATGATGCTGTATGGCGGCTCGTTTTTTGCGGGACAAGATGACGTTTTCAGCGGTACCATGGTTATTTATATCCGTGTTTTTGATCGCATGTTATTTCACTTTTTGTTCGGCGGTATGATAATAAAGTGTTGTTCTTTGCCTCGTTTTTTTTTTTACGGAGTTCACTGAAGGGGTTAACTAGTGGGACAGTTTTATAGGTCGGGTCGTTATGGAGGCAGCTATACTAAATATGTGTACTTTTATTGTTTGGTTTTTTTTATTTAAAGAAATGTATTTATAGGAACATTATTTTTTTTTTTCTTTATTTAGGAGTTTGGTTTTTTTTTTTTTTTTACACATCTAAATATTTTTTTTTTACATTATCACATTGTCCAGGGGGCAACATCACTATATAGTGACAGATCGCTGATCTGACACTTCGCAGAGCACTGTGTCAGATAAGCGATCTGACGTGCACTGCTCCAGGCTCACAGGCGCCTGCTGAGCAGGCACTTGTAAGCCACCTCCTTGCAGGACCCGGAAGTAGCCCCACGGCCATTTTGGATCCGGGGCCTGCAGGGAGGAGACGCTCCCTGCGCGATGCTTCCCTGTGCCCCCGGAACGCTGCGATCATGTTTGATCGCAGTGTTTCGGGGGTTGATGTGCGAGGAGCGGTCCGTGGCCGCTCCTGGCACATAGTGCCGGATGTCAGCTGACTCCCGGCTGCGCTCCCCCCGTGAGCGCGGCCGATTGCATATGACGTACTATCCCGTCACTGGGTATTAAGTCCCAGGTCACCTCGACGGGACAGTACGTCATATGGGATTAAGGGGTTAAAGTTGGCAAATATGCTTTTAAAAACTTTTCTAAAACTTTTTCTTGTAACTTGACACTGAAGAGAGCTGGTTTTTCAAAATAAATGTTAACAGGCTTTGTTGGGTTCTAGACAAATGTTCACTATTCGGCAATATTGTGTTATTATGAAGTCAATGCTTAAATATATACAGAATTATAAAATGACATGAGAATGAAGACCCAGTCTTGTTTGTACAGGGATTTTCTGAGCTCTTAAATTTCTGCTGTCACAGTCTGCAGAATCCTGGCAGTGCGCAATATGCACACTGTCATGATTCCCCTTTATTCACAGTATGCAATTTGCATAGTTGCAGTCACATGCAGCCAAGACTCATTTGTTTCTCTTCATCCATTCAGGAGAAGCGACATTGCTACTATGTGAATTGCATAATACGTGGTCACCTGACAGTCCGCTCGAGCTGTCAATCAAGGGGAATCGTCGCAGTGTGCGTATTGCACACCATTATGATTTGGCAAACTGCAGTCACATCAAGAACTTCTAGCGCTCAGAGGATCCCGCTAAGAGCTCACACCCACCACCGTATTAATCAGACGAGAGCTATCTGATGTTTTATTATCTGGGGCTTCATTTTGCCTGTGACTTAGTGTTCGTTATGTATTTGAGTTTTTGACCGTACTAATAATAGGACTCTGTATGGAAAAGTGTTGTATCTAACATAAAGTATCAGTACTTGATTTGTAGGAAAAGTTCACCTTAAACTATTTCTAATCTGCAGTAAGAAAGTAAAAATATAATAAACTTTTTGTTTTGTAAAATAAAATTTATTAACTGTCCATCACAAATTATTATATAAAGATTTCATATACTCAGAACTTCTCGATTTCATAAAATCAATTTAACATTCAAGATCAGCGAACCACAAAATAAAAAAAAAATACTCCACTATAGAGACTAATTGCTATCATGTTACCCCAATAGGAAAAAAAAAAATCAGTAAGAAATAAATTAAATTATGACTGCAAGAAAGCCCATTATAAGAATACAAATTATTTTTACAAAAATGTAAAAAAAATATATATATTTTTTAAGAGTATGTATTATGGTACTTATATACTTCTCCATCACTCGCATTTTCTTATTTGTATTTTGACAAAGAATATATAAATAGTAATAAATTCACACATTTTGGGCGTTTGTTTTTTTTATATATATTTGTTTTGGTCACCTTTTTAATTGTGGAATATTTTGTACATTTTTTTTTTTGTGGAATTTGGAAAACCAACAAAGAAGCCTTTAGATTTTATGAAGACACATAGTTAAAACAATGTAGGTTAAAGGGTGGCTCCTACAATCAAGTATTCAAAGAAGGTGGAATTGTGCATTATAATGAGCTATTTATTGGACACAAAGGGCCCGTATATCGTTCGTGCACTGGGGCCCTGTTCTGTCTGTATTCTCCCCATCACACATCATTGATGCTATGATCCTAATTGACTTCCATGTAGTTTTCAAACGATAAAGAACATTTGTGAATTCTTTCAATATTAAAGCGTTGTCCCCCATTGGAGACATTTTTTTTTGGTTCTCTATTCACGAAGAGGATGGCTGGTCTTAGAGTGACTGCAGACTTGTAGCCCATGTGACTGCAGACATGCGAGTCCTCACATCACACACACTGTGCACTGTGAGGATTCCCTGATGCTGGGCGGTCATGTGACTGCAGGTATGCTAATGATACGCTTCCGGCCACATGCCAACTAGATGTGTCAGGCTGCACACGTCTGGTCAGCATGTGACCGCATGTATGCATATTGCTCGCCGCTGGTGCCGGAGAATCCAACCATAACAAGTTAACTGAGAATCCAATGGTCAGCTCGTTCGTTCCGACGTTTGAATGAGTTGCAACTTTTCTCTGTCTATGCTTTTTTTTTTTTTTTACAGCCAGAAATTTCTCCATCTTGATAATTTTTCTTCGTGTCACGCTAAGTACTGTGACGGCTTGGAGGAATCTCAGTCCTTTCTCCATTATACTTTCTTCTTTGGCTTTTTCGACAGGAAGTGACTGCGTATAAAGTGAGTCAGTTTTCCTTCAGTCAGGACTACAGCAGCCAAAGTCAGGGACAGACAGAGCGCTCCCACCAGGATGTGAGCCAGGCGAGACGGCCAGCCCAGGTCACAGCACAAGGCCGCCTGTCAAAAGAAGAAGAAGAAGTCAAGAGGCAACATAATACTTCAGCAAAGCCTGACAAACTGATACGGGCATTTTCTGGTATGGCAGGACAGGTGTATATACTTCCATGGGAAAAAAAAATACAATACTAGACACAGCCCATGTGCATATGCAACGCTATTTCTGGAAAATAAAAGCAGAGAACATATTCTGCATGGTGGGCATTTCTTGAAGTGTGACTGGGATAGGAGATTAGACTTAAGAGTTTCAAGACCTTGTTAAAAAAAACAAACAAGAAAACAGCCTTCCTATTCCGGGTCACAGCCTTCCTATTACTATTCCGGCTAACAGCCTTCCGATCGCGGCTAACAGCCTTCCTATTCCAGGTCACAGCCTTCCTATTCCGGGTCACAGCCTTCCTATTCCGGGTAACAGCCTTCCTATTCCGGGTAACAGCCTTCCTATTACTATTCCGGCTAACAGCCTTCCGATCGCGGCTAACAGCCTTCCTATTCCGGGTCACAGCCTTCCTATTCCGGGTCACAGCCTTCCTATTCCGGGTCACAGCCTTCCTATTCCGGGTCACAGCCTTCTTATTCTGGGTAATATGCTCGGGAAGCAAAGAGGTAACTGTACTCCCTATGGAGCGCTAAGTGTTGTTTGGACAATTCTCTTGCGTGGGATGGGGGGCTATCACTGACTACAGCCGAAGCTGAACCAACTAGTATATTAGCTTGGATCCAACAGGCCACTCATTTTAACTCTCCAGAATATTTTTCAAATGTCTTCAGATGAGTGGTTTTAACCCTATATAGGAACATATACTGTATATGTATGTATATACGTACATATAAATATATCAAATATTTACTATATATATATATATATATATATATATATATATATATATATATATATATATATATATATATATATATCGTGATGCCGTATTTGCCGATTGACAAGTCTAATCTATTTTCAGAGATGTAGCAAGGTGTATTCCGGAAGTTTGTTTATAAAGAATTCAATGTAAAATGTAACCGATACACATAAAATGGCCTCTGTCGCTGACGGGTGTGGAGGTTGGGGTAACGGCCCCCATACACATTAGATTAAAATGGACTGATGGTCAAATGAATATTCATCGATGGCCCAAAGTACATCTCAGACAGCATTGGCCAAAATTTCTTTTTTCAGACAATGATTTAGCCAGAACTCATCATGGTCCAAAAAAAAATCCAACATGTCCGACTGACAGTTTCATTAATAACGTAAGCTCAATCGTCGGCGATCACTCAAAATGAGCGATGATCCCTTCATTAAAAAAAAGCAGACAATTGTTTGTTATGGGTCGAAATCATCCATTTCGGACGTCTTTTATCTAATGTGTATGGGCACCATAAGGTTCTGGGTTGGATGTTATGGTTCACTGTGTCAACATCACTGTGGGTTGAACAAGTTGTGTCAATGGTCCTAAAAACATATTTTTGGGGTTTACTGTAGTGCGCTTTGACTTCTGGTGCCTTGTGCTCCGTGATGTTCTATTTGAAAAATAAAAAAATTAAATGGAGAAAACTGAAAGAAAAAACTACTACTAATACAATTTATAAAAAGATGAACTAAAAAAGCTAATAAAATTAATAAAAAGACAAATACTTAATAAAATTGAAAAGAAAATCAATAAAAATAAATAACATTTAAACAAATATAAAATACATTAAATAATTACAAATAAAATGTATACAAATATTAAATAGAATTGAAAGATAAGAAGTAAAATAAAACTTTCGATCAAGTTTTGACCGTTGCGTCACAGATCATGGAACAATAAAACTTTAGTGGTTACCTCTGAATATCTGGTGATGGCAGCACTTACTGCAAGCACACAAATTACTGCTGGAGACGGCAGAAGCCCAGAGAGCGGCCGGTAGGGGCTGCCGGTGTAATATCTCCTGATATAATGTAGGCTGTGAGCGATCCGTAAGCCCATATTAAAGCAGTTTGCCAAGATGAATCCGACACTGCCGAGCCAAGCTGTCATGTAGTAGGAAAGGCAAAGGAAACTTAGCGAGAGACCCAACATGATGTAGTTAAACCTGACAATGGGACATTAGGGGTAAAAAAAAGAAAAGAATTTAGAATAGATCTATAGATGTCATTGTAACAATTGCAAACTTTTCAGAAATTAGTTCTTCAGAAAATGTATAAGTCAGCATTAAGGCATTGTAATAATTCAGAATAATAGACCCAGAAGACAATGAATTATTGATGTTGGTTCTCACACTATGTAACCCCCTTCCCTAGAAGAGAGGGATCATGTGCACTGATAGTGCACCATGGATAAAAACGATGTCCAAAATAATAATTAAATTTAAAAAAAAAAAAACAGTCTGAATGTGTTCCACCACTGCCAGCGCATATTTCAGCTGGATGTGCGTACGAGGGTGCACATTCAGCTGAAATGCATTATGGTGCAATACATGCCACCAGCCAATCAGAGGCTCTCAGCTGCCAGTCATGGGTGGTGCAGCATAGCAGTGACGTCAAGCGCTGCTGGTGTTGGGGACGCTGATGTCAACTGATGGGTTTTGCGTCAGCTGTGGAAGAGCTCGCCACACCTCATGGGAGAGGGGGAATCGAAGACAAATCATTCTTTTTATAAATAATTTGCGGAACAGCAGCAGAACAGGGAACATTATTAAGAGGAGGGGCCAGGAGAGAGGACATTATATCAGGAAGGGGCCAGGAGAATAGGACATTATATCAGGAACGGGCCAGGAGAGAGGACATTATATCAGGAAGGGACCAGGAGAGAGGACATTATATCAGGAAGGGGCCAGGAGAGAGGACATTATATAAGGAAGGGGCCAGGAGAATAGGACATTATATCAGGAAGGGACCAGGAGAATAGGACATTATATCAGGAAGGGGCCAGGAGAGAGGACCTTGTATCAGGAAGGGGCCAGGAGAGAGGACATTATATCAGGAAGGGGCCGGGAGAGAGGACATTATATCAGGAAGGGGCCAAGAGAGAGGACCTTGTATCAGGAAGGAGCCAGGAGAGAGGACATTATATCAGGAAGGGGCCAGGAGAGAGGACATTATATCAGGACGGGACCAGGAGAATAGGACATTATATCAGGAACGGGCCAGGAGAGAGGACATTATATCAGGAAGGGACCAGGAGAGAGGACATTATATCAGGAAGGGGCCAGGAGAGAGGACATTATATCAGGAAGGGGCCAGGAGAGAGGACATTATATCAGGAAGGGGCCAGGAGAGAGGACATTATATCAGGAAGGGGCCAGGAGAGAGGACATTATATCAGGACGGGACCAGGAGAATAGGACATTATATCAGGAACGGGCCAGGAGAGAAGACATTATATCAGGAAGGGGCCAGGAGAGAGGACATTATATCAGGAAGGGGCCAGGAGAGAGGACATTATATCAGGAAGGGGCCAGGAGAGAGGACATTATATCAGGAAGGGGCCAGGAGAGAGGACAATTGGTATTAACATCAGAACAAATACTGCGCCCTCGCCAGGGGCATCATGGCCGAGCAGCTGCATGCAGCCTTACATCACCAAGCGTCAGATGGAGTAGTATAAAGCTGCCACTACTGGTTTCGCAGGAAGTGGAAATGAGTTCTGTGGAGTAACAACTAACCTTTTCAACCAGTTTGTGACATTTCTTCCCTCCTAAATGCTCCAGAATTACCTGTGAGTGGTATTATAGAAAAGCGGAAAAACTTTTTGCACAGAGTTACTCAGCTGTGAAATGGCCGACCACATAAGGTTACAGAGCGGAGTCACTGAGTGCATAAAAGACCCATCATTTTGCTGACTCAATACCTGCAGAGCTGCCAACCTCCGCCTAAGGTCAAGCACAAATACGGTGTTTCCACGGTCAAAGAGCCGCATCACCAATGACAATCTTCTGATGGAGCGGTGCAATGTATGTGGTCATTGGAGCAGTGGGAAGTTGTGAAATGATGAATCATCTTCTCTAGCTGGCATCTGATGGACGGCCGAGTACGAGTTTGGTGAATACCAGGAGAACGTTACCCGCCTGACTGCACTGTGCCAGCTGTAAAGTTTGGTGGAGGAGGGACAATGAGGTTATTTTTCATCGGTCGGCCTCAGCTTCTGAGTTGCATTAAAGGGAAATCTTCAACATACGAGACATTTAGGACGATTGTAACTTTCGACGTTGTGGGAACCGTCTGTGGAAGGCCCTTTTCTGTAGCTCATGACTGTGACCAAGGTTCCTAAAGACATGGTTGGGTGACTGGTTTGGAAGGACATGACCGGCTGCACTGAGCCCAGACCTCAACCCCAACCAACACCTTTGGGAAGAGCTAGAATGGAGATTGCGATCTGGCCCTTCTCACCTTCAGATGTACCTTTTCTTATTACTAGTGTGGCTTCCTACAAGACCAGTCAGCCAGAATCTTGCCTTAGGCTATGTGCGAATAGGACATATCCACTGTGTAGTTTCTCCAATGGAAATCCACTGCAAAAATTAGATCTTGATTCTTCAGATTTGTCCACATTTGGTGTTTTCCATGGCCAAGGTGAAATCCGCTAACACTAAATATTCTCTCCATAGTGTGTGCATGTGATGGTGTAAAGTCTCACAGTCCGGCCACAGTAATCGGCAGCAGACTATCCATCACACACCCTTACAATACCCGTGCATTGTGACAGACATCTACGGCCACTCACCTGTCTACCTCCTCTTTACTCATAGAAGCAAAGGTAAAACACTCGCTTACGCCATTGACGGCCAGCAAGAGCACGTAGAGACAGTAGAAGCGCAGGAGCACAGGACCTGGAATACACAGATCTAGAGATATTTGTATATTCATAGAATTAATCTACATTCAGTTTGTGATCAATATTCCTACCGGAGACTCGAAAAATCAAAGTGACCACAAAGAAAGCAGAAAAGTGGTGTAATGGCTGAACTGCAAGAGGAGAGGCAGAAGCCAATGACTGCTCCATGTCACCTCTTTCTTCTTAGATGGGTTGTTCACTGCTATTAGAGTCATAGAATAGGTCGTCAATATCAAGTTGGTGAGGGTGCGACACCCGGCACCTCAGCCGATCAGATGTGATCAGTTGTGGAGCTGCACAACACAGCTCCACCAACTGTATAGTGGCCTAGTCGAATAAATAGGGGTGGGTGTGCAGCACCCCGCTATGGACCCCATACAGTGACGGAGTGTTGCTCTTCCCTTTACAACTCATCACATCCAGCTGCCGACACCGATAACGGCTGATCGGAGGGGGTGCCAGGTGTAACTCCCCCAACAATCTGATACTGATGCCCAATCCTAAGGATAGGTCATCAATATTAAAGTGGTGGACAACCCCATGAAATGAGATGTCTAAAAAAAGAGACAAAAACAGAAATCTAAGTGCCACCTTAATTACGGTGCTTGGGAAGGGATAACCCCTCAATCGTACACAGAGTTATGACACCGGACCACTTGCCATCCTTACCAGAGTCGTCACTAAGCAGGGATCCACCATAAATATCCAATGCCAGCTGTGAGTAGGCATATCCGAAGGCAACGATAACCAGACCAATCAACGTCACCAGCTTCAGGAGCGACTCCAGTACTTCCGATGCGGCAGCGATCTCCTCCTTTTGCCACAATGTAAGAGGATAAATGGATGTTTTATCAGGACAAGACGACTTTTCAGCATTATTTTAGAAGATTTCACTTACCTTCCTTTGATTTTTGACAGATTTTCCTCTTTCTAACACCTTAGAGAAATAAACATAGAAGCTTTCCTCTATAGGTAAGAAGACGAACCGCGCCACCAGAGATCCCAAGTTATTCACTATGTCGTACACGCCTGGGAAAAGATAAAGTCACAAGACATCAATGCAGCTTATTAAAAGGTTTTATATAAAGGGTCCAAAAATCCAAAATAATAAGAATCTATACATTTACTGTACATAAGAAATCCTTACATTCACCCATTAGTTCTACAGGTGCATTTAGAAGATGGACGGAGAATGGATGAATGGCTGCAGACAAGAATGCCGGCGATCACTAACAGAACGAGCAAAACGCTTGTTCCCCGGTTGATGGATCTTTTCTACTGGCATAAATATCATAGTAATCAACAGCACATTGGCCCTTGTAAACAGGAGATGTGCTGCCGAGAACATGATATTGGACAGAGACGCAACGATTGGGTTCTGTTCCCATGAGTTTTTGTTGGCCTGTGTAAACAGGTAAGTCAACGATCATTGATCAGCTTGCTTGTAGTAGTTGATTATTGCTCGTTAATGGACCAAAATCAGCCTATTTAAATGCACCATAAGACCACTGCCGAGAAAATCTTATCAGGTACCACACTTAATGAGGGGGCGATCAGTTAAATGGCCTGGAGACCCACTCTGGGAGACTTGGAAGCCATTGAGATGAATGGCCATCATCGTTGGTCAAGGTTGGAACCAGTCTACCAGAACTGGAGCCTCCATCTATGATATTCGTAGGCCGTATGGGAAAGGGCCTGCTCATGAAGACCACCCATTTAAACACTAATTCTACATCAGAGGTCACCAAGCTGAAATATCGTACAGGCTTCGCGTTGTGCTTAACTAAATTTGTTATTATAAGCTTCCATACGATATATGAGGCTACCAGGACAGTCCCCCATAGTCTTAACTCATCCGCAGGCAGAATGGAACAGATTTACTAACCCAACCGAGCCAGGGTTCTGCCCATGCCAATCTCCACATTTAGCATTTTGGATACATTTGTGGGGGGCATGGCTTGAGAAAATGGTCAAGGCTTGGCTGCAAAGTGACCATTGCTAAAGTTATGTCCCCATGCAGAAAAATGTTAATGCTAAAAACAAAAACCAAGCCAATAATAAAAAAAAAGGATTGATAGTACATGTGGCTGTATACCAATTAATGCCAGCCTCTGCTATCTGTACTGTATGAGCCTGAGGACGGAGATGGTTCCGCTCCGTAACGTGTAGCTTGAACAGATTTTTTTTTTTTAAAGTTTATTTCTCTCTGTTTTTGACAGTGCTATTAATCCAAAGAAAGCCTCCTTTATATTTTTATTTTCTATTTTTGTTTGTATTGGAACAGCATAAAAAAAACAGAAGAAAAGGCAAATTGGACATCATTTCACACAAAACCCCAATGATGAGCTGTACAAAATTGTTGGCACCCTCAACTTAATATTTGGTTGCACACCCTCCTTTGGAATAGATAACTGCAAGTAATCGCTTCCTATAACCATCAACAAGCTTCTTACACATCTCAGCTGGAATTTTGGAAGACTCTTCATATGTGAAGGCGTCTACTCCCATTTCTGGGGGCTTCTTGATGTATGTTTGGGGTCATTATACTGCTGGAAGATCCATGACCTAGGACGCAAACCCAGCTTTCTGACACTGGGTACTATATTGCAACCCAAAATCCTTGGGTAATGTTCAGATTTTATGATGCCTCGCACAGTCAAGGCACCCAGTGCCAGAGGCAGCAAAACAACCCCTAAACATCTTTTAACCTCCACCATATTTGACTGTAGGTACTGTGTTCTTTTCTTTGTATACCTCATTCCATTTTCAGAAAACAGTAGAATGATGTGCTTTACCAGAAAACTCTATTTTGGTCTCATCTGTCCACAAGGCCCTTTCCCAGAAGGATTTTGGCTTATTCACATACATTTTGGCAAACCGCAGTCTAGCTTTTTTCATGTCTCTGTGTCAGCAGTGGGGTCCTCCTGTGTCTCCTGCCATAGTGTTTCATTTAATTCAAAGTTTAATTCAAATGTCGATGGATAGTTCGCAATGGCACTGATGCACCCTGAGCCTGCAAGACAGCTTAAGTTTCTTTGAAACATGATTGAGGCGGCTCATTCTCCATCCAGACTATCCTGAATTGCAACCTTTCATCAATTTTTCTCTGCTGTCTACGTCCAGGGAGATTAGCTACAGTGTTATGAGTCAAACTTCTTGATTATGTTGCTCACCGTGGACAAAGGAACATCAAGGTTTCTGGAGATGGACTTGTAACCTTGACATTGTTGTGATTGTTCAACAATTTTGATTGTCAAGTCCTCCGACAGTTCTCTTTTCCTCTTCCTGTTCTCCATGCTTAGTGTGGCACACACAGACACATAATGCAAAGATTGAGTCACCTTCTCCCCTTTTTATCTGGTTTCAGATGTGATTTTCATATTGCCCACACCTGTTACTTGCCACAGGTGAGTTTGATCAAAGTTGTTTATCCACAACAATTTTATCTGGCCCATTTTGGGGATTTTGTGTGAAATTATGTCCAATTTGCATTTTTTTTTCGTGTTGTTCCAATACACAAATGAAATAAACATGTGTATAACAGAAGATGTGGAATTACAATAATTTTCTGGGAGAAATCCTTCATTTTCTGGAACAATTTCAAAGGTGCCAATACTTTCGACCATAACTGAATTATAAATCTGCCGCAGAAGATGTATGCTAGTTTAATCGCAGAAATTCAGCCACAATTCTGGTGTATTTACTAAAGCTGCTGCAATCTGCCAACTTCAAATAATTTTTATGATTATTATCAGAAAAACTGCTATTTGTAGTGTAGGACCGGAGTGATGGCTACATGACACAGTTTCTATCCTTTAAAGAGGTTGTCAACTACTTTTACATGGATGACCTATCCCTAGGCCACGATCAGATCACAGCCAGCTCCACGAATTCTTAAAAAAAAGTTGTGTCATACACATAAAACAGTGGTGTAAGAAAATGTGAGACTTACCCTGATCTCCAAATGACAGCACACTGAGAAAAGTCATCACATAGCGCTCACCTAAAAAACATACATAAATATTATATAATATATATATATATATTATGATGTAACAGTTATAGGTTAAACCTTAGGATTTTTTTCCCCTTTTCTTAAAGTTCTTAGATACTGATAACTTGAAGGAGTCCATACGATCTTACAGAATGACTAACAACGTCATCTTTGCTTTTCCTCCTCCTAATAAAACTGAACGGAATGATAAAAAATAATGTATCTAGGAAAAAAAAACACTCGCCAACTCATAATTTACTAATATGATGGATACAAACTAACCTTCTGTAAGAATTTGTTTCAGAAACGACTGCTTGAAGAAGCTCCAGGCTAGCCAGGCCTGCTTCCAATCCAAAAAGTCCTGTTAACAGATACAATCAGAAAATCAGCTCCGGTTACTGCACACGGCCATGTTAGAAAATTGAGATGTGCTATTTTTGAATCCAGTCTTGGCTTTGGTTTTAATAACTGCATCTCAAAACCCGAATGTGTGAACATAGTGGAAGGCCAAATTCTAAAACCACCAAGACAGCCTTCTCTGCCCCCGAGTAAAGTACCGTATATACTCGAGTATAAGCAGAGTTTTTCAGCACATTTTTTGTGCTGAAAATGCCCCCCTTGGCTTATACACAAGTCATTGTCCCAGTTTACGGCACGGGAGGAGGAGCAGTGGGTCACAGGAGGCAGGAGACGGCGGCTGCGGCTAAAGCATGAGCCCGCTGCTAAAGATAAATGAATATTCACTGAGCTGGCAATGAATATTCATTTCTCTTAAAGTGCGTGCACAGTTACATCCACAGCCACCACCGGCTTCCATTATAAAAAAAAAACCAAACGATCCTACTTACCTTCCCTGCGCGCCCTCTCAGCATATCGTTCCGTCTTCCAGCAGCTCCTGCGGCGGTGCAATCACATGTCCCCGCTCATTAAGGTAATGAATATTCACCTCTCACCAGCCTATAGGAGTGGAGAGGTGAATATAAATTATCTTAATGAGTGGTGACATGTGATTGACTGGCCACAAGAGCTGCTGGAAGCTGGAACAAGACGCTGCGAAAGCGTGCAGGGAAGGTAAGTAGGATACATACAAGGATGGGAACAAGGAGCCCACGCAGACAAGGATGGGAATAAGGAGCCCACGCAGACAAGGATGGGAATAAGGAGCCCACGCAGACAAGGATGGGATGAGGAGACCACGCAGACAAGGATGGGAATAAGGAGCCCACGCAGACAAGGATGGGAATAAGGAGCCCACGCAGACAAGGATGGAATAAGGAGCCCACGCAGACAAGGATGGAATAAGGAGCCCACGCAGACAAGGATGGGAATAAGGAGCCCACGCAGACAAGGATGGGAATAAGGAGCCCACGCAGACAAGGATGGGGATGAGGAGCCATGCAGACAAGGATGGGGATGAGGAGCCATGCAGACAAGGATGGGAATAAGGAGCCCATGCAGACAAGGATGGAAATAAGGAGCCATGCAGACAAGGATGGGGATGAGGAGCCATGCAGACAAGGATGGGAATAAGGAGCCATGCAGACAAGGATGGGAATAAGGAGCCCACAGAGACAAGGATGGGAATAAGGACCCCACGCAGACAAGGATGGGAATAAGGAGCCCACGCAGACAAGGATGGGGATGAGGATCCATGCATACAAGGAGGGGGATGAGGAGCCATGCATACAAGGAGGGGGGTGAAGAGCCATGCATACAAGGAGGGGGGTGAAGAGCCATGCATACAAGGATGGGAATAAGGAGCCATGCAGACAAAGATGGGGATGAGGAGGCCATGCAGACAAGGATGGGGATGAGGAGGCCATGCATATCAGTATAGGGAAGAGGGTACAATGCACCCGGCTTATACTTGAGTCAATAAGTTTTCCCAGTTTTTCTAGGCAAAATTAGTTGCATCGGCTTATACTCGGGTCTTCTTATATTCGAGTATATATGGTAGTCTGGTCATTTAAAGAAATTAAAATGAATAAAGATGGAAATGAAAACTAAAAGGATGCGCTACCCACCATATTACCTGAGATGTGGAGCGTCGGGGTAAAAATTCCATCATACTGTGAAGAGGGAAGGATTTCTTCTCTGCCTCCTGAGAACCAAGAAACTTTGCGAAGTAGAGAATGTAACATAGAGAGAGCAGGCTGGTGTACAAGACCTAGGAGAGAAAGCGCACGTTAGAAGGCCAGGTCTCTATAATGTGGGCTAAGTAATGGCTGCCCTGGAACGCATCAGCTAAGTACGGGACCATTGGGTGGGTTAACACTGAACGACCTACCGCCAATCAGCTTTATATATACCGATCGGCTGTTTGATCGCCTCTTTATACAAGCCAACTGTGCTTCAGAAGGATTGTTTGGTGAGAACAGACTGTCTTTCTACTCGGCAGCACATGTTCGGATGATGTGCTGCCGAGAAAAGGGGGTTTCGGTGCACCACTATGACCCTCATTTTGGGCGTTTCCCCTGCTTCATCCAAGGTGTGTGCGCACCGACACTGCTATGCCCAGGCACACACAGGCACACTCCTGCACGCACGCAAGCAAGCACACGGGCCAGGCATGTTCTCCTCTCTGGCAAGTGTCTGCTGGCGCCACTCGGTGCCTTTCCAGGTGTATCACTGAAGTACGCGGCATCAGCAGAGGAGCTGGGGGGGACCGCGGCCGGGCGCAGCCGGTGTCAGTACGCCAGATGACTTTAGGCACCACTTGCTCTTGGAAGCCAGCGCTGTCCATCAGTGGAGGTGGAAGACTCCAGCATGCATGTCTCTTACAGAGGAATAAGTCCCCACATATCACAATGTAGTTCTTTTAAAATGTATTTTGGGGGGTGAAAGACTCCCTTTAATATTTAAACACAGTACAGTAATACATTTCTATCCAAAAGATGTGTATACCCTTTATTTACTAATAAAAAAAAGACACCAAAAGTGTCTGATGTGTGCGACAGCAATCTCTGTACAGAGCTGCGGAATATGGAGATAATATACAGTATAAGCAACCGGAAATACAGGAATAAAAGAAACAATATATGGAAGATAAAAGCCGACCCCTTACCTGAGCCAGCGAAAAGATGAGGAGCCCCCAGTGAGGCCAGAGAAGCACCAAAGTGACGGTGACCGAACAGCGGACAATGATCGCCAGACTCTCCGCAATCACCTAAGAGACACGTGGTGGAGATGAGGATACGGGACGAGCACAACATCCAGGGATCATATGTACCAAACAAATACCATAGGCCAGAATAAAGGAGAACGCAATGGAAATGGTCTAAATCGGTAATATAATGTGCGATATCCAACATAACAGTTGGTACAAATTACCGCTATAATGTAACAGACAGATGAGTGCCCCTGCGCCCGCTCGGTGGATCTTACATGGTGGTGGTGCTGCAGAGCGCTGCTGGCTCAAGTGTTCGGCTGATGTTGGCCTTAGACATGATTCACACTAGTGTTCAGAGCTCTGCTTTCTTATTCTATCCGTTATGGCATTCGTCTTGCTGCTCTCCTTGTTCTTGTGAAAATGACGGAGGCTCAAACTTTAGAATGAACCTACTGTAGGAGTGGTGGGCACATAACAGCAAGTATGTGATTTACATACTATCGGCCACATTCCAACTAGACGTGTCTAATCTGGCTCAGGAGCAGTGGGCACGTAACAGCAAGTATGTGATTTACATAGTACCGGCCACAATACAACTAGAAGTGGCTGATCTGGCTCAGCAGCGGAAGGCACGTAACAGCAAGTATGTGATTTACGTATTACCGGCCACATTCCAACTAGACGTGTCTGATCTGGCTCAGGAGCGGAGGGCACGTAACAGCAAGTATGCAATTTACATACTACTGGCCACATTCCAACTAGACGTGTCTGATCTGGCTCAGGAGCAGAGGGCACGTAACAGCAAGTATGTGATTTACGTATTACCGGACACATTCCAACTAGACGTGTCTGATCTGGCTCAGGAGCGGAGGGCACGTAACAGCAAGTATGCAATTTACATACTACTGGCCACATTCCAACTAGACGTGTCTGATCTGGCTCAGGAGCAGAGGGCACGTAACAGCAAGTAGGTGATTTACATACTACCGGCCACATTCCAACTAGACGTGTCTGATTTGGCTCATACACTTAAATGGAGCAAGGCCAAGCACGTCTAGTCAGCATGTGACCACGTGTATGCAAATCACGTGATTACAAGTCTCCAGTCACATACAGGGACTGCAGACTTGTAACCTAAGGCCGGGCAATCCCTATAAGAGCAATGCAAGACACAGACATGGATGAAAAAGACTTTCTAGTGTAAATGCCAAGCAAGAAACCCCTTCGCTTCCTTACCTTCAGCCTGACAAAGAGATGAGCCTGTGCGAGGACCCAGAACGGTTCTGCCATTAGTTC
The DNA here is from genome assembly GCF_051348905.1 of Ranitomeya variabilis. NCBI lineage: Eukaryota > Metazoa > Chordata > Amphibia > Anura > Dendrobatidae > Ranitomeya > Ranitomeya variabilis. The sequence goes on along the minus strand of NC_135239.1, from coordinate 169,780,087 downwards.
GATTACTGCAGAAAATCCAAACGCCAGAACCCCGGGGCCATAATGTGGGATAATGGCTGGATCGGGGGTCTCCAACACACTCAGCCATACCCACCCCAGTATCACAGACCAGCAGACGCCTAGTGGTGCTCTGCAATACAAGAGAACAATGCATTCTTACTTATAGCAAAAAAATCAATTATTATACTCTGGCGGAGCTGCTGAGCTCACCGATTGGCTGCAGCGCCGTCAATGTCACATCAGTGCTGCAGACAATAGCCAAGCCTCAGCGTTGGACCTGGGGAGGGAGCTGATCGGCCCCATTGGCAATACTTACGCCAACCAGGTGAGGTGGACGGTGTGTCTCCAGCTCTGCTGTGTAGAATGGCTCAGACAGGCTTTACGGAAAGCTTCCCGGGCGAGAAACACGACGGTGGTGTAGAGGAGGGTGAGACTGGGGCGAGAAAGAAGAGGGATGAGCGCAGGGTATGTAGGGGCCAGGTCACACACAGCACTGGAATCCTAACGTGACGTCCTAGCTTACTCTATCCACACAGAAAGAACTATTAAAAAGGTTATTTTGTAAAGTTGTCCTATACTCACCATCCCCAGGTCCAACACTGAATGTCTCCCAGTAGCAGTGATTAATAATAATCTTTAATAATAATCTTTATTTTTATATAGCGCTAACATATTACGCAGCGCTTTACAGTTTTTATCTCAGTGATTATCTCAGTGCTGCAGCCAATCAGTGAGCTCGGTGGCTCTGAGTAGTTTGTGCCGTAATCCAGATAATAACAGCCACTGGGAGGAGATTCGTTGTTGGACCTGGGGAGGGTGAGTATACCAAAACTAGAAAACCTCTTAATACCTGCCCTTCTGGCATATCAAAGAGTGTCTCCCCTCCGAGACTGAAGAGGGGGCTCAATACAAAGCCAACGGGGCCGATTCATTAAGATTCAGTCATACTGAAGGGCTGGAATACAACGTGCCGCATTTATTAAAGGGGTTGTCCAGGCTGAAGCTACGGTTCTGCAGTTCTTTTAAGTGACTACAGACTTGTGAGTACTCACATTGCACACTGTCAGGATTCTCTGGTGCTGACACTGGGAGCAGTGGTCATGTGACCACAAGGATGTGATATAAGTCTGCAGACACATGGTAACTGCAGACTGGTTTAAGGCCGGACAACCCCTTTAAGAGTCACAAACACTTAATGAATTCAGCGCGGCTTCTGAGTGCCGTACACCTCACTGGAAATACTACTGCAATCAGGGACTGGAGTAACATTTCTGGAGCGCAAAATGCCAGTTTTCATGAATTGGACAACTGGGCGTGGCCATGCTTGATCGCATCAATTCCCCAGCTCCGCCCATTAGTATGGAACTGCTTGAAACCATCAAAAGTTGCACCATTTCTGCGCCACTCTGACTTGGCCCCACATCACAGGTTTCCTGCCATCGCAGTGAAGGTGTCTGTACCGTTGGGTCACACTGACGGGAAGGACACTTACCGCACATTCACAATGCCGATGACCTCCCTGGAGACGTAGCGCAGGGTGAAGGCGTTCAGGGCAAAGGTCAGGAGCCGGAACACGACCTGTACAGACAAGAAGGCGTCAGGTGCGGACAAAGGGGCGGAGCTGCGAATCCCAGAGGCAGAACGTTCCGGCATCATCAGCTCCTGTCTGACATCACCTCAGAAACAAGAAGGAAAAGCCCCTAATGCAAATCTGCCCCCGGACTGCACTCACTAATAAAGACATAGTGTGGACCTGATGAGGCTGAGGTGATTACTATGAAAACCCAGAATGTCACATATGACACTAATAAACAAGAGCTCATGGTGATTTCAGGCCTATACAGCCATTGGCGTCAGGGCATGCTGGGAGTTGTAGTTCCATGGCAGCTGGAGACCCAGAGAAGAACAACTGGACCGCAGCTTCCTGCAGGGGAGAGCAGGACGAGGCCTGTACCTGCAGGACCATAGTGGAGGACGCCAGCCTGGTGGTGTCCCGGAGGACATCGTGCTGAGCCGCCATCCTGCCGGTGTCATCAACACAGAGAGATCAGCGACTCCAGCAGCACACTGCCGGCAGCATCATCACTGACAGCGGGGAGGGACCTCCGGTGACGTCACGGTCATGTGATCAGTCACATGGGAGGGCGGAGCCAAGCTCGAATGGAGCAGGTGTCTGTATGTGATCACTGGGAAAAGTGGTTGTGTCACGTGGGGCACAGAGCGCGTGCGCAATTGAGTATGAGCGATGCAGTCAGTGGTGCCGCGCCGTGTGGTTGGGTCACGTGGAGATTGCGGAGCCGTGTGTGTGTCATGTGGACATAGTGGAGCCATGTTTGTGTGTGTGTGTGTGGCATGGGTATAGCGGAGCCGTGTGTATGTAACGTGGATGTAGCAGAGTTGTGTGTAACAACAATGTGGTGGCGAGCCGCTTGCAGGCATGTAACATTGGTATAGCTGAACCGTGTTTATGTATACAGTAGAGATGTGTGTGTGACACGGTCGTGGGTATAGTGGAGCCGTGTGTAAGGCTGGTTTCACACTTGCGTTTTTATCTGCATGCGTTTTTAAAAAAAACAGAAAAACGCATGTGTGAAAAACGCATGTAAACGCGGTAAAACGCATGCGTTTTTTAGACGCATGCGTTTTTATAGAAAAACACAAGAAAACCCTAACCCTACCCCTAACCCTAAACGTGACTGAAATACGTGGCACTGAAATACGTGGCACTGAAATACGTGCAACTGAAATACGTGGTACTTAAATACGTGGCACGTGGCACTTAAATAGGTGGCACGTGGCACTTAAATACGTGGCACTTAAATACGTGGCACTTAAATACGTGGCACGTGGCACTTAAATACGTGGCACGTGGCATACGTGGCACTGAAATACGTGATACGTGGCACTTAAATACGTGGCAATGTGACTGTCAGAAAATGTTCATTAAACGGTTAGGGGTGAGGTTAGGGGTAGAGTTAGGGTTAGGGTTTGGATCCCTTTTATCACCTTGATGGTGGTGGGTGGCTTTTCAGTGTGTTTTATGTTTTTTTTCTATAAAAACGCATGCGTTTTTAGCGCAAACAAACGCATGTGCTTAAAAACGCATGCGTTTACATAGACAGCAATGCATTTTTTTGCCGCGAAAAAACGCATGCGTTTTTTCGCGGCAAAAAAACGCGCAAGAAAATACTGCAGGTAGCATTTTTGAAAATGAACGCATGCAGACAAAAAACGCATGCGTTTGAAAACGCGACCAAACGCATGTGCAAAAAAAACGCATGCGTTTTCAATGTTAAATATAGGGGGAAAAAACGCATGCGTTTTTTGTGCAAAAAACGCTGCAGACAAAAACGCAAGTGTGAAACCAGCCTAACCTGGGTAGAGCAGAGCTGTGTTTGTGACATGGTAACATGGGCACAGTGGAGCCGTGTGTATGCAACAGCCACATGTGTCCTGACATTGTCATTTTGAAAAACAGCAGAGCGCACCTGAGGAAGCCGTGTCCACAAGCACTGACGCCATCTTGACACTCTCTACAAGGATAAACCTGATCTATTAACCCCTTAACGACTGCCTATGCTCATTAAGGCTACTTTCACACATCAGGTTTTTTGTTTCGGGCAGAATCCGGCTAATGTTCCAAAAACGGATCTAGTGCAAATAGTGTAAAAACTGATGCAACGGGTCCGTTTTTCTTCCGGATCCGGTTTTAATTTTTAGCATGGAGTTTATAGCAGTGAAGAGAGAGTCCAGAACGGAAAATCTGCATGATTTCAATGGAAAACGCTTTGAAAACCGGACGCCGGATTCATTGTTTCACACCTCTTTTTCATGCGTTTATGGCCGGTTCCGTCACTGTGCGCTTTTTTCGCCGCACAAAAAAACCGTTCCTCTGGACGTTTTCTCCGCCCGCCGGAAACGACTATTTGGACGGATCTGGAAAAAAACGGGTGAAACTTCTGCTCATCAGGCACAGTCCGGAGCTAATACATCTCTATGGGAAAAAACGGATTTGTTTTTTTTCAAAACTTGCCGGATTGTGCCTGAAACAAAAAACCTGATGTGTGAAAGTAGCCTAAAGTGGTTGTTGTTAAGAAGTCTTATTCCGGGTCGCCGTTTTAAAACTGATCAGCAATAAGTGAATAGCGCCCCCCACAGGTGACAGCTGTATATGACATCAGCCCCAACTGGTTTTGGAACCGATCGGGGCTGATTAGACTGTCAGTGCTTGTGGACACGGCTTTCTCACGTGCACTCTGCTGTTTTTGAAAAAAACAACAATGTCAGGACACGTGACTGTTCCATACACACAGCTCCGATGTGCCCATGTTACCATGTCACAAACACAGCTCTGCTACACCCACACACAGCACTGCTACTCTACCCCTTGTTCCCCCTCTCCTACTTCTTCTCTTGCTCAGTCTCTCTCCCCTTCTGTCTCCCAATCTTTTCCTCTCATCTTCTCCATCTCTACTGCTTTCCTTCTCCCAATCTTCCTCCCTATACCTGTCTCATGCACTTTCACTCTGCTCTCCTCTTCTCCATCTCTCCCTCTCTCCTTGTTTCTCTCCATCTCTCACTCTACCCCTCTCGTGCTCACTCCCTCTCTCTTCACTCTACCCCTCTCGTGCTCTCTCCCTCTCGTGCTCTTCACTCTACCCCTCTCCTGCTCTCTCGCTCCCTCTCTACCCCTCTCATACGCTTTCTCTCTCCCTTTCTCTCTACCCCTCTCGTGCTCTCTCACTTTCTCTCTACCCCTCTCGTGCTCTCTCGCTCCCTCTTTCACTCTACCCCTCTCATTCTCTCCCTCTCTACCCCTCTTGTACTCTCGCTCCCTATCTCTCTACCCCTCTTGTGCTTTCTCCCTCTCTACCCCTCTCGTGCTCCCGCTCACTCTACCCCTCCTGTACTCTCTCCCTCTCTCATTCTACCCTACTCGTTCTCTCTCCCCCTCACTCTACCCCTCTCATGCTTCCTGTCGCTCTACCCCTCTCGTGCTCTCTCTCGCTCTACCCCTCTCGTGCTCTCTCGCTCTACCCCTCTCGCTCTACCCCTCTCGTGCTCTCTCTCGCTCTACCCCTCTCGTGCTCTCTCTCGCTCTACCCCTCTCGTGCTCTCTCTCGCTCTACCCCTCTCGTGCTCTCTCTCACTCTACCCCTCTCATGCTCTCTCTCTACCCCTCTCGTGCTATCTCCCTCTCTACCCCTCTCATACTCTTCCTCTCTCTCTAGCCCTCTCATGCTCTCTCGCTCTAGCCCTCTCGTGCTCTCTCGCTCTAGCCCTCTCGTGCTCTCTCGCTCTAGCCCTCTCGTGCTCTCTCGCTCTAGCCCTCTCGTGCTCTCTCGCTCTAGCCCTCTCATGCTCTCTCGCTCTAGCCCTCTCGTGCTCTCTCGCTCTAGCCCTCTCGTGCTCTCTCGCTCTAGCCCTCTCGTGCTCTTTCGCTCTAGCCCTCTCGTGCTCTTTCGCTCTAGCCCTCTCGTGCTCTCTCGCTCTAGCCCTCTCGTGCTCTCTCGCTCTAGCCCTCTCGTGCTCTCTCGCTCTAGCCCTCTTGTGCACTCTCGCTCTAGCCCTCTCGTGCTCTCTAGCCCTCTCGTGCTCTCTAGCCCTCTCGTGCTCTCTAGCCCTCTCGTGCTCTCGCTCTAGCCCTCTCGTGCTCTCGCTCTAGCCCTCTCGTGCTCTCTCGCTCTAGCCCTCTCGTGCTCTCTCGCTCTAGCCCTCTCGTGCTCTTTCGCTCTAGCCCTCTCGTGCTCTTTCGCTCTAGCCCTCTCGTGCTCTCTCGCTCTAGCCCTCTCGTGCTCTCTCGCTCTAGCCCTCTCGTGCTCTCTCGCTCTAGCCCTCTCGTGCACTCTCGCTCTAGCCCTCTCGTGCTCTCTAGCCCTCTCGTGCTCTCGCTCTAGCCCTCTCATGCTCTCGCTCTAGCCCTCTCGTGCTCTCGCTCTAGCCCTCTCGGGCTCTCGCTCTAGCCCTCTCGGGCTCTCGCTCTAGCCCTCTCGTGCTCTCGCTCTAGCCCTCTCGTGCTCTCTCTCTCGCTCTAGCCCTCTCGTGCTCTCTACCCCTCTCGTGCTCTCTCTTGCTCCCTCTCTTCTTCTCCATCTCTCCCTCTACTGCTCTCCTCCTCTCTCTTCTTCTCCCATTCTTTACTTCTCTATCTCCTTCTCCCTTTCATTATCTTCTCCCTCAAAAAGGAGTACAATTAGAAATGTTTTTAGCCGTCCTTTGTGGTTGTAAAATAAGAAAACGTGAACAACATACATTTCCTGTTTTTCTGCACATTTTCTGCAATATCAGCAGAAATAAAAAAGGACTATAAAAATGAAGCCCTATGTATCGCTACGAAAAAAGTGTCAAAAAGAGCACCAACTTCTAGAATGTGGGGCTACAGCAAATTTTGTACATCCGAATGAGAACATTTTCTTTAACCGTTAAAAGTGCAGGTACAATAAAACCCGAAAATATTCCTGGTCTGAAATTAGAGATATTGGCCCCATCCCGATCTGTTTAATTCCAGCTGTTTCTTATAAGGGGAAGTAAGATGGAGATTTGTATTGTAATTTACACCAAATTTATATTTTAAAGGACAGCGATTCCAAGTTGAGCCACTAGTTGTCGCTGCAGCACACATTTTAAAATACATCAGTGAAACCTAAAGCAGAAGTCCTGTCCTAATTTTATATTTAAGGTTTATTGAAATCATCACTGGCTATTTTACATGGGCTCCAGCGCAGGTCGCAGCATCCATAAATTTTCAGAAAAATTAAAAGCACAATTTTTTTTTTCTTAAAAAAGACGGCTGCTCTAACAGTAGCCAAGCGGATCCCGTGCCATTCCGGTCCCACTAAATTTGGATATTGCTATGTGTTTGTTCACCTAAGGTCACCCTGCTCCTCTAGCATGGTTTTGCGGTGGTTATAGTACTCACTTTGGTATCACTTTTTCTTTAAAGATAAACTTTTTTACTTTTTTCTTTTCTTGCTTGCTGAGTCATGTGACGGGTTATTCTACAACTTCCAGTCTCCATATACAGCAATGTTTCATCTCCGTCATCCGGTGTTGTGACACATGTTCACCCACACAACCCTTCATTGCTTTTATTCTCCACGAACACCACATGGTTCTGTAGATTCTTAAAGAGGTTGTCAGCTTTGAGGAAAGTGGTCCCCAAACGGTATAAAATGCTTAAACTCTCAATCTCGGCAGGTACTCGCCCTCCATAGGTCCAGTCTCAGTGTTTTGGCTGTAGGAGGCTACAGACCAGAGCGGCTGCGAGGAGCTGTCGCTGGATCCAAGGATGGTGAGTACCTGCTGAATTTTTTATCTTTGGTATTATACATAATTTAGAGCCCACTTTCCTGAAAGTGGACAACCTATTTCATTCCCGAACACAATTTTTTCATTTTCTTCTTTCATGTGCATAAAAGTTTATATAAAAATGTCACAGAGATTTGCTCAGTCATTTTTAATAAGTTATTTTAAAGAACAGAGAATTTTGCTGACTTTTACTTCAATCCTTGGCATCATAGCCAGCGTTTGCTTTTATGACTAAGCTTTTTTTACTTTTTTTGTTGTTGTCACATTCCAGGAACCCCTTTTTTTGGGTGGGGGGGCATGACCTTTATCAGTGGAATCATTTTCATCTATTTCTACCTTATTAATATACTATTACTAACACTTTATGAAAAGGACTATTGCACTTATACCTTATGCCAGCAAAATACTACTGATAATTGGGGAAACTCATTGAACCCGAACCTCATTGAACTTTTGAGCTGGAATATTGTCTCTCCTCCCGGACTTCCTCCAGAACTCCAAACATTACTACGAACTTCCCTTGATAAAGCGGTGCTTCTGCCACGCGAAACGCACGTCGGGGTCTGCCTACACCTGGCCCAGGGTCCTCTTGCTCTGCCCTTGGTAAGCTCTGCCTCTTACATGCTTTTCTCTTGCCACTATTACAAAAAAACTTGCGTGGAATGGCAACCTTACCATTGTAATAAGGTTATATGCACTGACACTTTACTTAATGATTTTTTGTCTTTACTCTTATGGGCATGTGCAATGACGGAACCTCTGGGTATGTCTGTTTCTGTTTCTATCCTGTATTTTTATCCTATGTAATATTTTTGTGTTACTCTTGGTTATATATTTGTTACGATTACTAATAATAAAAAATACTTTTTTTACTATTGATACCTGGTTGCTCCATTTCCTCCTTTTTCCATGACTTTTTGGAGTGGGTAATTGCTCTTTTGTGTGTGGGGAGGCTTTGTTTCTACCCCCATTTTCATGATATTTAATATGTCTCTGAGGTTTTTTCATCTACGAATTTCCAGGAGAAGTCCGTGTTCAGCATTTAGCATCAGACACTAACTGTCCGGTACGAACCCCAAACTTTTAAGTTTGGGTTCGCTCATCTCTACTGAAGATCCAACAAAGACAGTTACAGCATTATGTTGATGAAGAGCTGCCAGAGGAACAAGCAGGATTCAGAAAAGGCAGAGGAACAAAAGATGTAATTGCAAACATTAGATAATGGAAAAGGCCAAAGAATGGAACAAGATCTATTTTTTGCTTCATCAACCACAGCAAAGCCTTTGACTGTGAAGATCACCAGAAACTTTGGAATACCATGAAGGATATGGCTGTGCCGAACCAATTGATCAGCCTCATTAGGAACCTTTACATCAACCAAGAAACAACAGTCCGATCGAAACACGGCATGGTTCAAAACGGAGCTAGGCATCAGACAAGGCTGCAACCTGTCACCATTTCTCTTTAATTTATATGCAGAAGCTATTTTCAGGAAGGCTGGACTTGCCAAAAAAGAAGGAATCATCAAAAATTCTAAATACGCAGACGATATAATATTGATAGCAACAATCATAGATAGAATGAAGGACTTATTACGGAATGTCAAGATGGAAAGCTCAAACACGGGACTGCTGTAACGTTCGTGCTCAGACTGGATGGCACGAGCGAGGGGATTGTGGCCCCACTGTGCCACAAACCAGACTACCCTGGAGGGGCGTGACTAAGCAGCTACCTTGCTGTTCACTGGAGCCTCTGATGGTGAGGTCAGGCTTGTGCGGCAGGTAGCTGCCAGGTACCACTCCAGGGTGGCGTCTGGCAGTAGCAGCTGATCCCACAGGGGACAGGACGCTAATGAGAGGTGCAGGCAAGTACTGTAACTGGCTGAGATTTAGACTGGCAAGTACTGGTGGGCATGGATGATAGGCGGGCATGGCTGTCAGGCAGGCGGGCACGGTTGGAGGAACAGGAACTGTTTCAGGAAGGACAGGAACACTGGCAAGTACATGGGGGATATGGGAACAGGTAGGGACCAGTTCAGACTGGAGGGACAGGAACTGTTTCGGGAAGGACAGGAACATGGGCTGGTATGAGTGGGATAAAGAACAGGTAGGAACCAGTTCAGACTAGAGGCATAAAGGAACAGGTAAGAACCAGTTCAGACTAGAGGGACAGAGCCGCAGAATTCGGGAGGGGAGCAGAGCAAAGCTGCAGGGTGCAAGGCGTGAGCAAAGCAGAGCCGCAGGGTGCAGGATGGGAGCAGAGCAGAGCTGCTGAGGCAAAGAGGAAGCAGACACAAGGATAGGCAGGGTAGGGAAGGATTCAGACAAGGATACCAACAGGTTCAGGCAAAGGACTTAGTTCAGACAAGGTCAGACACAGGAACAAGTTCAGAATGAAAGATACAGGCCTGGGTATACAGCCCCCAGGGTGGCATAAGCAAGACAAACAGGAACAGACCTGGGTATACAGCCCCCAGGGTTGCAGAAAGCAAGGCAGTAACAGGACAGGACCAGGCTACTCAGTAGCAGAACACAGACTGAGAATGTTGCTCAGGCATCTTCCTATTGGTAAAGATGCCTTAAGTATCCAGTACCTCTTGGCAATAGGCTGGGGACACATTAGGAACGTGCACACTGTCTCTTTAAGACTCAGGAAGTGCCAGCGACACCACCCTAAGCACACAGCCAGGAGGTATGCAAGCAGAAGACATGAGGTTTACAGCATGGAGCAGGCAGAGGGCAGAACTCACAGCATGGCCCGGAGTGGTGAGTAAATCGGTGTATCAGCCTGATAGGAGATGGGAAGCCATGCAGTGATGCTGGCAGGGATGTTACAACTGCTATTCAACACAAAGAAGACAAAGATATTGACTACTGTCAGGTGCGACCAGCACACATTTGAGATGGAAGGCGATAAACTGGAAGTTATAACAGACTTCAACCTACTCTGATCGATGATCACTCAAAATGCAGTGACGACACCAGAAGTCAGTAAGAGAATAGCTATGGGCAAATCAACAATGAAGTCACTGG